>NC_141345.1:18577500-19142500 GCF_057382095.1 Aulonocara sp. 'chitande type north' Nkhata Bay
AACAACATCCCAATGTTCTATCTATCTATCTATCTATCTATCTATCTATCTATCTATCTATCTATCTATCTATCTATCTATCTATCTATCTATCTATCTATCTATCTATCTATCTATCTATCTATCTATCTATCTATCTATCTATCTATCTATCTCGTAACTCCTGCACTCCCAGCATGATTTAGAATTAATAACAGTTAATCTTTATGTTAAAGCTATGTGTGGTGTAACCCATATTAAATGGTTTAAATGGTAATGATGCATCTAAATCCAGTAACTATCCTCAATTTTACAAAGGGGATAGTCATCTAGAGAAGGTTGTAGAGTTTCCCTGCAGTAAAAACACATCCATTGCAGCACAGTATTTTTCCAAAGGGAATTACAGTGTTCATCTTAAAACAAATTTCCTATTCATGTACAGCATATAACCCACTGTTCTTTAGCTTAAACAGGCATTTTCAGCTTTGTGACTTTTGGCTTAAAAACTGAGAATTCTGCTAGATTAATATTTCCTATATTCTTCTCCTCTCTGCCGTCTCTCCCAGCTTGTGTCTAACTCGAGGCCAAACCAGCCAAACTCTGACAGTTTGACCTTCCTCAGAGGTCACTCCTATTCTTACAGCAGCCAGCCCAGCACGGCCTCCTGCTTCAACACAGGCCAGCCCTGTATAACTGATCATACCGCTATCCAGACTCATTCTGCAGAGATGTGGGAATGAAAGGTCCGATTAGGGCCTGCTGGAAGTATTCAGCACACAGTCGCTACCCTGCCCGGCCCATCACTCCAGTCGGCGGCCCCCTTCTAACCAGCCCCTGCTCCCCTCCGTCCTGCGCTCCTCAGAGCTGTGATTGGCATGTGAATTACAGTGTGTGGTGATGATAATAAGAGTGCTAACCGGGGCCAGGCCTGCGCCTTCGAGCCAGCAGCCAATCCCAGCTGGCACAGCCTGAAAGACAACCGCTGCCACCATCTGAAGAGGCAAATAAAAATGACAAGCTAACTGTTAAAGAACTGCTGATTTTTCACATGTTTTAAAAGCTTTTGTAGCTCTGCCAGATCTTTCTTTCTTTTTCTTTCCACCCAACTTCTTCTTCTCCTAAATTTTCACCCTTCTCCCTGGCCGCCTGCGACCACATCCAGATACACGAAACCCCTCATTTATCAGGGAAATCTAAAAATAATCCCTCCTCTGCTGCGGTGTGGCTTTGATAAAAAAAAAAAATATTGGTGTTCAGAACGATTGTGCGCTGTGGGACAGAAACAGATAAAGACATGCGTGACGGTTCCTCAACAGCTTTCCACCGCATGCATGTGAAACGACGGATTTCCCCCCCTCAAATAATTACTACTTCCCCCTCTCACCATACGTGTTAACAACAGCGAAAGGAGCACTCAACACATTTCAAACTCCTGCTCAAGTCAGCGAGCCATCCAGAAAGTGTATTTACGTTGGAGCGTCGTTCACTTTTATGCATCGCTCTATCCAAAAATTCCCAAAATCGTGTGGTAGTTACACATTACAGTATTAGAAAATTACACCCTAACACCCGGCAGATTAGTTTTTCACCCCTTGACATCCTTCTGGGAAGTAGAGCTCTCATTCCCAGGGATCTATTCCTAAATCCCAACTTTCCCGGTGCCCCGTTCAATCAGCGTCCTGCTTGGCAGAGTTGCCCCGTCTGGGCTGTCTGCGAGGGAGAAAAGATGCTCGGCTCAGACCCTCACATGCAGAGTCTGACTCTCATTATCAATTACGGCTGTTTTTGTTTCTTTTTACCACAGCCATTAACCACACTGTTACTGGCAGCCAGGGGGAGTTAGTGAGAGAAAGAGGCAGGCAGAGAGAGAGGGAGAGAGAGAAAGCAATTTTCATCAAAAAGAATTAGCTATCCAAACAAGTGAGACGAATGTGCCGTAGAGTCAGTTTCACAGTTGGCCTCATGAAAGCATTGTGGACAGATGAAGATCTATATGTTTTTAATGGGAAGAGGGTGAGTAGTAAGGGATAAGTAAAAGCTTAGGGAGAGAAAAGAGGGAGGGAGAGGGAGGACATAATTCACAACACACTTGTGGTGAGAGGAGGAGGAGGCCTGCATCTTGGCAGAGGCGCTCCTCTCCTCTCCTGCTTTCCTCTTGCCCTCGCTCCTTTGTTACCGGGCTGAGACAGAAGGAGCCAGTGAAGGCTGGATGCCGTGACACATGAGCCATTAAATCTTCCTGCACTGCGGGCAAAGGGGGAGGCGGGGGCAGCAGTACCAGGCCCTGTGCCCAAGATCCCCACATGCTGCCAGGCTAGAGACCCAGAGAGCAGACAGCAAGAGGGGATCCACAGAGGGAGACAGAGTTTCACCACGTCTATAACTATTGTAATAACTCATAACAACCCCCCCAAGACTAAATGATCTGTAGTTGATTTAGAAATGTGCTGCTGAGGAGCAGAGACAGGCTGAGCTTTCTATCTAAACTAATCTCAAACTAATTTTTTCTGTCATATGCATTTTGGTACAAATTTAACACCAACCGGATACCTTTTTCTTTTTTTTAAACAACACAATGTTTATAATACAGTGTTCCCAATTTCCACTATGGGAACTGTTATGACTAACATTATTAATGGGTGTGTTTAGCCGCTCACGGCACATAGTTGACATTATGGTCTTGATTAAATATTGGAAAAGTCAACATAGCTTGAAGCACAAGACACAGCGCCATTACTACAAGTTAACTTCATATCAACATAACTTCCAGGAGACGGTTTGTTTATTGTTCATTCCCTTAAATGTGTCAAGCTGAAAAGCCTCAGATCCTCCGCTTCTCATAATGCAACCAGGTCCTTTTCAGGCGTCTCTCTTGGCTCAGAAACGGCCTTTCTTGGGTGATTTCATATGTGAGTGTACGGTAATTTCTCCATGTCAAGTAAAGGCTAATGAGTCTGTGCTGTTTGTTTGTGGGTCGTTCTGCAGAGCAGCTTCAGTTTTGTATTTAATAACTGAAGCTGCTCTGTTGAGTTGAGATCAGATGACTGGCCATTGGCCATCGAAGATGATCCATTTCTTGGAAACTCTTGTGGTTCTTTTGCAGTGTGTTTTGGGCCATTATCCATTTGCACTGCTAAAGGCTGTCTAATCTGTTTTACACCATCTGAGAAAAGAGTACAGGCGTGTACACTTTATAGTTCATCTGCTTCTATCAGCAGTCACATCATCAATAAACACTAGTGCAGGAGTGGGCACCTCCAGGCCTCGAGGGCCGTATCCTGCAGGTTTGAGATCTCACCCTGGGTCAACACACCTGAATCACATGATTAGTTCATTACCAGGCTTCTGGGGAATGACACGACTTATTGAGGAGGTTATTTAGCCATTTAAATCAGCTGTGATGGATCAAGGACACATCTAAAACCTGCAGGACACTGGCCGACACAGGCCTGGAGTTGCCCCCCCCTGCATTTGAGTCCCACTTCTACTGCAAGCCACACATGCCCATGCAATAACACTACCTGCACCATGTTAGGCAGGTAATGTGGTATGTTTCAGTTACTTTTCTCTTCCCAAAAAGTTCATTTTGGGTTCATCTTAGAACTGTTCAGGCTCTTTAAGATATTTTCTGACAAAGTCTCATGTGGCCTTCCTGTTCTTACAGTTTTTCCTCAGTTGCTTTGGTGCATTTCTCACAACAGAATTGATCTCTGCACCACTACTAAGGCTCTTCTCAAAACAATTAGTGCAAACTGCAAAACATGGTGGATAACTTGCAAGAGTGAGTCACTTCATCAAAAAGAAAAGTCAGTTGCTCAAAATAAGTAGTCAATGCTTCAAAAGCAAGTCCCTTAATCAAAACAGATTATTTTCATCAAAAGCAAGTACTTATATCAAAGTGTCAGGGCTGTCACAATTACAAGTCATTACACCAGCACCTTTGGTCACAAAATCAAATGGTTTGAACATGTTCTCATTGTGACGGATTTCTTTGTAGGTGCTTCCCAATGACATGTCAAGTCTGGACAGCATGCATGGCATGTTGAAAACCATAACTTGTAAAGGAAAATCAAGACACTTCATATGCACTCTTGATAATATTTAATTGAAACTGTTCACAGCATTGTGCAACTGGGGAAATACAGTAAATCAAACATTTTACAGCAAACAAACCCACTTAGACAGTAAACCTTACTGCAGTAGTTATGAAACAAAAAAAAAAGAAGAAAAGAAAGAAAAACACCAAAAAACTGAAAAACAGACACTGTTGCATATCAATCAATGATATCTAGATGCTCCCGTCTGTCTGCCCACATATTTGCATCAACATCACAGCAAATGTCAGCTCTATCGATGCATCGGGGAAAGCATCTTCTGGAGTATCGAATCCACCCTCTGCAAGACTCTGCTGTGATGTCATCACAAGCTGCATCCATAGCTGCTAGCAGGGTCATTTGGGTATGTGGATGCCTGTCATATACCTTCCACCTCCAGGAAGAGAAAAACTCCTCAATTGGATTTAGGAATGGAGTGTAAGGAGGAAGAAATTCCATAAGTATCCTGTCGTGTGCTGCAAACTACTGCCTGACTACAGCAGAGTGATGGAAGCCAACATTATCCCAAACCACTACATGCATTGTCCGATTGTCACCAGGATCATCCCTTTCATTTTGTGGGATTAGGTCCCTATAAAGAGCGTCCAGAAAAGCCAATAGGTGTTGTGTATTGTATGCACCAACACGAGGAATATGGGTGTGAACGCCATTTTCTGAGATTGCTGCACACATTGTAATATTTCCTCCTCGTTGGCCTGGGACATCAACGGTGGCTCTTTCTCCAATGTGATTGCGTCCACGCCGTCTGCCTTTTGCGAGATTGAATCCCGCTTCGTCAAGATATACAAACGTGTGCAGGTGTTCCCTGGCTTCCAATTCCAGGATACGCTATACAAAGGATGAGAATGAAAAAGTCTGTAATGGTGCATTTGGCACAACAGATTGTACAGTTTGAATTGTAAATAGGATTACAGTAACATGCATAAATGTAAGTGCAGTGCATGGCCTAAACTTTTATAGTAAACAGAGGTACATATGCAAACATGTTTTACCTGTACATACTGGTGACGGCGCTCCTTCACTCGATCACTGTTCCGTTCAAATGGTACTTTGGTACTTATGAGAGCATGAGGGTGGGAATGGATGTTTGTGTCTGTGTGTGCCTGTATGTCTGTGTCTATATGTCAGGTTGGGTATCAGACGCCACCTCTCTGGGGACATCTCGAGGCCTCCAAGGTTTGGAGGCCTATCTCCACCCACCACCACTTCCCCTGCCGGTGGCGGACTCCCTCAGGTATCGGTGCGTTGGTGGTTCTTTGTATCTGGGGGTGGGCGTCCGGGTACACACCGGCTCACTCCTTGGCGGCCGCTTATTGGGGCTCGCTCGGGCCACTTTGGAGGTGGGGTGCCCCCGGCCTCTCGGCCTGGGGCTCGGTCACTCAGGCACAGCTGGCTGCCGGCGGAGCTCACGGGCGCGTCACTGCAACTCCCCCTGGCTTCTGCTCCGCGGCTGCTGAATGAGCTCTCATCTGGGACTCTCCTTAGCTCTTACTGGGACAGTGGCGCGGCTGCCCCTCTGTGGGTCTTCCTTGGTCTCTTGTGTTCTGGGGGCCTCTGGAGTTTTGATCTCCTCCATACCTGCTTGATACCATAGAGGACGGGGCTGTGGCTCCCCACACTCTCTAGCAGATCATTACATGGAGAAACCTTTGGAATGCAAGCATGCTGATCCACACAGGTATGCACACAGGTGTACACATGGGTATTCACAGATGCGGACTACAGCTTTCTTGGCTGCTGCCTCAAAGCACACTGTGCGCTGTCTATCTTGCGTGCTGCACAATATCGTTTACTATTTAGTAACTATTGATATCTATGACTAGCTAGTTTATTGTGATGGTGCTTTTTTTTTTTTTTTTTTATTATGTTGCTCTTTGTTGTTTGCTGTCTCCCCTGTTTTTTTTGTTTTTCTTTCTCTCCATACAGGTGACCCAGGAGTTTTTTTTTGTTTTGTTTTTTTTTTGTTTTTTTTTTCTCTCTTCCCCCCCTTCTCACCGTCTCTTCTCCCCTTTGGTTTTCTTTCTTCCTCTCCCCCTCTTTCTTTCATTCTTTCCCCCTGTCCTATTAAAAAAAAAAAAAAAAAAAAAAAAAAGGATGACAAAGGATGAACTGAAGCTCCGCCATCACGTGATGTCACATGCTGCTGTTTCTGATGTCACTTCCAAAAAAACAAAAAAAAAAAAAAACAAAAAAAAAACCAAATGGTACTTTGTACAATCGCTTCATGGACATTTCATTCCGTCTGAGGACTCTGTCTATGGTGCAAATTGATATTGACTGAATATTTCCGAAGATGGTGTCATCTTCTACGACAGTTCTTTGTATTTCTCTCAGTCTCAAAGCGTTGTTTGCAGCCACCATTGCACAAATTCTTTCCTCTTGCTGCGGAGTCAAAAGTGGACCTCTTCCACCTCTTCCAGGTTGTCTGGCAGTCCTTTTTGAGATGCAGATGAAAAAAACAAACAAAAAAAACACAAACATAAATAAGCGCAAACATGCTTACAGTAATTGTTACAGGACTATCATTCAAAACTCCTTTCTTTACAGCATTACTGTATTGTACCACAGCACACTATGCCACACCTGGGCCTAGTCTGCGCTTCAGTTACAGTACGTCTATATGTAAAGATAAGGTCATGTCCTAATGCAAGTCTCCTGTAGGACTATGAAAGTGCAGAGCAAATTAGTTTGTGCTGAATAACTACATTACAGTATGCTCACCCGTTTTCCCGACGAAATGTCTGAATAATAGAACTTACAGTAGTTCTCCCAACATTTGGCTGCACCCTTCGACCAGCCTCGGCCATTGTGAGGCCATGGTTTATCACATGATCCACAAGTGTTGCCCTGATTTCGTCAGGAACGTGTCTATGTGGTTGGCCTCTTCTTACCCGGTTTTGTCCTCGTCCTCCACCGATTCTCACCCCTCTTCCACAAGGCTGACGTTCCATGTTCTGCAGTTTTGTAGATTCAGTATGCACCTCATGCCTGTCTGTTGGTTTACACATTATATATATACACTTGTAGAGTAGGGGATACTATAACGCGATTCACCTGTGACTGGGTAGAAGAGGCTTTTCATTGGTTGCAAGTAAGAGTAACACACACCAATTTTCATTAGTGTGAGATAAGGTTCACCTGAGAAAAGTAATTTATGGAGATTTTCATGGAAACTCCTTAAAAATAGGGTTTTCAAAATGGGTGTACAAATTGTTTGACAAGATGTTCAAAAATTTTGAGTGCACTGACACAAGCAATGAAATGAAGACTATTAGTTGTAAGGACAATGACTATTCAGCCGGTACAAGTATAAATAATTGTGACATTCATGATAAAAGCAAGGAGATAGTGATGAATAGCAAGTCAAAAGTGACCATTCTTTAGATATTTGTACTTACTCAACTGCTTCATGTCCAAAGGCATTTGGACCTGTTCATTACCTGCACCATGTTAGGCAGGTAATGTGGTATGTTTCAGTTACTTTTCTCTTCCCAAAAAGTTCATTTTGGTTTCATCTATCTTAGAACTGTTCAGGCTCTTTAAGATATTTTCTGACAAAGTCTCATGTGGCCTTCCTGTTCTTAAGTGTAACCCATATACTCAAGAATCCTCTGAATGTGTGTGTCCAATCTGTTGATTGCAGACAGTGATACTCCAACCTCCTCAAACGTGTTTTTGACTTGGCTAGATGCTGTGAAGAAATGAAGGAAAGAATTCTGCAATCATCCACTTTAGGTTTCCTCTGTAGTCTTTCTGACTACACTATACTATTATTCATTTGGACACTTCTTACGTTTTGCTATCTCTCTTTAATAGTTGATTTTTCTTCCTAAGAATAACCTCCCTCACTGGCACTGACATGTTTTCAGAACTCATGGTTCCAGTGAAGAGAGACCAAAAGAGAGAGATCAACGGTCAACTCCAGATCTTCTGCCTGCTTAATTTGTTACAAAATAACATGAAAAGAGGCCTCATCTGTGAAACTGCTTTAACTGTAGGATTACTGCCGAGCCTCTGAAAACTGGGGACTGTGTATAAAAATGTCTGAAATTCCTGAGCAGTTAATGAATACTTTTGTTAAGCTGCCTGAAGTAAAGGCGAAGGCCTGCATTTCAATCCCATCTTGATTGTTTGGTTTAAAATTCAGCTACAAAATGATTCAGAAAAAAAAAAGTTCTTTGGGGACCTAACTGTAAATCCAGAAATTAATTTACATGCGGTGATGATGTGCAGAGAGTGTGTGAAACTCCCACATGCCGGATTTATGTGTTGAGTATATGATGGTCATTAAATTCACAGTTGTGAACATAAACAGCAAATAGCTCTACAATCCATTTGCTGATAAACTTAAGGGTCTCTTACATTTTTTTTACCATTTCATCATCAGATTTTGGAAGATAGCGTTTGGATGACGTTCAACAGCAAATCAAGAACCACGATGTGCTGGCACACAGAGTTAATTAATTACAAGTAGAAGAGGATGTGATCAGTCCCAGTGACTCTCACATGAGTGCTGCTGCAGATGCAGAGGCAGTGAATGTGAATGAAGGCTTCATTCCTGCAGGGACATGAAAGTCTGAGAGACACTGCTGTACCTCCAAGAAGAGGGACAAGGCAGAGGTTATGAGTAGCAGATGTGACATTACACAGATGCACATCCCTGGACATGATGACATGAGGATGAATAGCTTCTGTTTGGGCTTCCTTATGCGTCCTTTTCCACGTCTGCTTCGAATGGAAAACAGGAGCAGACGATGACAATAACAGCAAACAACACAAAAATGAGCACATCATTGTCATAGCAGTCATAGTACTCCAGGTGAGCCGTCATCCATGTACCAGCACAGAGCAGAGAGGTCACATCCCATTAGAGCCACCGTCCTACATTTAATCACTCTGCAAACGTCACAGGAGACAGGCAGTGGAAGTTTGACGTTTGGCAAGAGAGCTGGCATCCCGTGCCCAGAATAAGCCTCTCACACACACACACACACACACACACACACACACACACACACACACACACACACACACACACACACACACATGACCCAACTTAAAACAAACCATAAGGGAGCCCCGTCACATCCATTCAGCAGTGAGCCACAGACAGCCAGGCCTGTTTATAAACACACACGTTGCGAGCTGTGAGCCTGTGCGCACATACAGCACATGGGTGTGTGGCTGGTGGTGATTATTCTTTGGGCCCTGGCCTTCAGCTCCAAATAGGCACAAACTTGGAAAAAACAAATAGCTGTGAATAAACAACACGAAAACTGAAGTGCAGATAATAGAAAAACACTTCTTATGGACAAATAAAGGTCCTTTAGTTTAAGGCCAATTATTTGCTATTAATTAAGGCCCTGTATACAAATCAACAGCATGGCAGCGAGAAGCCGGAAGGCGAAAAAAAATGAATGGGAAACCTAATTGCAGCTGGTCATCGAACTTCCGCTTTAATGGAAACCCGAGGCCTCCCTCTTAATTGGATTTGAATCCCTTGTTTCCGCCAAGCGCGTGCACGCATATTGTGTTTAATAAGAGGAAACATGTGTGCCAGCCATCCCTGAACGGCCGCAGGTTTGCGCCAAATCAGAAAGCAACAAGAAGGTGCCGGGCCGTTTAGCAGAAAGCCAGGCGAGGCGATCGCTCGTCATCACTCTCCTGACATCCCATAATCCCATGAGAAAGATTTATGAGCTGACTGGCGAAGACAGCACGGAAAGCAATCTCTCAAACATGCGAGGAAAGAGACTGCGCAGGCTATTTCTATCAGTTTTGAGCGTCTTTTTCCAATAAAAGCCAGCAGGAACAGCAGCAGCAGGCCGCAGCCAGATCCGATCTGCTACACCCTCCTCCTCCTGAAACCACGGCGGGTGTTTGAGATGCTTTGCAAGAAAACGACAAGTTAGGAAAGAATAAACACGAAGGCCGGGGTCCGACAGCAGGTTATATGATGACAGGGAACATGTGATTCCGGTTGGTCATAGTTCTCCATTTCCCGGCTGTTGTCAGAGATTTCCATCAGCAACCAAACCAACCGTGCTGTAAACACAGCCCTCATTTGTTTTCTCCTCAGAGCAATTACACCATGTGATTAAAAAACATTTTAAATAGAGCCTTTGCTGACTTTTATTTGTGTAAAGCGGATCTATTTCATGTCGAGCAGTAATGTAATAATCCCGAGCTGTCATTACAGACCCTTTTTCTTCCCCCTGTGCGCCAAACTCCATCTGATCCACGCATTTATGAGAACCAGACTATTGCGCACAACCTCACCGGGTACCACGAATAAGAACCCCACTTCTGTACCAAGGAAACGGGAGACGTGAGCGCGCTTTACGGAAAGCCTTCAAATTAATATAGGAAATGTTAGCTTCAGCAGACATGCAGAGAGTTTCACGGTGATATTTTACCTTCCAGATGGTCCGAGTTAACAGATCTAAATATTTGTGCCTTTCGCCTCCTTACAATATTTGACAGAATAAGTGTATTAACCTATGGGCCGTCTAAATAGGAGAGCATCTTAGAATGCAAATGAACGGCTTATTTTTTTAAAAAAAAAGTCCTTTACATTACAACATTTACATTTGACGAAGATACAGGATAAATTCAAGCCATCAAATTTATTTTTGTCTTAAACGTTTAATTTTATTATTTAATATGAGTCGAAGATTACTGCCCAAATTTATGAACTGACCTAAGAATTTTGAATTTCTGAGGACAGTGAGGCGCGCAAACATGCTCCTACAGGCTGTTCCGAGACCAAAGTAACACACAGCAAAAAATATCCAACATCTATCGAGTCCTTTTACTTTTCTCTCAACGTTAAGAAACAAAAAGATATTTCAGATAAGCTTAATTCAGGTGCGTATTGAGCCAAATGGCTGCTTGTTTTGGTTCCAAAGTTCCAACGTCGAGCGCAAAAATACTGATTATGAAATGAATGTCATTATTTCACTCTTTATTATTTCACTTTATTCTCATTCGTTTCAGTTAATATGAATTTCAGGTTACATTAGAGTTTAGGTGGATGTCTACTACGGCGCGGGGCCGCACGTGAAGGAATGCGCGCTCTCCCCTCCTTCTCTATGACGCGCAGAGCGGAACCGGAGGAACGAGCTCTCTGTGAGAGAGGGAAGGCGAGAAGTTGATCCGGTTAAAGGGGGGAAATGTTGTAGTGAGAAGAGGCGTGCCAATAATCAGGGAGGTGTTTTTGATGCGGGCGCGCGTCTCGGAGAACACATGGGAACGCAGCGGTTTAATTACGCAGCGTCACGCGGAGCTCCCTGAGGTGCTGCGGCTGCTGGTGTTTGCTCTGCCTGTCCTCTTCTGAGCGAGCTAGGAGGCTGAACTTTGTGCGGGACGAAGTTAAAGTTCGGGGGAATACAGGAGCCGTACAGACGGTGTTTCCCACCAGGATGCAGGGACTGAGCTCCCGGGCTCACGCCTTTTCGGTGGAGGCGCTGGTCGGGAAGCCCTGCAAGAGGATTAAAGTGTCGGAGGAGCACGAGCCGAGCAGCGCTGACACCAGCGGCGATAGGAGCATCTTTCCCGGTGAGGACACTTTTGCTTAACCGCCGAGAGCACCCTGCTGCTTTTTATTTGAAGGACTTTTACGCACAATTTTGGGGGAAAAAACAGAAAACGCACAACTTTCTAGTTGCAAGGTTCAGTTGATTTTTCATCTTTAGGCCACATTTAAAGTTCTCAAAAATTAAAATTCTCATGATTTAGAATATATTCAATCAGTTAAAACTCAAGAGTTATCACGTGAACTTGCTTTTGAGGAATAGGGCTAAAATTAGCTCGCTCTAGGAACTTTAACATTCATGAAGTAAAATAAGATTTATAATATTACCAATTTTTAAAATTTCCCCAAATTAAAAGAGCTTCCAAAGTTCTGGCTTTCCATTAAATATTTAAAAAAAATAGACACATTTCTGTGTTTTTTCTCATTTCTCTTTTTTCACTCCTTTCCCCACTTTTCAGACCAGAATAAATATCCCATCAACCAGCTACAGAAAGCATGTCCGACACCGAGGAGGGGAGAGGACCCCTCAGCCTGTGACCCGCAGGGACAGACTGACAGATCACAGACTGAAGACTCTGACCCGAGCAGCGAGGAGAAGAAGCCGAAGGAGAGCGACTGTCGGCCGGACAGAGAGGTCCGAGTAGAGCTGCAGGGCTCCGAGCTGTGGAGGCGATTCTACGAGATCGGCACCGAGATGATCATCACTAAAGCCGGAAGGTAAAACATCTGCGCAAGAAAGACTAAATTCAAAGAAGTTCGTGTGAAGTCTTAGCCCCGCACAAGCCGTCTTCCTGCTGATTTTACCAACTTTAACCAGCTTTTTTATTTAAAACGTTTAAACTCCAACTGTATTTGCCTCCACGTTAACAAGCAAAGAGCTACAGCCGTTTTTCTGTAGATCACCAGATACAGTGCAGTCTGGCCGTTATGTTTTTAGTGCCACAGTTTGAGATTTCAGTTAAAACGACAGTTTAATCAGATACTTTATCTTAGTGCAATTTAAACCCGTCGGTTTAGTTTTCAGTCCGGGCCTCTGAAGGGGATTACCCCCGCAAATAAATTTAAAAAAGACTTGTCTACATTTTAATGATAACTGAAGGTGTGCTTCCTCATTAAAGCGTCTGTTGCAAATAAAATCCAATGTGGAGCGGGCTTATCAGGCTATGATAATTACATTAACTGTTCTGCGGTCACAGGTGCGGCTTTATCGAGGATTTTAAAACGCTCTATCAAGATACAACCAATCGGAGGCGAGCAGAAGAACAACAGTGTACAATAAGATCACTCCCTAAACTAACGAGGCAGCTATCATTAAACAAATTATGAGGTTCAGAACAAAAACTGAAAGTGGCTTTTCATCACGTGGAAATATGTCACTTACTTTTGCTTTTGTGAATTAACTCATATTCATGAACTAAACCGTTTTCTAAATCATTCTTAGCTTAGTATTTTACCCATATTTGCCGATCTGTAAGATCTCTTTTATGTGACGCATCGTTTGCACAGAGAAAACTTGTTGTTGGGAGTGTAATTAAGCTTCTATCTCAGGTTCGCAGAAAACGGGTTCTTGCTCAGATAAATGAGTTATTGGAACATGACTGCGCGCGGAAATCTAAGTTCCGTTTACTCAATCACCGACAACACGCGCTGTAAATCTCGGACAGTGACGACGCCCTCGGGGCCCCTGGAGGTCCCTGATCTTTCCTGTGAACCTGGCCGGCAGAAGCAGAAGCGTCTCGGCCTCTTCTTGTCTTTAAGACGTCGCTATAAACTGAAATCCGTGATGGCCAAATACGCATTTAACAGTTTTATTAAGCAGCTTTCATTAAAGAGATCAAACACGACTTCTCTCTTGTTATTTTTCCTCTCCTCTCATCAGGAGAATGTTTCCTTCTGTGCGCGTCAAGGTGCGCAATCTGGACCCTTGCCAGCAGTATTATATCGCGATGGACGTCATGCCCGTGGACTCCAAACGTTACAGGTGAGCGCCGATTTTTTTTTAATTCTTGTTGTTGTTGTTTTTTCCTTTTACTTACACGCGCTTTCCTCCACGCAGGTATGTGTACCACAGCTCGCAGTGGATGGTGGCTGGAAACACGGATCACTCCTGCATCTCGCCGCGGCTCTACGTGCACCCGGACTCCCCGTGCGCAGGAGAGACGTGGATGCGTCAGGTCATCAGCTTTGACCGAGTCAAGCTCACCAACAACGAGATGGACGATAAGGGACATGTAGGTAACCCACACGCTGCCTCCTGTTGCTCTTCTTGCTTTGGATAAGGATCAGATGCACTAAGATTAAAAGGGAGTTCGTTTTTAAAGCGTATGTGCTGAAGATCATTCTTTAATTTTTGTGTATTAGATCATGATATTAACAAATCTTTTTAATCATTTTTATGTGTTTCTGCGTGTTGCTTTTGCTTTTCTGACTGCGTTGAGAGTTTCAGTCCTTAAACTGCTCTCCTACACATTTGTAACATCGAGGGGAAACCTGGATATCTTAGAGGGAGGAAGGAAGCGGAAATACTTCTCAGCTCCAAAGTTTACCGCGAAAGATTTAGCAATCTGCAAATGTTGTGACCAGGGAGGCATCTGGAGGCTTTTCGACTCGATCCTGCTGTTTATACGTCCACGCTGGAACTTGTGTGTTTATGAAATTAATTTCATGTTTAAAAAAAAAAGAAAGAAAAGAAAAAAGACAAGAATAACTTTCTCGAAATCCACATCTCTCGTGGTCAGTGTAAAATCTCAAATGGACATTTTACGCATTTTTAATTAACTTTATTGTCTTCACTTTTTTTTTCTTAACATATTGCTGTTTGTCAGTAAGTGCTGAGTTTATTTTAGAAAGCGTTTCCCTCCACTGTGAAACCTCATATATCACATTACCGTTTTTTTATTGGGCTTTTCTCCTGTGAAAAGAAATAGTCTAGATCAGAGGTGTCAAACATAAGGCCTGGGGGGCAGAATCAGCCCGCTGAAGACTCTAAGCCGGCCCATTGGGCAGCTATAGAAAATGGGAAGGAGTGGATAGAGTTTAAATTTCTATCTTTAATTTCATAAATTTTACAGCTTTTCCTATTAATAAAACCTCTCCACCTCCATCGCCTTTCATCATACAACATCACAGTAATTTACTAACAGATAAAGAGCTAAATTTACAGGAAAGTTACTGTTTCAAATATTAAATATCAAATAATATGAAAATTTTAATGAGTCCACAATAATTTAAAAAACAAAAACGTTTGTAATTACAGGATAGTCTGTTTATATTAAACTGTATTAAGAAGAGCTTTAGGCTTTATAATTACAGAACAGTGAACTATTATAGCCTTTTCTATGATTTTACACATTTATCATGTTGTTTCACCGACCCGGCCCATTTCAGATCACTTAACATCAAAGTGGACTGTATGTGGCCCTCGACGCAAAATGAGTTTAACACAGCTGCTCGAGATGTTAGGACCACAAATTTTTACAGTTGTGCTGTTACATTTACATGTTTATTTGTTTTGACTCTTTTCAGTGTTTTTAATCTACTTTCCCAAATATATATTAAAAAAATGATAATATTAATATTCCACCTCAAAAAATTGTGCTATAAAACCCCCAAACAACCTTCTAGGAGACCAGTTTTACTCCATGACAATATATGAGGAACAAAATAATTGTTTCATATATTTTGTTTTGTTCGCAAAGAGGTCACATGTAACCCATAGTGTATTACTAATAATTTGTCAGACCTTTGTTAGTAATATGACATATTTAACCATATTTGATGTTTTATTAGGTTTATTTGATGAAAGGCACATTTGTGCTAAATACTTTTATAAAACGTAGAGCTCTTCATAATTGTATTTTAAAGACTTGGATAGTTCCTTTCATTATCCTGTTAATCATGTAACCTACTGTCGTGCACCAGAAGAAGATTTATATCTAAAACAGCCTGAAATCCACTTTTTTAATTTCCTTTTTTTAAGAATGAAATTTATTTTAAAATCTGTTTTACATTTAAAAAAAACTACAAAGTACAGCAAAATTTAGTTTTTGCCAGAACTTTCTTTATTTTTTTGGATTGTTAGCACAAAAAATGGAAATGACAGATTTACAAAATTGCATTTTTTTTATTTTAAAGGGGTTTTTTTATATAAAAAACAAAAAAGAACATGCAGCTGTAATACTTGACATGTCCGTTTCTGATCTGAAAGATGATTCCAAATTGATGTCCACCTTAAAAAATAAATAAATAAAAAGCCTTTCATTCTTCGTCTCATGATGCAGATCATTCTTCAGTCGATGCATAAATACAAGCCACGTGTGCACATCATCAAACACAACCCTCGCATGGACTTGTCTCAGATCCAGTCGCTGCCTGCTGACGGAGTGCACAGCTTCTCCTTCCCAGAAACAGAGTTCACCACAGTCACAGCCTACCAGAACCAGCAGGTAACACTCAGCAGCAGTGCTGAAATACTTCTCAATACTTCTCACAAACAGAAGGTTTGAGCTCAGAAACTAAGCGCACTAATGTTGGATTGTTTCTTTAATAAACATCTGACTTTTTCATGAATTGGAACATTAACAAAATGAAGTGATGTTTAATAAAGAAAAATCAGTCAGTGACTCTGTGTTACTACTGTTTGCCAGATTTGACCAAAAAACAGATGTTTAGCCTTTTCTTCCTTGGCACGGTTGTTATGATGATGTTCCAGTGAACAGCTCAGGCTGCTTGACCTCATAAAATGTCCACATTGTGAAGCCAGTGAGGCCCGGTTCCATGTGCTCGCAGCCAAATCATAAATTTGCAGTGTTCTGATTTTCTGCTGGTCCAATTGCTCAGAGAGGGTGTGTGTGTGTTCCCGTCGAGGGGACCTGACCCTGCTGTTGGCTACCATTCCTCCAGTAACAGAGCCCTCCGCAGGGACTGCCAGCTCTTTTCATCAGGGCTCATTTTACTATCAGTGAACGTGTTATTACAGAAACGCAGTAACGAGCTGTGACTGCGCCGACTGCAGCCGTCCACGGCCTATTAAAGCACAGGATAAAACCGAACGACCCTGAACCCCTTCTGCAAGAACCCCTGTTTGACATGGCTGATCGCCTTGGGTGCTGCTGGGAGATGCAGTCCCGCGGGGGTGCTCTGCCACTCTACTCTATTGTAAAAGCTGAGCTCATTGTTAGCTTAAGCACGTCAACCGTTGACAAATCCACTCTAACCCGTGTCTGTTCCTCTCCTCTGGGCCAGATTACAAAACTGAAGATCGACAGGAACCCCTTCGCCAAAGGCTTCCGAGATCCAGGAAGGAATAGGTATAGCAAACTCTCACTGAACGCTGAACATAAACACTTTTTATTTAGCTGAAAGTGCTCCACTAAAGGACCCAAGAGGGATTTAAAGTTCAACCACTGAAATCTGAAGCCACATAAAACCTACAAATAAAGCTGAGCTGAGTAGTGCAGAATTTCACACCTCTCAGTACCAAAATTTAAATACCTGGAATAACGTTTTTCATTGCTTTTACAGTATGTATAAATAAGTGTGTGTGTGTGTGTGTGTGTGTGTGTGTGTGTGTGTGTGTGTGTGTGTGTGTGTGTGTGTGTGTGTGTGTGCAGGGGAGTGTTGGATGGCCTGCTCGAGTCATATCCCTGGAGAGGCCCTTTCAGCCTGGACTTCAAGCCTTTCACCATACAGCTCCAAGGTAAAGTGCTCCAGCTCTATTTACTTCTGAGATTTGACTTTTTTACCGTGTTGATTCAGTGTCTTATTTTTTTCCTGTCCTGTCCGCTGACAGGGAGCTCAGGGTCGCCCACCAGCAGTGTGAAGAGCCTCCTTCCCGTCTCTTCATCTTCATCCCTTTACCCCCTGTCCTGCCAGGACGCCGCTGTCCACGCTTTCACTCTCCCCCTCTACAGCAAGACCTCCACCACCTCACCCAGCATTTCCCCTCTGCCCAGCAGAGCCTTCTCCTCCCTGGGAGCAGACAGACTGAGAGGCTTCTCCCCTCTGCCTCCTCTCACAGACCTCCCGCTGTTCTCTGCGCTGCAGGGGAAGAAACCGCCCCACTGCAGGGACCCGTGTCCTCACGAGTCCCCGGGGTCTCCTTGCCTACTCCCCTTACACTGCCCTCTCAGCCCTCAGAGCTCTCCTCTCCCCCCACATCTCTCAGACACTGTAAGCCCGTATTGCCTCTACCGCTACAGCTTCCCTCTGAACCCCCAGCTTGCAGCCATTTCCCGGCACCCCAAACTAGCCGAAGACACTACAGACTGTCTGCTGCGCCAGCCTCCCTGGCTCCCGACCACCAACCACTGCCTCTGACGGCTGGACGGCACTTGCGGGCTCCGGCCCATTGAGCATAACAATCCCAAAACTGAACACACAAAACAGAAAGGGCTGATCCTCCTTGATCCGACTGAGAGGAGAAATGTGGCTGTGGGGACTTCTTTGTATTTATAAACTCTTTTACACAAACGTGTTGGAGTTACCAGCACAAACAAGCGATCCCGTGGCAGATTGCGAGCAGCTCCTTTTCATTCTGCAATCTCGTCTAGAGCCAGAGAAGCCAAAAACGGAGTAAACAGAAACATTCCTGTTCAGGCAGGATGCAGATTTTTATTCGGGACAGATTGCTTTTGACAGTTCAGTCCACAGTTTTACTGCATCAAGGGCTGTAACAGTGTTACCAAAGAGCATCAGCAATGAGGTATGTAACAGAACTATTATAATGAACGTGTTTGTTAAACTGACCATAAGTGCCCATTAAAGTTTTTTCGTGCTTTTTGTTGAGCTCCACAACTTCCAAATGGTCTTTTTATACACTTTCAAACACGGCAGTGCACACATAGCACACGCATAATGACAGTTCTGCTTGAACATAAATGCCAAATGTATTTCAGAGTAAAGCACACATGCAGTATTGAGCAACAGGAAGCGAGTTTGAAGGAGACATGATGAAAGGGTGCACATTATGTTCCAATTATCTGCCGCTGTCCATTTAAAGTGAACAAAAGCATGTTTTGTGTTTTTGAATCTCTGCGTCAGGCCTGGCCACCCCTGACTAATAACATGAGCTCATCAGATTTCTGTGTGATTTTTAGGGGAAGAACCACAGCTGCCAGAATCCAGGCAGCCAGTTTCCATTCCTGCATTTTATTACCAATAATAAGGCTAATCAGAGATGCATGGAGGTGAAATGGTTATTCAGTAGAGCCCTTTATTCGGAACAAGAGCTTTGCTCCCTGAAACAGTTTAAATCAGCTCTTTTCTTGATTGTTGTGTTGTTCAGAGTCAAATGAAAAGCTATCACTACCGTTGGCCAACACAACACAGTTGTTTTGGGGGGTTTTTTGCGTTCATACCAAATGGGGCACACCCGTTCAGCCACTGATGTGATAATTCCTGCCTTCAGCTCAGTCAGAAACCAGCACCCATTCATCCCTGTCTCTCTCCTCCCTCTCAGCAGAGCTAGGAACAGCAGTTTAGGAAAAGTGGGGAGGGAGGGAGAGGGAAATGGCCTGTTTCCCGACAAACGGTCATAACCAAACAGCAATTTACTTGTCACAGCCGAGCATGGCGGTGAGCTAATGTGAGCTGGACGTGGAAATAGCAGGAAGAAGTTAATTGAGGATCTCGGTAAGGGGATGGCCCGTGTTTTGGTGAATGGTCAGGTGCGCCACTATCAAACAGCCTGCTCTTTGTCTGCAGACCAACATAATCTGGACAGGTTATTTGATACTGTCTGTCATTTCCATTTGGCCTGCATAGGACAATCATTTTAAACTCCCTTCTAATTCCTGATCTTTCAATTAGACAAATTGCTTTCATACCAGGAGGGCTGAACATTGCACCTGTCACTCTTCAGTGAAGCAGGCACACGCTTGTGGTAGATATTAGAAGGAAAAAGATAACATGAGCATGTGGGCCTAAATATGAGTGTGCTAAATTGAAAAAGATAAACAAGAGGTTTGACGCACATTCATAGAGTCTGAAATAGCTAAAACTGTGTTTGATAAAATTCGGTTAAATTCAGTGTTGCTTACATAGCACCAAATCATAACAACAGTCGCCTCAATGGGCTTCATATTGTAAGGTAAAGACCCTACAATAATAGAGAGAAACCCCAACAATTAAACAACCCCCTTTGCTGTGAGCACTTGGTGACAGTGGGAAGAAAAAACTCCCTTTTAACAGGAAGAAACCTCTGGCAAAACCAGGCCCAAGCTGGGGGCAGCCATCTACCATGACTGCACATTGTGAATTAATACATGAAGGAGCACACTTACACTGTAGGCTTATACTTGTTGGTTTCAGCATATAGCAGTGTTCATAGTATCATGTCTTACTACGTAAAGTCCACGATGAATGGTGTACCTGTAATGGTCAAAAAGCTGAACAGCTGTACCTCATCAATGTCCATCAAACAATTTTTCTGCCAATAGAAGGAGAAATATGCCGCTAGTCTATGTTCCACCTAGAAAAGGTGGATTTCAGAACTCGTTACAGCAGTAAAGTCAGAAAAGCAAGAAAAAACAGGATTTGTTTCGCTTCTCAGGAGGTAGAGCCAGTCATATGTCACTAGCAAAGCAGTGCAATACTTGTTTTCTTATGGTTAAAAACACCCCTGCAGCACGCTTATGGATAGATCCTGATCAGTACTCCGTGAATGGCTTATTTAGCAAGTCACAAATACGTGATAGTGGCAGTAAAGATTCAATTTAATTGTTTTTAAAGGTTTTACACTTTTACTGCCATTCGCTCATGCCATCTTGGATTGTTAATTTGGGGTTTGCGGGACTGCTCCGATTTTCCAAATTGGAATTTTTTTGTTTTATTGTTTTTAATTTTGTTTGATTTAAATTGTTCAAGATGAAAATTCTAACTGGGAATTGTAAATTCTGTCTTCCAATTTCATCTGGAAAGCAGAATTCATATAACAAATAAAAAAAATAAAAAAATAAAAAAAAACCTACCTGGCTAACTGCAAAAGTATCCGGTCTTTAAGTCTGACGTTATCAACTGTTTCCGGGTCCAAACTCCACTTCAGGTCCCAAAGTCAAACTAACACTGCAGCATCACTGAGAGCTAAAAACTGTTTAAATTCTTTCATCTTTAATAAAATGATCAGTGTGGCTGCTCTACCAGGTGTAACAATTAAGTTTAACATCCAGGCATCCATGAAAACAGAATTTATTAAATTTAATGGCGTTAGAAGTTAACAGGAAGTTAGCTCGCTAGTTTCCACTTAACATAATATACCATGTTCTGACTGAGAGACTTCTGAAAAAATTAAGACATACAGCTCTGCTTCCGACATAAATAAGGACAGGAAACTAAACAGCAGTGACGTTTGCTGGGATACTGAATTTGGGCTAGCTGTCTACACAGCTATGGTTAGCATAATATAAACACATTAGCACAGTGAAGCTGGAGGATGAACGTTAACTTTTTTCCACTCGATAAGTTAACGCGGGTGTTCCCGATGGTTAGGGACAAATGCGATCGCATGGCAGGATGCTGTAAACGGACCAAACTTCAGTCAGAAGAACAACAGAGATAATCCATTCACAATAAGGGGTTAGTCATTAATATACTGCCGTGTGAGCTGGGCTGTAGTTACATTGTAAGGTTTTTAAAACGAAGCTTTAAAATGAACAGTGGTAATAAAAACCGAGATAGGCCGACAGTTATCAATACCTTTTTTAGGGGCTTGTTCAGATTAAATAGAACCTTAATAAACATAGAGTAGTTTGGACCCGGAAGCAGGGTTCTTACATGATTAGCTTAGGTTATCTTAGCTTCGTTTAGCTTAGCATAAAATTGGAAACTTGGAAGAATATAAAAGCAACAATAGTTCCTTCGACTCTCAGTAATGAGAGTTACATGTATTTACAGATTATAATTTAGCAGGATATTACTTGGCTAGTTAAAGAAACCGTGTTTTAAAACTACTTAAAAGATGGATGTGTATTGTATGTAGGCTAAGTCTATAAGAAAATGGCCCTTAGCTCCCTCGTTAAACACTTTCCTGGTGACTTCATGGGCTGAGTCGCTAGTTTTATATACAGAAAAAATATGAAATTCACTTTGTGAAATCTGATTATAATTTAAGACAGAAAGGACAAATTAGTTTGCTCATTGACTTGTAAATCTTAAGTCGTTGACAATTTGTTAGCTCTTAGGCTAAGAACTTGTCAACAAGTTCTAACAACTTGTCAATCACAAGTCATTAGCCAAAGACTGTGTGGTGTCCCGTGCTCTCCCGTTATATCCGCTTTCAATATGGCGATGTGAAAAAGTTGAGCTCAAGGCTTTATAAATTTACTAACCAGTGGGTGACATCACAGGATCTACTATCCATCTTTTTGCTGTGTTGGTTAGACCCCATAGCGTGTTGAAGGTAACAGCTGGGTTAACCTTTCATCAACTTGTGGAAGAATATCCATATCTGCCCATTCATCCGCTCTATGAATTTGCCTTATACTGAGTCAGCATAATCCTCTGGTTGAAATAACATGGAGGCTGCGCTTATGAAACAACAGAAAGGGTGGCTTGTGTTTTTTTTGTGTGTTGATTTTTTCTGGACTGTTCCACTGTGATTGACAGGCAGTAAAGGGAAAGAAATGTGACCCCGAAGTCATTTGTTTCCAATCATGTGAAATGGCATCCTGAAACAGGAGAGAGGCTCAGCAGAGAGTCAGAACGTGTAAGTATACTCTGCCTTCATTAGATTAAAAAACATGAAACACACACACCACTAACACGTGTATGCCAGTTAATAATAGTTGCCATACACCCACTTACACACACACATATGCTCATTCAGCTTAAACGCCCTGCAGCCAAACTCGTGTTCACCTCTGCGTGTCTCTCGTGAAGGTTTATACTGGACCCTATTTTCTCTGCAAATTCAATAAAAGCTGGTTATTTATCAGGTCAGATTATGGGACATGACTGAGCTCAGCTGTAAAGTTAAAAGTGAAACCAGCTGTGGCTGAAATTGAATTACACTCTGTGAGTAATGTGAAAAGCAAGAGCAGTTTAACAGTTATTAAGCACTCCTCTACCGCCCCATCGACCGGGCGTACGCTGCACAGTTACAGTGAAAGTGCTCCTCTCCTCCTCTCTGTGATCGTTATCTCCCTCCTAGTTACAGATATAGTCCAAAACCTCTTCTCTGACGCAGCGCAAGAAGTCTCAATGAGTTAGATTTCTATTTATATGCACGTGTATACCTTTCAGTACGGCCACACGTGTGCGTAGACGGGGGTCATGGGGGCTTCACTTTGGCATGTGCTCCCTGACAAGCCTCTGTCTTACAGGAGCAGAGGTTAGATGAGTGGAGGACAAACTATTTTAACATGTGGTCTGGCAGCTGGCCTCCATGTTTGTGTGTGTGAGTTTTGGGGTTTCCTCTGCATGTTCCATCTGGGCCTCAGACTCATGCCATTCTTCAGAAAAAGTGTTAATCACCCAACCAGTTCTTGCATTCTCCCTCATTTCCCAAATTTATACTTAAGATCATTTCTCCCAGTCCATGTATCATGCTTTATCTTTGGATCTCCTAATTTAAGAAGCCCCCCAAAAAAGGGATTCAACATAATTAACACACTTGCAGCTATGTGACAGTGCATTCATTTAGCTAAAGCACTTTCTGCACAAAGATTGTCCAAAAAACACGTTCTACCCTTTATTATATGCAGCTCCACTCCTCCTGGGAGAAAGTGTGTGTGTTTGCTAATTCCTCCCCTTGTCTGTTAGGCTAAAGTGTGATTCTACAGGTGTGTGTGTGTGAGAGAGAAAGAGTCTCTGGCATTGGTTTTATTTAATACAAGCCATCAACCCCTTTGGAACAAGAGATGTGAGATATTCTTTTTCTCTTTGCCCCTATCTCTGGCAGAGGGATAGATCGTTCTTACCTCTTTTTGCTTCCTGTGTATGACAGGTTATCACTCCTGGGACAGATACAGAGGGGGGAGAGGGGGAAATAGGAATAGAGGCAGAGAGTGATTGAGTGAGAATGATGCTCCGTGGCTGATGTATCGGATGGCAGATGAGAGGATGAGGCGAGGGTGTGGGGTGGAGAGAAAAAAGTGATTTAGCACCAGGCTGTACTCTCCTCTCCTCTTATCCAAGCCTCTGCTTCTTTCATGTCTCAACCAAGGGTTGACCCGCCTGCTGCCCCAGATGGTGCTGTCTGTCTGGGCTGCCTTCTACAGGATGTGCCCCTCTCACCCCCACATCCACAGACCTATACTTGTATAATTGATTTCAGGGGGGAAAGGCCGTCTTTCTCTTGTGTTTCACACACACACACACACACACACACACACACACACACACACACACACACGTGGACAGCTTGCCAACAGCTAGTGCCCCCGGTGCACACACACACATACACGCGGCCGGCGCTGTGCGCTGTCAACGCTAATTCAATTTGAGACGCGGAAGTGTGACTAACAGCAGACCTGCAGAGTATTTTACCATATGCACCACACACACACACACACACACACACACACACACACGCAATCCTCACACACAAAGCTCTGCCACATCCACTGCTATAACAATGTTATTCCAGAAGCAGAAATCCTCGGTAGATCTCTCTTCCTGTTTCCCTCGTTGTCAAGAATACAACCTTCTTGTCAACAACTATCGACAAACACCTTATCAACCGATTCATCCTCACTGCCTACGCCAGAATCACCTTACCAGCAAAGCGATACGTGGCTAATACACAAGAGACGACAAATAACGAGTGAGGAACAAATCAGGAGCAACCCGAGAGTCAGGGAGTCATTCATCAGTGCTTCCCTAATAATTATTAAATGTACTTAGTGACCCGTGCAGTTCATAATAATCAATAAAAAGCATGTTTTAAGACTCAACTTGAAGGCAACGACTGACTTCACTGACCCAGTTTCCTTGGGCAGGTTGTTGCAGAGCCCCCAGGCCCTGACTTCAAATGCTCTCTTTTCATTTTCAGCTAGGCCCCTAAAAACTCTGCCCATGGCTCTCAGGATACATACTGGTTCATATGGTAGTAAGAGGTGAGACGTGTAGGCGGGAGGAAGACCATGAAGGTCCTTGATACTAATCAATAAGCTCTTACAATCAGTTCTAAAACAAACAGGGAGGCAGCGTAAAAATGCCAGTGATGTCATCCTGTTTCTTTGTTCTAGTTAAAAGTTAAAAATCTAGCAGATAAATTCTGTATAATCTGCAGTTTTCCGTAGGATGGTTGGGGGTGGAGTTATGGCTTGACCACTGACTAATCAACAGTTATTAGATAATTTATTAATCACTATCTAGGATAACATTATGGAGTTTTTTTCAGTGTCCTTTTTGTAAAGTGTTAGCAAAGGATGCTTTAGATGCCAAATGCAATAAAGATTTCTCATATTTGATTGTATTTCAGTGTGCCCAACCCTTTACAGGAAAATAAAGCATTTAGTTCAGTTTTAAGGCTTTAATATGGTAAGGCATTACAGAGAAAACGCAAACAATCAGATGATCCCTGCAAGTAACCACGTGGTGACAGCGGGAAGGAAAAACTCTTTAACATGAAGACACCTCTGGCACAGCTGGACTCAGCTGGGGTGGGATTAGGCTAGCATGATGTAAGCACTCGATACATTAAGAAGCTATAAAGTAACAATAGTAGCACAGCAGATAAATTAAATAGTGCACAAGTATCAGGACTCAACATAAAGCACATAAAGTGAATTTGATGTGACTGACAGGAGTTTAGCGGGTATGTGGTGCAAAATGAAATTGTTGGGGTGACCTAACTTCTATAGAGGTGCAGTGGTGTAGTGGTTAGTAGTGTCACCGCACAGCCCTTTTTGCATGGAGTTTGTATTTAGTATTTAGTATTTATTTATTTATTGTCATTGTCAGAGAACAATGAAATTGCATTTGGGGCTTCCGTACAACCCGTAAATAAAATAATGAAGAAAATAATAAATACCCCTTAAAACCCAAGTGTAAATATTTAACCCAGTGTGACTCCAGTGCAATAAGACAATCCTTAGCAACAACATGAGAACATGACAAGTAAACATGAGAACCTGACAAGTAAGTTCAGTGCTATTAAGAAGTTGGATATGGTTATTGTCCGTGAGAGGGGGTCAGAGAGTTCAGGAGCCTCACAGCCTGTGGATACAGGCTGTTGGCCAGTCTGGATGTTCTGGCCTGTATAGACCTGTACCTTCTCCCTGAGGGCAGCAGGTGGAAAAGGTGGCGCGCAGGGTGATGTTGGTCCCGCAGAATACTGTGCACCCGTCTCAGACATTGTATGCTAACCCTGTGTCTGTGGGGGTTCTTTGCAACTTCCTCCCACAGTCCAAAGACATGTACGGAGTCAGGCTAACTGATGATTCTAAATTGGCTGTAGGTGTAAATGTGAGTTTGAATGGTTTTCTGTCTCTCGCTGTGTTAGCCCTGTGACAGATCAGCGAGCTGTCCAGGTTCCACCAAGCTTCTCTTGCTCTGTGACAGCTCTGCTAGGCTCAAACAACCTTGGATAAGTGGAAGAAGATGAATGGACCAGATTCTGGTCCACCAGATTCTCCACTAAGGAAAATCGCATCCATATTTCTAACATATTCTTCCCAAAAGTGTCGAGTTTATTACTTTAATGTGTTAAATTCTGCAGTTTGGCTAACAGAGCAAATCAGAAAAAGAAAAAAAGTATGATGAATTATGGTTATTATTTTTTAACACATGGTCTTCCAATTTGTTTGATTTTTATCAATTATAACGTCAAACGCAGATTTGGAAGCTTAGCACATACAGTCAAGGATGCATGTCTGAGCTGAAGAGCTGTTTCAGTGTAAGAGATATCAGGGTGGATGATGGGGTGAGGTGAGGGTTAAGTTGGGGGGGTTAACAGCGCTGGTAGGATCAGGTGTGTGCCTGACAGAGGTTGTGAGAGGGGTGTGTGAGCAGGAGATCAGTTAAATCTTAATGAAGCGTGCTTTACAGAGCAGGGATGGACAGGGTCAGCTGCATTGGGTGTATGTGTGTGTGTGAGACGGTAAAACTGATTAAAAGCAGCGTTTACACGTCTGACAGGATACAGTGGTCAAGAGGTGAGTGGAAACCCAGGGAAACCGTGGTCTG
Organism: Aulonocara sp. 'chitande type north' Nkhata Bay; assembly: GCF_057382095.1. NCBI lineage: Eukaryota > Metazoa > Chordata > Actinopteri > Cichliformes > Cichlidae > Aulonocara > Aulonocara sp. 'chitande type north' Nkhata Bay. The sequence goes on from NC_141345.1 coordinate 18,604,255, forward strand.
GAACGATTAGACACACACACACACACACACACACACACACACACACACACACACACACACACACACACACACAGAGCAGCAGCTGGGCAAAGCCCTGAGCAGCAGCGATTGGTCACACACGACCATCGATATCTGAGTAGAACCAATCAGCTCGGCTTCCTGTGTTTGACCTGACCCTTCACGCGTGGTAATTGAATATTTAAAATGGGAAGCTGAGAGGTGGAAGGAAGACAAGCAGAGGAGAGGAGGAAAAGGAGGCCGCGCTGCACTTTTCCATGTACTGTGCCACCTTAAATATCGGTCTTCTTACCATCCACACTCAAAAAAGATGAGCGTAAGACACACGTGATGGGCAAATGTGGTCTTCACTGAAAAAGTATGTGTTATATTTAAAACTGCAGATGTTACGTTTATTTACATTTCTCAGCATTTTGATTTAATCACAGTACACTCTAAAAGTACAACATCAGGATTTTATAATGGTTTAAATAATAAAAACTGATCAAACAATTAAATTATTTTTTTGCATTCATGTTGCAAATCAGAGATTTCTTAAAAACAGCTTAACATTAAGTTTCCTGTAAGAAACTAGATTAATTTAATTTAATTTAAATTAAACGATAAATGATTGCTAATTATTTCATTAGGTATTAGTTCATTTTTGTTTCTTTGCGTTCGTCACCACTGTATGGTTTTTGAACAATAACAAAACTGCATTATTAAAACAATTTGTACTGAAACTTATCCTGGAACAATTAAATGATTATTAAAACATCTTTGTTTATATAAACCTGTGTTATCCAAGTACAACAAGTTTTTTTTATAATAAGTACCATATTTTTTAGCACTTTCAAGGGAACTATCAGGAAGTTATCAACTCTTTAGGGATCCATTAATTCATTTTTTCCTTCTATTTAATTCTCCAGAAAATAATTTGGGACTTTTTGGTATTCATCTCTTCCTGCTGAATCCAGTTTATGACTCTTTAAACTCACTGTTTCATATCCTGCACATGAATCATATGGAAGTCTAACCAATCCCCCCTGTTGCAATTAGTTTTTTTCGCTGAGCCAGCATTTGTGGCTTTGAGCAGCTTTTCATCCACCAACACAGACATGCAGACACACACCCTGTGCACAAGCAGAAGGGTCAGCCACAGGGACACAACCCACAGCCCACCAGATCCCTTCCTGTCAGCAAGTGGCACTCCTGTAGGAACCTGGACAGGGAGGTGTTGACTGGAGGGGAGAGCTGCTAGGTATCAACACCTGACACACACACATACAAACACAGGCTTCTCCCTGCGGTGTTGCTCACACAGGAGTTGTCTCCTGCGCATCTGGTGAAAACATCCCTTGCACATATGTTGAGATGCACACAGTGGAGGGGGCAGGCGGTGAAAGACTCTCCCAGCTTTAATCATGTTGAAAGAAAAGAGACGGCCATTGAGGGTTAAAATTAGATTTGAAACACACACACAAAAGTATCAAATACATTTTGTGGTTCTTACCACAAAAGGAACACGGAATTTGAATTTTAGACCCCCAAAAAAACGGTGGAGAAAAAAAATGACTGACAGCTGTTGGATCACAGAGGTCAGTGGAAAATAAGAAGAACTGAGGACTTAAAGGAGCGGGTGCGTGCTCAAACGTACTGCAGACCTCAAACTCATCAAAGTGTCTGGAAGCAAGCGCAAACAAGAGACTCGTGTCAGTCTGCGAGCACTGATGATGATGATTGTGGATGTAGTTAAGTTTGTGCTGATGATGATTAGGAGGGACACAAAAGAGGTCAGAGGTGACCGAGTGTCACTCCGGAGAGCTCCCCTCGCTACAGGGTTGCGAACGTGTTCATATGAAGATATATGTGTGTGTGTTAGGACGGCACCTGTAATGGCTCCCAGCTGGGATGTGCCTCCCTCCCAGAGATACACTGTGTGTGTGTGTGTGTGTGTGTGTGTGTGTGTGTGTGTGTGTGTGTGTGTGTGTGTGTGTGTGTGTGTGTGTAATGAGGTACTGGCATGCGAGTGGCAGAAGGCTGCTTCCTCTACAGGTGACACCTTTGACCTCTCATCTGTTCCCTGTTGAAGAAGAGAAAGAGGGAGGGGCACGCAGAAAAATGGAGAGACCGAGAGGAATGTGTGCTGCATACTTCATCCAAAACACAAAATGACAAGGACAACAACAACAACAAAAAAGTGACAAGGATGAGATTTTGCAATACTTTTAATGACTTTGCGTTTGTGAATAGCAGTGCGGTGTGAGCCTTTGGAGTGGTTACTGCTACATGAAGAAAATTCTATTAAATACTCAAGGAAACTATTTCACCTGGAGAATTTTGTATTACGACAGCAAAGCTGACACTGGAAGCAAAAAACAAAAGTGTCAACACCGTCAGCAGTAGCAGTAAAAGTACACCCTTACAATATCCATTCAGTTAGGAAATAAATTAGTACATAAATAAATATATTACTTTGCTTTGCATTATATACACATGCAACATAACCAGCTTAGACTGAGGTAATAGCTGTACGCACTTGCAGGACTGAAAGCCTGCTTTCTTATAAAAACATCATTTTCTGCTTTCAGGCTTTTCTCAAAAGAAAAAAAAAAGAATATAAAGGAGGGCATGAAGCCTGCAGGCACATTGCACTTTTTGTTTTTATTGGCCCTTCCGTGTTTTTGCTCCTTCTTGTTGTTTTCCTCGCCGTGTCACTATGACACCTGGTCTCGCAGCCTGGACAGCCTCTGGGAGAGCTCATCCTGATGACGGCACGAAAGACGAGAGAGAAATCAGCAGATGGAGACAGCTAGGTCAAAGGAAACATTTATTACAGGAGCTTTGGTTTTCAATCATTCATAGTCCAGTTCGATATATTGATTTTGTGTGTTCTTAGGGCTGAAGAAAAGAACAGAGTTATTAAAACTGTAAATCTTTTATGTTCCGGCTCCTTTAAATATTTATACTTGTAGGTAGATTTAGTTTGCAGCCAGCATCATGTACACATTTTCAAAACAACAGACAGCAGGTCATCCTAGTGAGGGCTGCAGGTACTAAGATATTGTTAGCTATCTTCCCAGTCGTGCATGCCCGGAAACCAGTCAGTGACCACCTGGCGATCCAAAATCCTTGCAACTTCCAGAAACCTGCTAAATGATTGAAATTCAAATTTTCATTCGCTATCTTTTGCTATCTGGGAATACACATTTTTTCCTAGCACTTGTTCCCAGGGGGGCGCTAACCAATCTCTTGGTTTTCAAGCAATTTTCATCCAAATGTAATACAGTGAAACAGAGGGTGAACCATTAAGTAAAATCCAACCAGCTCACTGCTGTAACTGTGTGAGGGATACAGGGTTAAGCCTGACAGACAGCAATATTCTTTAACCTCCAAGGACCTGGCGTCCACATATGTGGACATCACATTTTAGGTTATTTAGACCAAAATACTTAATTACTCTACAAGGGCCTGATATCCACTTACGAGGACATTTTACTGCTACTGTTCTATCAAAATTTTAAACAAATATCTTCACATGTGGCTCTTATTTTTCTTAAAAACAGGAAAAGGTAAGAAAAAAAAATGTGGTAATTCTTTGTTTTTACATTCATCGGGCCCCAATATGCCCAAATATCAAAGAGAAATTAAAAATGCATGCAATGGAAGAGTTCGGGTCTTAGGAGGTTAAAGATGAGTAACAAAGTAATCACACTAACAAAAAGGACAAAACAAACCGAAGAAAACCTCAATAAAAGACAAGTTTCCTTAAACAGGAAAGAAAATGATGATCCTTTTTGTGGCTTCACACGTTCCACAGATCCCACTGACTGACCCTTAATGGCATGTGAAGAACGTGTATCACTCAAATAAATTAAAGGAACACTTTGAAAACACATCAGATCTCACTGGGAAAGTAAATCACATCGATATCTACACTGATTGGACGAGGTAATGCGTTAGGAGTGAAGGGATGTCACATCGTTTGATGAAAAAGAAAATGATCAACCTGCAGAATCAATGTTCGATGTCACAGGCAGCATAACATTCTCCACAGCTTCTCATGACCCTTTCACGTCTGTCACATGTGCTCACGGTGAACCTGCTCTCATCTGTGAAAAGCACAGAGCACCAGTGGTGGACCTGCCAATCCTGGTGTTCTGTGGAAAATGCAAATCGGGCTCCACATGCTGGGCGGTGAGCACAGAGCTCACTAGAGGACATCGGGCCCTCAGCACACCCTCATGAAGTCTGTTTCTGATGGTTTAGTCAGGCTAAAGCGTAATTTAAGGTCCCGTAAACGTGTCCTCCAGCGTACACACTACCATTCAGACAACGAGTGTATCACGGTTTTCACCCAACACAGACTTGCTCCTCTGCAGTTTTCCAAAATTCCAACTGCATGTCACTGAAAGCGGAAGTCATATGCGTTCGCTAAATGCTGACTGGTTGACAAGTGGGCTGGAATAGAGAAAGGAGCAACAGTGGAGTTTACTGGGAACTGGAGAACCGCAAAAAAAACCTTTAGTGACTTCAAAAATACAGCATGAAAAGCACAGACAGCGGGTCAGTGGACACTTTTCATTGATCTTTACACTCAGTTTCACACTTACACTGTTCTCCACAGCACAAGCAAGAGTAGCCCACACACTGGTCTGCAGGTAGATGGGCTATCCCCGGCTGCGCTGCCCTCACTGAACCATAAATTCGGCTTAACAATAACAGAGTGACCTGCATACTTATGGGTTTGAAGTAGGTACATTCACTTGCCCCGTGGGATCGGCACAGCGGATGGATCAGCATGCTTGATTTGGCACAGATTTTTTTTTTGTCCACCAGAGGGTCGTGCTGATGACTCGCTTCAATAAAACCCTGTCAGATATCACACATAAACGACTCACGGACTGGTAGCGGTCCGAGGCCCGGGGATTGGGGACCGCTGCTCTAAAGGATGGATGTTTAACAGCTGGTATATAGGGCTGGGCCATATCATACTGTTCACGGTAATACCGGTATAATGTTGGGCAACGATAAGAAATGAAATATCGCGATAGAATACGGGTAAAACGCGCATGCGCAGTGCCTTTGTTTTCATACACACAATGCAGAAAAAGCATGACGGCGACGGAGAATGAGAAGGGCGAAAGCGGATCGTTGAATGAAACGAATGAACCAGAATTGGTTTGTAAAAATGCTGCAACTTCAGTGGTGTGGAACTGGTTTAGCTTTCATCCATCAGATACACAACAAAGCACTATTTTTGGTAGAGCATGCTACCTGAAAATCTACAGTGCCCCTTATAATCCTGTGTGTCTTATGTATGAATTGTGGTTGTGTTTACTGACCTCTAAACGATTTTATTTGGTACACGTCGCTCAAAAATCTGTCAAACACACAATACGGTAATATTATGTTGAAGCACAGTACGTATCACTCTGCGAAGCTCCTGCCTACGAACCCGCACCACTTGATGGATTTTCGGAGCATTACGGCTATTGTAGGCAGGAGCCTCGCAGAGTGATACGTACTGTGCTTCAACATAATATTATCGTATTGTGTGTGTATAACCTCTTTTTTTAAGTTTTGTGGATATTATACATGGTTATGCTGAGGATATGTCGGCCAATTTCCACTGGAAATGCCTTTTGGTTAAACTGTCAGCAAGGAATTTGCATTTGCACAGTTAAATTTTTTATATAACTTTAATGCACATAAAAAACAGCTGCTTGTTTAAGTGAAAATACATTGCACTAATAAAGTTGTGGAGTTGTAAAGTATTTTGTCTAGTGTCAATTATATCGTCAGTTATATCGTTATCTCAAATTTTCAAATGTATATTGTGATAAATATTTTTGCTCATATCGCCCTGCTCTACTGGGATATCTTACCTGCTCTGCTGATGCCACAGATGAAGCCAGTGAAGAGGTCTGGCCTGCAGGAAGCTCCAGATTAAGATCCAAACTGAAAAATAAAAATCTAATTAATTAATATTAATGAGCCTTTTGTGTTTCAAAGCAGCCTTGTAAACAGTGAAAGAGGTGCATCCTCGATCTTAATGAAAGTCATTTGAATAAAGCTTTTAGTACAGTTCATTTTATACACTGCAGTTGCCAATTTCTTTCCTAATGCTTTTAGACAGCGTAGAGATCTTACCCGGCTTCATCAGCCATCTCGTGCAACAGCATATCCACTTCATTCTAGGGACCCAACAAGCAAATAGTAATTAAAAAAAAAAAGGCCTTTAGAAATGAAACAACTGAATAAGTATGCAGTGATCCTGCATGCATAAGCAGCAACAAGGGCTCAGGAATGTTTCCTTCTTGGGAGATAACAGGAAGTGTTACCTGAGGCGTCGTTAGAGTGGTGGTGCTGCTCATGGTATCCTCCATCTGAGCTGTCTGCACGTCAAGAGTTTCAAACTGCTTTTCAAACTTGTCCATCAGTGCAGAGATCTGTGCAGAAACACCGTGAGCCCAAAAAACGAATTAACGAATAGAAATTTCCTGAATAGTTTTTGTGCCATATGCTGCAAACAGCCTCTAACCTTCTCCAGGTTCATGCTTTTCAGTGTAACATCCATAGACTTCACCACTCCAGACATGGATTTTGACACCTGGGAAAACAAAACATGAAATAAACCACTGAAGCTTGGGTGCTGTTTTCCAACGTGTCCACTAGGTGTCACTTTAACCCTTTTAACTAGACACTCTATCATGACTCTCTCACACTAGAAGCACCTCTAATAGTTCTAGGATGATGCTGATTAAAGATTAATCTAGTCAAAAACAAACCTACCATTAGGTAAACAAGCTGCGGTAAATGGGTTTATAATAAATGCGATGGCATTAGCTTTAATGAGAGGCAGCGGTATTATAGCAACACACAAGGGTGCTCAGAGGTGTTGCTCGGCTGTAACATCTCACGCACTCCTTCCATTTCTGCAGACATTATTACGCTTTACTCTGTGAAAAGGTGCCTTTCCTGTAGTGATGCTGAATTAAAGCAATTTAAAAGAGGCCGTCACTCTCACAAGAGCGAGGAGCTAATAGCACAAGGTCTAAAGCGCCTCTAATGACATTATGTTATTGGTGTCTTTTTGTTTGCATGTCTGCGAGCCCTTTTGCCTGACTCTGAAGTGGCTGCGCTTTTCACCTCTTCTGAAATAAGATGTCATTTTCAGAACATGCACAGTGAAAAAAATACATGCATAACATTTGATGTGGTGAACGAGCACACTCCTTGTAAATGTAGGACAAGAGGTTTTGATGTCATAGCACATGCAAGGCTACAATGAAATCTGGTTTACATATATAACCTTTTAAAAATGAAAAAAAAAAACCCCCACTATATTTACACATCTGAATGTGTGACAAATATCTGGAATAGTTGCAGTACACAACTATAATTACTTATATCATTCTTTAGAATCACTGCAATCCAAGAGAAGCAAAACTGATTTTGACTTTGAATGGAACGTAAAAAGCAAAGTACAACCAACTCAAGCCAGGGAACATTCTCTGTCTTAATGTATGCCATTAAAAGAGTTTTTCGGTGGTCATCGTTTACATTACAGTGGAAAAGCAAGAGAAGTGGCCTGCAAACCCATGACCCACAGTCCTGACCTGGTTCATAGTGACAGCTGTCTGGACCCTAGAGGCTACAGCGTCCACCCGGGCACTCATCCTCAAGAAGTTGATGGACTGGTGCTTCTGCCGGATGGCGTTCTCTGCATGGATCCTGGCTGCCTCCATATTACCCTTCTGGATAGCCTGAGAAACACAGCATACACACACAGTGTAACACGCGGTGCAGTTATACTGTGGGCCAGCTTTTCAAGACTCTAATAAGTGTAATAAACCAACCTGCTTCACTTTAGTTTTTTCTGACTTTTCCTCTTTATCACATTTCCTGGAGTTACGCTGTAGCTCCTTGGCAGCAAACTTCAGGTTGAACAAGTGTTCTTGAGCAGCTGGTCAAGGGGTTGTTTCATGTTAGCAGAGCACTGGTAATAAATCCAAATTACAATTTAATGCTATGAGGACGAGTCTGAATACATCTAGCTTATTTAACCCAAGTCAGTGGTTCTCATGATGCTAGCGAAAATTTAGCCAAATATAAAAAGAAAAACGTGAAAACAAGGTCAGGTTTTTGCTCATAACGACACAACAGAGCAGAACTTCCATGTATGAAAGAGTTAGCTTAAGCCCAGCTTATGACTAGCTACGGTTTTGCTAGGCAAATGTACGTAAGAGTACAAATGAAAGGATACTTTCCATATTCGACATGATAAAAGTCTTTTTCTGAGACAACTACTGAGTTTCGTAATGTACAAAGTAGCATCCAGACACTCGCTTTTTTTCAACCGGAGATGCTTGTTTTGATTTTTGAGGGTTGTACCATACGGCAGTGTAGCGAGGCAAGATGCATCGGTTGCAGATACTTCCGCTTTTGTTTTAATTCGGTTAAAAAAGAGTGGTAGATTTTTTTATTTGTCTTTCTGTCCCCCAAAATGCTCTTATAATCGTGAAATATTAATCCGTTGGTTAGGCAGTTACAAAAATAAATTCCATCGCTCGCAAAAAATGCTACTAAGTGTGAAAGATTAGGAATTCTCTTATCACGCATGCGCCAAAGAGCGTCTATTAGACACGACGACTATTCCCGAATGTTCCTTCTTGTTTTTGGTGGTATTTATGACCTTTTTTCTCAACATTTGCATCTATATTTTATTAATAGCCCACTATTCGGCCCATATTTACACGTACAAAATAAGCTTTGTCACTAATTAATAAATTATCTGCATTAACAATGTCGATCTATGACTAAAACCTTTATATCGGGGCAGAAGAGAGATGTGTGAACCATCTTAGTTAATCTTTATCTTTGAATACAATCGCTGATACTTCTGGCCACCTTTCACCGTCGTCACACTTGATCACGATTCTGCGTGACGTGCTCGCGCCTTCTACGTCACGACCGTTGGAAAAGTGGACTGGGTGCGCGTGTCCAAAGCAAAGCAGACAAGTTCCATCCAGGCTAAAAATAGTTTACCCGGTATCGGTAGGTTGTGGTACACGTCTAGTGACGTCATTTGTGTGTGTGTGTGTGTGTGTGTGTGTGTGTGTGTGTGTGTGTGTGTGTGTGTGTGTGTGTGTGAGAGAGAGAGAGAGAGAGAGAGCGAGCGAGAGAGAGAAGGAGTAAATTTACCTTTTCCACAGAGCCAGCCGTGTTTGACTTAACGCTTTCACGCATATCCTTCCACTTTATTGCGGATGCATTAACACGTAACTAGGTAACATCTGGAACTGCTTGTTTATAGAGTTCCGCGGAAAGAATGGCTGTGTGAGCTAACACGGCAAGGGAACACGTGCGGGGATTTGTGCAAGTAGGTTTTTAAGGGATGGAGCACGAATTTGCAGTATGAAGGGGGGAGAAGGATTATTGGCTGTAATTGTCCAGATAGAGAAAGTGTTCCAGTGTGTGCGTGCATCGGCCAGCCAAAGAAGGCTCGGGTTTGGGGAGGGGGGGGGGGGGGTTAAGGCTGGGTTAGGGGGAGGGAGCTGCATGGATGACTCATACTGTATCTGCTGACACTTTGTGTGGACACAGCATTAGATATAATGATGTTTTCGTGATGAGAAGCGGTTGAGAAAATGTCCCCCCAAAACCATATGTCCCGACATTTATGGCCTCAACCTCAGCCACGGTGTAATACTGAGGTGATGTGGTAGCAGTTGAGTTCAGCGCTGACACGTCAAACACACAGAAAGGCCACATAATAAAGTGAGGATTTGTTGGTACACGCACAGGTTGCACGGCTGTGATTAGTTCGTCCTGTAAACTTTTATTCTTCTTAATGCAGGCCTGGCACGAACACTCGAATTATCCCTGACACTTGTTAACGCCCTCTTTACCACCACAACTCCACCATTGTTGTGAGAAGACTGCTGCACGCGCACTCATCCGCGCGCGCGTGCACGCGCACTCCCCAGTCATAACTGAATGACGGCAGGTCGCTATGGAAACTGCGTTACGCTCCAGGCTGCCGAAGGAGAAACAAGAGCGCGAGGACTCGTTTCATTCTTCATTTCAGCACCACGCGCCTCCCGGACAGCGCCCGAATGAACTCGCGCGCAGATTCTGGCAACGCATGCCTTATAAGGGACCCAGCCGCGTCAGCATCGAGTCTAAACGGAGCGGGCAGGGACTTCAAAAGAAAAAACAAAGCCAGTAGAAAACACGAACTCTCCGGACCTGTAGCTCGGTGGATACCCGCTGTTTCATCCCGCTGACAAGTCAGGAGCCGCTCGCTCCCTCAGATGCCTCAGCAACAGGTAAGAACACTCAGCTCTGTGAAGTTTTTTTTTTTCTTTTAATCCCGTTTTTAAGTTTTTAATTCTCACGAGTGCTGCCCTTTACCCTGGCAGGCACTTCATTGCGCTTAATTGCCTCCACTTGCCACAGGACTGTGAAACTGTACAAGTGGTGAACTATAACACCCAACAGGTGTTAACTTTTATGGGAAAAATTAATAGCTGTATTTTTATTTCTTATTTATTTCTTTATTTTAGCAATGTACTGGTGAACTCAAGCACTGCATTTAAAAATACAGGCTTTCTTCTCGGTAAATATTGTGTTATAAGCTCAGTAAGTAGCCTACTGAGTTGTCTTCCACTTCAGTATTCATATGTTTATAATATTTCAAGGGGATAAAAGTAAAAATCAAGGACTTGCATGCAAATAACATATATGCATGTATGTATGTGTGTGTGTGTGTCTGTCTGTCTGTCTATATATAGGTATATATAAAGGACATATATTTAGAGTATTCTAACCACAGGACTAACTCTCCCTCCTGTGTGCTACTTGACAGATTTTATACACAAGACATTCACCTGAGTTTACAGAGCCTTATTGTTTGTTTGTACATGTAGCCCAGTGTGTATGAGCTTCTCAGATTTGTTGGGTTTTCAGTGGCTATAGATTATGTGTGAGCTGAGCCGATACGCCTGGATGAGTCACTCAGGCTGCAAGTTTGCAGGAGAGTGAGAAAGGGGGAGGGGGGTTGTGGGGGAAATACAAGGGGCCAGTTGGAAAAACGCTCCTGCAGTGCCTCGTCAACATATTGTGTCGCTGTGCGTGTGATAAGTGTAAACATCTGGAGGTGTTTGTATCAGCTCTGGATGTATGATCATTTTGCGATGTGAAGTTTGCCTGGTTAAAGTGGGACACGTGAGCCGATGTCTCATCCACAAAAGCTATTTAGGAGCTCTGTGCTCTAAGACTCAACTTCTTTTCATCCTGGTAAGCAGTTCTTCAAAAAACAGCAACTTCTGTACTTCTGTAGCTTTATGTACGATCTGCACTTATGCTGATTTAGTGTTTGTTGAAATGCATGCAAAGCTTTCTAAGACGCCCCCATTATAGATTTTGTTTGTGGTTGTTACAGACTATAACCCTCTGGTGTCTGACTAAATGATACCAGAAAGCATCCGATTACTGCTCATTATTATCCCACTGTTTAGCCTGCTAGTATTGACAAATCATAGCAATCAGCTGCATTCAGCTGTAGCACTGAGTGACAACTATTGATTAAAGCAAACAATAGATCATAATGGGCTGCTATGAACCACAGTTGCAAACACGAACACGAGCACTCACTCGCCGAAACACTTTGACAGGCGCTCACAATCGCACACTCAGTCACTTAACAGAGACTCTTCAGACTGACTTGGTTAGGCAAATAAAGATATTGTGCAGCTTATTGAAAATATTTTGACTCTTTAGAGATTTATTAATGGAGTCTGGATGCAGAGGCTGAGTGTGTAAGTGCCAGGAGGACTCCACATGTTAAATGCCAAACAGCATAATTAGCTCTTATTTAATTTCTCTTTGTTTCAATTTGGGTTGGAATTTTTTTTTATACATTTAACATGCAGTCCCACAAATGGATGGAGTTATTGATTGTAATATGCACGCATCATGTGCTGCACACACGGCCACAAAAACAGATGTGTGTCTTTAATTAGTGACGTTGGTGTGATTAATGCAGTCTGCTGGTGATGACTCATTCAACTTAACCCTTTCTTGTCCGGTGAAAATAATAAACAAAGGTTGCATTTTATTATCTTTTATTATTATCTTATACAAAGGCTAAGTAAATGTTATATTTTGAGTTAAAGGAATTACATTAAATCCTGAGCCAGCAATTAATAGATGGAGTGTAAATAAAGTGACTAATTAACACGTTGTAAGTCATGAGCAGTAAATACTGTAAAGCATTTCAGACTCTTTTTGTAACTCGACCACTTCCCCATAATTTGCTGTGACCTGGGTGAACAGTTGAAGAGTATTTATGCAAAGCACATCTGCGTGGTTTGCTCCATGTGTCAGCTTGTCAACACAGCAGTTACATTAGCATTGTGGAAAAGCTGTCAGCCAAGCTGTGACTTGCAGACAGCAGACTGGCAGAGAGTGTGCATATGAGTGATACTGAGTGTGTGTGTGTGTGTGTGTGAGAGAGAGAGAGAGAGAGAGAGAAACACACAGCATATTTCATTGAGGAGCTGTAATAAACTCTCATTGTCATCCCTCCCTTCAGGGCAGCAGCATGTCTGAAAAGAAATCCAGTCAGCGATTTCACAGCCTGAACGCTGAGCAGGTGGAGGTTCTCCATCAGGTTCTTTCAGAGGTGGTTCCAATCCACGGCCGTGGGAATTTTCCCACGCTGGAGCTGCGTCCTCGTGACATCATCATTGCCGTGCGGGCCAGGCTGCAGAAGCAGGGAATCACAGTTAGAGATGTTCGTCTGAACGGCTCCACCGCCAGCCACGTCCTTGTCCGAGACAACGGAACAAGCTACAAGGACTTGGACATCATCTTTGGAGTGGAGTTGCCCACTCAAGAGGAGTTCCAGGTGAGATTACTGTAGCGTTTAGACACCAGTTACCTGCGCTGACAGCATTGAATAAGCCATGTAGGGGTTGCAAATGATTTTTACTGGGGTTCTGTTAAACATGATATTGTAATCCTAACCATAATTAATTTGTAGCTGAATCGATCATGCTTGTTTTAACTAGATTATACCAAAACCTAAACCACAGCAATGATTTTTATTTCAGTAGATCGTTGTGATTAGTTGTAGCTGTCATGCTGTTAACTTTTTGCCCTCCCAGGTGATCAAAGAGTCAGTGCTGGGCTGCTTGCTGGACTTTCTGCCTGCTGCAGTCAACAGGGAACGGATCAGCAACGCCACAATGAAAGAGGCCTATGTCCAGAAAATGGTAAAAGTCTTCAACGAACATGACCGCTGGAGCCTCATCTCCCTCTCAAACAACAGTGGCAAAAACCTGGAGCTCAAATTTGTGAGTGCGCTCAGGCGCCAATTTGAGTTCAGCGTAGACTCCTTCCAGATCATTCTGGATCGTCTTCTAGAGTCTTACATGCAGAAGGACTCGCAGCGCAAAATGAATAAGGTTGAAGTTAAGGACCAGCCCGCAGAGAATCAGAATAAATACTCTCCTTCCCTGCTGAATCAAACAGCTGCGCCAGAAACAGAAAAGCCCACAGACAGAGACATTTTCGGTGAAGAAGGTGCTCAAAACAGCCAGATAAAACAGAGAGATGAGGTGCAGGAAAACAATTCTCAGACCGAATTCTCACAACAAACTGTACATTCAAACCAGACAAAACACACAGCACTGGAGAAAGACAGCAAAGAGAAAATACCTGAAGGGTTGAAGGAAGTGTCAGAGCACGGAGAAAACTTAAACCAGACAGGCCAGACATCTTTGTCAGAAAAGAAACAAGCCCCTGAGGAAGCTGAACCACCAGCTCAGATTGAACATGAGCCAGAGCTCTTGGAAAAGACTGAAGGCTCAACAAAGGTAGAACAGTTAAAGCAAGCGAAGCCCTGTGACGACTTACCACCAGCACATTCAAACCACGGAGAACTCTCTGTCCAGAAAGAACTTGCTAACCACACAAAACCCCCTGATGAACAGAAAGAACTAGCAGAGCAGATGGGACAGTCTGAGATGCCAAAAACCTCAAACGAAACCCAGGGAGAGTGTCTGAACCTTAGAGAAAGCCCTCGCAGTACAGAGCAATCTGATAAAACAAACGTATCTAAGTCTTTCGGAGAGTATGAAAGCAGCAGTGAGGAAGATAAAACACATGTGCCAGCTCTACACACTAGTACATCCTCACACAAGTTAGCAGATGAACAAAATGCAGAAACAGAGGAAGAAATAGAAGAAGAGAGGAAAACTGACACAGAAATATGTGAAATCACAGAGAACACACAGGGTATTGATTGTTCCTGCTCCTCCTCTTCTGCTCTCACACTTTGCAGCACACAGCTTCCTGACGCACAGGATTTGCTGGAGATTGACAACACACAACAAACAGAAAACTCAGAAAAAACACCTAACACACTTGATGCCGCTAACCCTCCAGATACTCAGGATATTTTACTTCCACCACCTAGCCTTTCTTCTGACAAAAAGACCTCCTCTGCTCCCCCTTGTAAGGCCTCAGAGAGACTATCTCACATGGTGGTGCTCAAACACTCATCCCCCAAACCCCCTCGGAGGATGTGCAGAAAGGTCACCCCCAGTCCTAACCCCAGCTCACTCCCCGAAAACGAGTTACTCGTTTCTGTGCCCTGCCTGGAGTCAAACCCTCACGCGAGCCCCGAGATAGCCTTTAACACAGAGCCAACTGCTTCCAGTTCAAACTCTACAGCTACCCCAACAAGCACCATTCCTTTTAAGACTAATTCTGAACCTAGTCCTTCCAGTAACCTAGCTTCAGATCTTAACTTTAGCCCAGCTCCGGATCCAGCCCTTGATATAATCTCCACCTCTACTCTGAATTCCATGTCTGCTTTACCTCAAGACCCACCGGTTTCTCAGTTAGCCACAGAAGACCCAGGTGAAACGGCTACTCAGAGCCCTACTGAAACACCAACTACACATGTGGATTTCAGTGAGCCCAGTCAGTCCTCCCCTACAGAAACTGCCAAACAAGTAGAGCCCCTTGACTCAGCAGACATGTTAGTTTCACAGTCAGATCCTTCTAGTTCCAGAACAGAACAAGAGACCAAAAAGATGGCTGTGAATCAACCAAGTGACAGCCCGCAAGGGTCCGCCTTCAGTCCAGCTTCTCCTGTCCACTGTGTTACACCTCCTGTGTCCTGTCTCACCCCTCCAGTAGTTAGTCTGTCCCCTCCTTGCCTAACTCCCCCGCCCCCCATCCTCAGCCCTCCCCCATGCCTGACCCCTCCATCTCACTGCCTCTCGTCTCCGATGCTAAGCACTGTCAGCCCTGCTACTAGCTTTAGCTCTCCAACCCTAAGCTTCAGCCCTACCTCATCCTGCCTCAGCTCGCCTCCTTACCTCACCCCTCCAATGCTCAGCTTGAGCCCTACACCGCTCTGTCTCACACCCCCTTCCCCCTGCCTGAGCCCTCCCCTCCTCTGCCTCACTCCACCGGTGGAGTCGGAGGACCTTGTACCTCAGGTATCTTCAGACATGGAGCCTTTGATACTAAACACGGACAGTGATGAACAGATTAAAGAGTCTTCCCCTCAGCCGGGAGTTCCTCTCTTACAGTTGGAGGTTAAAAAAGAACATGAATATATCTCATCTTTGCCTCAGGTTACTGAGCCTGTCTCTTTTCCAATCACTATCCCAAGTTCCACCTCACATGTTCTGCCTCACTCTCAGTCTGAATGCCCCGGGGAATCTGCCTCTCCAGAAGCCACTGAGGCAGCCAACTCTGTGCCTGAGAACAAAGAGGCCCCTGAGGTAACCACAGACACTTCTGAACAGTGTGACTCTCCTCAGGCATCTGACTCAGTCCCTGCTGTCGAGGTCCTGGCAGAGAGCATGTATGGTGACTTTGAGGCAGCCATGGACCACCTGCGCTACCGCCTGATTGCTACCAGGAACCCCGAAGAGATTCGAGGTGGTGGCTTGTTGAAATACAGCAACCTGTTGGTGCGAGACTACCGACCAGCCAGCGAGACTCAGATAAAGACACTGGAGCGCTACATGTGCTCACGCTTTTTTATTGATTTCCCTGACGTGCAGGAACAACAGCGAAAGATCCTGTCCTACTTGAAGAACCATTTTATCGGCGAGGAGAGAAGCAAGTACCAGTACTTGATGACGTTGCGTCGTGTGGTAGATGACAGCACAGTGTGTCTGATGGGACACGAAAGGCGTCAAACACTGAATATGATCACAGTGCTGGCACTGAAGGTTCTGGGAGAGCAGAACATAATACCCAACACAGACCATGTGACGTGCTTCTACCAGCCTGCCCCGTACCTTGCTGAGCACACTGCCCCCTATCTAGCAGAACCCAGCTACTGCAGCTACTACATACCCCAAGGGGGATCAGCTCTGCTGTACCAACCTTACCCTTTACACCTGCACCCGCAAACTGGACTTGTGTAAAACATGCATGGATACACATGTCATTACACAAAATACACAATTGAGCTAGGGGATGGTGCATGCTCCAAAGAAAAAGCTTGAGAATGGAAATATAATCCAGGGATAAACTGTTTGGTCTATAATAGACCTATGGGGGTGGGATTGAGTGGGTTTTTACACTAAACTCCCCAAGTACTCTGTAAGGTTCTAACATGATTATATGTAATTATTTGGGCTTTGTGGAAAATACTAATTCTTCCGATATTGTTAAAAATTCCAGAAAATGCTGTATGCACTACATGAGTCATAGGCCTTTGGTCTCCCTGGGAAACCAAATGTGCTGTGGACATTCTCTCTCTCTCTCTCACACACACACACACACACACACACACACACACACACACACACACACACACACACACACACACACACACACACACACTTCCAGGGTCTTAAATTCTTGTAAACTCTTTCCATGTTCTTACTGTGTTGTTCTTAATGGGTTTGTTCAGAATGTGGACCTTGCCTGTGGTTGATATTGTGCATGGATAAATTAGGACTGTTCACTGCCAAATACTGTGTGACTACTATGCTTCTTAAACAGTTTAATGTAACTTTGTTATTCCTTTACCGAAAGAGGTGTATTCCAAAAAAAGGAGAGAGGGATAAGTCTACTAGTGTGTACAGTATTTTTATCAAATCACTCTCATACATATAGACACACATACATGCATACATACATAAAGAGATACAAGGTAACGCATATTACTGTATACACACAAAGTTAGACAATGCATGAGTAGCTTAAAAGGTCACATCCTACAATCAAAACAAGGCTTTTAATTTATTAAAAATTGATCTATTTTTGCAAGACTTTCCAAGATTATACTCAGTGGTAAAAAGACTGATTAGTTCTTACAAAAAAGTCTAACAACATTGCCTTTGGAATAGACTGTACAGCGTATTGATTACAGTATATCGTGTGAAAATACACTGCGTTGTTTTCAGGTAAACTGTGTTAAGATGTGCTGCTTGATTCCTTTCTGTTGTGGAGTCTTTTCTGTAATCATGTGAAGTATTGTATCATCTAGTGTTAATTTAATTAATACTGCGGTTTACTCTATGGAGGCGGTCAGGTTAAAACCATCTTTGGGTCATCTCTAAACCTGGCAGATGCAGCTCTGTCTAAACCGATTTGCTTTAAAACTCATGCGACTCCTCTCAGCGTACATCGGCTTCGGCCGATTCGCAGCAGAACCCACGTGAATCGAGTTCGGATCCACCTCAAACCTGTTTGAATCTCAGTTTGAAACCGTGCAACAGCAACTATGACCAAAGATGGTTCGGTAGGGAAATCAAGTGCCTAAATGTGAGACATCATTGGCATGTCTTTATCTCACTGCACTGGGGATGTTAATGGGGTGGGCCTGGGGCTGGGTTGGGTGTTTGTTCAGTTGTTGACCCCTGTTATTGCTGCCCATTTTGATGTCTTCTTTAATGTAGTCCTGTTGTAGTTTCTGTATGTACATTTTGATAAAATAAAGGGGAGACTCGACAAACCTTCACATGTGAGTGAAACTGATTCTTTTTTCCCCTTTTTTCAAATCGGTTAATGCTTCGACTGCAAAGAGAAAAAGAATTCCACTATCGTATTTTCCTGCCTTTTTGCACGCACGTTCATAACCTCATGGCACTCCCGAAATGACATGCTGTGCAGCTTACGTATCCTTCCCCGTGATTAAGCTCTGTAATGATCCACTTAAGCGTGACCGACAAATAACGATGGTGCCCAGGAGAGCGACCCAGAGCTGTAAAATTCTGTCTGTGCGAGGCCTCTTATCACAAATCACCTGTCCTTCTGATGTGTTTGGACACAGATGACGCACGAGCTACGCAACACAGCAGGCTCAACAATGTGTAAATGTGAGGAGAGTACGGTTCATGAGGTGTGAGAGTGATCGGGGAGAAAGGAGAGGAGGGGGACGGTGTGTGTGTATGTTTGTATGGGTTGGAATTTATGATACTACGGGGTCCTAAATCTGTTTACATAGTCATATTTATGGGGACTTGTCATCTTTATGAGGACATAAAGCAATTTAAATCACTACAGAATAAGATGGGGACATATTTTAAGGTAAGGCGATAAGGTTAAGGTATGTCTCTAAGAAATGACTGTAAGTCAAGAGTCCTCTGAAGCCATGGTAACACAGCCTTGTGTGTGTTCTTCTGATGGAAATATTTGTGCAGAGGCGGCATCAGGTGGTCCCTTTCCCCAGCTAGTAATTGAAGAGACTTACAGTATAATGAAACAATAGGACTCCCTCCTTACTCCCTCATTCCATCCTTTCCTCCCACTTCACACCACTGATAGGTCATTGGCACAGGGGGAGACGAGGTGTATCTTGCGAGGAGGCTGTATTGCCATGGTCACGCAGCATCTATTCCCACACAGTAGGGCTTGCACACGCACGCGGCTTTCTGAGAGGAAACGGGAGCATGTGATCTAATAGTGTCTGTATCAGTGTTTCACAGACCTCTGAGCTACTCATGTCCACTCAGGGTTTCCATAGAGACACAGACAGGGAGCACTGTGGGTGCAGAGAGCATGACGGAAGACAGGGAAGACCCACACACCAAATGAGGGGGAGAAAGAGATGGGAAAAAAACAGGAAGAATGAAAAGAAGGTGGGTGAGGTGAAAAGCTAGTGGACGGCGATGATGTATGGATATAGAAACGGAGCTGAGGAGGAGACGGAAAGCAGGGGATGAGGAGTGAGTGGGGTGGGAGGGGGGTGGGTTTATAGATGAAGCCAGGCAAGAGAGGAGCAGGAGCATGGGAGTTTGATGGGGAGAGCGTGGGAGGTTGTCAGGCCTTCAGTCACAAGGGAGTCACCGTGAGGTGGCTGCAGTGACGGCAGCAGTGATGTCAGAGCAGGAACACACACACACATGTCCACACACATCTGCATGCACATCAATTTTCCTAATGGTCTGCCCACCCGTCCACCCTCAATAAACATTTTCAAACTCAGTGAAACAAAAAGAGAACATCACCCACACATCTGCCTTTGTCTCTTTCTGTCCCTCACACACTCAGGCCAATACATTTGGTTAGATGATGTTCTCAGCACCATTTTATGAACACAATATGGGTTCTAGTTTGATATGCTCACATTGCCTAATCTTTTTATACCTCAGAGTTAAATCTGGAATCGCTTGTGGGCACATTTAGCCTCTGCAGGGGAAAAAATGTAAAAAAAGAAAAGAAAAGAAAAGCATCAAGTTGGGGTTAGCGGCGGCTTAAGGGATGAAACATGTAGCTCTGCCTGAAGTGTGTATTAAGATAATTAAGGCTGCCGACAAATGTATTCCCCCTGCTCCCACTCCCCCGATCATATTCCCATGAATTAATTTTTCTGCTCCTTTCTCTCGATTACCCTTTAAAGTCTCCTGCGAGCGACTGTAAGAGTCCAAAACCAGTTGGGACGGCTTTATTTGCCTTTGCAGACAGAATTTGTCTTTTAGTGATTGAGCAGTGCAGAGCAATAAAATGGACACACAGTATTCACCATTCATATATTCTCTCTTTCATTCACTACAACCTCCCTCTTCATCATCCCCACTACCCCACATCCCACACCCATGTCCTCGCCCTCCCATCCACTGTGTTCCTACCCACCCACCTGCTTCCATGGCTGCAGTGACTCAGTCCTCTTCCAGCTGAGGATACATGAGAACATTATGGGGGGGGAAGGGGGGGGGGGGGAGAGATAAATACTCAAAGAAGTAAAGCAGCCAGAAAGACAAGTGTCTGCTGCATCATTAATGCTACCCACCACACCCACACACCCAAATCCCCCCCCACACACAGACACGCGCCGCCCCCGCTCTGAAACGGATGCGCTCTTACTTTTTTTTTTTTTTTTTAATAACGGATACTTTATTGATCCCCATGGGGAAATTACTTGTTTTTCTCTGCATTTGACCCATTCACTCAGTGAAGCAGTGGGCAGCCCACTAAGCAGGCGCCCGGGGAGCAGTGTGTAGGGACGGTACCTTGCTCAGGGGTACCTCAGGGTAGCCGTTAAGTGGATGCGCTCTTACTTTATCCGGTAATTCATCCTTAAAAGCAAAAATTGGGCAGGCAGCGTGGAGTGTTTCAAAAATAGTTTTTTCATTTCTCTAGATAGAAGTCTGTGTCGTCACGACTCTGTGACATGGATGGATGATTTCTTAAAGGCGAACTTGCCAAATGCACGCCTTACATGGGCCCTGAATCAGAAAACCTTGAGGAATCAAAGCTGTCGATCATATCACTTTCTTTCTCTCCGAGCGGCGCCAACCCATCTGTGATGTTTTTCACGCTCAGCTCGCACCACGATGGCTTTAACTTCCTCTTAAAGTAGTGGAAAATTGTGCACCGATGTGGAATATAGTGGCAGACAATTATGTTTACTGAGCGGCTGTCTGTGCCTCCCGCCTGCCTACTTCACTCTTAGTTATCAGATTTATTCAGGAACCCGCGGGTCAACGAGACCTTACTTCTTTTTTTAATTATGCAAACTAAATTCAGCATAATGGATCTTAATGGTGGCTGTGTGGCAAAGACACTGGCTTACATAAGAGGTGATCAATCAGGCGGACGGAAAGGGAGGTTTACGACAGTGGGAGGGGCCCATTTTACTGAGAAAAACATGCAGGTGGCTGCTGTGAGTTTACTAAGTGTTTTGCTTCATACAGCAGCACAAGTGCTGCTATGTAGCTGATGATGTATTGTGACATTCACTGACGAATTTCAGTTTCTGTGCTCAAATCCTTCAAAAAATGTCAGCTTTTAGAAAGTAGTTCTTTTCATGTTCAAGACAAGATGCGGTGGATTCCTTTTAGACTCTTCACACCCTCTCATTTAAATGAACAGTGGGGTACAGTTACCCAGCATTCAACAAGATAACCCATCTATGTGCGTCAATAGCATGCCTTAATTGTAGTCATCTTCTTTTCATTCTTCCAACAACCCCCTAATGCTGTCTTGTGTGATATTGTGTACATTCTTGGTTATACATGAAGAATTTATATTTTCTTGTTTCGATTCCCTCAGTCAGCGATAAGATGGCACGAGAAGTCTACGGAGGCCGGGACTGAATTCAGCGGAACCTTCATCCATTAAAAGGAAGATAATTCCACATTACATACGCACAGCAACTTTCCATTAGGTCTGCACAAAAACAAGAGTGGCTGTAAGCGTGCGCTGGAGTCGGCTTATATGCCAGTTTTTTGTTTCTTATTGAAATTTTAAAATTAGAATTTTTTTATGTTTTATACTTTGGTAAAGATCTGAGTGTCTTTAAATGCCATCTGTGGCGCCAAACAAGATTTTCTCTCTGTGTAAACAACAGAGCAGAGATCCTGCGCTCCGCGAGCCGCTCAGAGATGAAACTCAGTTCTGCATATCTGAATGTGCCTGTGTGTGTGTGTGTGTGTGTGTGTGTGTGTGTGTGTGTGTGTGTGTGTGTGTGTGTGTGTGTGTGTGTGTGTGTGTGTGTGTGTGTGTGTGTGGAGATGGTGTTTGTGTGTGCTGATGTTTATGCCTGTGATCCGTAGGACTGCTGCTGTTTGCAGTGAAGCATGTATTAGCATGGGACTGGAAGAGGAGGGGAGTGTGTGTGTGTTCACTGATTGACGTCACAGACGCCCACTCATTTCCATCTTGTCTGTGTGCACGGAGAGAATAGATCCCCATCTGCATCCAGCTCTTCTCCCCTGCACACTTCCTCTCCTCTCTTCTCCCCTTCCCCTCTTCTTCCTCACCTCCCGTTAGTTTCCTCTTCCTCTCTTTCTCCTCCTGCGTCTTCCCATTCACTCCTGAACATCCCACCCCCATCGAGTACAGATAAACAAGACAGTCGAACACAAACAGTTGTTTAAGACAGCCAGACATTTTCCATTGAAAATGTGAACCTGAACCTGTGTGTGTGTGTGTGTGTGTGTGTGTGTGTGTGTGTGTGTGTGTGTGTGTGTGTGTGTGTGTGTGTGTGCGCACACTGTCCCCCAGCTTTACGCGTGTGCAAAAAGTGTGACGTCCTTTCCACAACAATTGCTCATCCACATTCACACAGTGCTCTTCCTGCTGACGACAGGGCATCATTTAAATCACTTCCTCGCAAAAGGTCATCCTCATTCTTTTTTTACTCAGAGAGCACCCCACCCTCCATCTCCTTCCATGTAACACACACCGAACTACGCGGGGAAGATGTGTGCAAACATGCACCGTCCCTGACCAGAGGGATGCGGACAGGGGGGAGGTAAACGACGGGAGCTGAAAACGCGTGGGATGACAGAATAGGCTGTGCAAATGTTTAAAAATAAATAAATAAAAGGGGGGAAATGGGGGTGGGGCTATTTTAGTCAACAAGCCTGCCAGGAGTAAGGACAAAGTGAGAGTAAACACTGGCGGTGGAGGGGGGTTCATGCACGGCGGGGGCAAAGCAGCCTTGTGATTACTCAGACCAGACAGTGAAAAGACAGAAGAGGATGAGCAGGCAGACCGGCAGATGGGCCGAGAGACAGATAAAGCAGGCAGACAAACATTCAATTTCAGCCAGAGCACTCAGCACGCACACACAGGCAGAAGATAAAACAATATCGGTAGGGGCTCATTAGAACTTTGATGCCCGATTGCCTTAAGAGAGGGCTGCATGTTTGGTTTGTTTGCGCGTGTTTGTGTGTGTCTCGGTATCAAAGCCGTTAACGAGTCAGAGGGCTGAATGGACGGATCAATGAGAGTGTAAGAGCTGAGGAATATCACAAGGAGTGCACAGATGAAAGAAGGTGGTGAGCAATAAAAAAGAGACCACCCTGGCTGAGATCTGAAACTTTCTGTCTGATCAATAATGTATTTCCTTTAGTTTCCCTCACTTATCGACGGATCTCACACACAGAGGCTGCGAATTAATCGCCTGGGCCCGACCGTGTGCTTTTATCCGGCCCGGCTCAAGTCACACTAGATTGAAAAGTAAATGCATTAAACAACAGCTGATGACAAGAGGATTAAAAGCCATAACGAAGCGAGATGTGAATAAGAATGGGAAGGGAGGTAAGGAGGCCTTTGAAATGCTTTTTTTTTTTTTTTTTGCTCTATTAAGAAATGTGTGAGTCATCTCTCATAGTAAATTAATAATAAAAAACAGAATAACGCCTTTTAATGCATGAGTTAATCAAATGTAAGGTTAATCAAAGCTCCACATGAGGCCGTGGGCAAAGAGCGTTTTTTGTTTTGGTTTCTTTTAAGGTATGAAATATGAGACAAGACTGACATCTAGTGGCGGCGAGGCGCAACGACGCTTAACGCACAGCAAGACATCGACAAAATGGAGCCCAGTGCTCGGCCATGACAATGCAGGTCAGAGGGACTGAGACTGCTGCACAGCATAGCGGAAGAGAAGGGGGGAAATAACCCAAAACTAAACAAAATAAATAAATACAAATTAAAATCGAGCGTCATATTGTGCAGTGATTCACAGATAAGTGAAGCACATGAAGACACAAAGCTGAAGCTTAAACCAGAGGAGCTGCTGCAGGCTGTTGCACCCAGTCCAAGCCTGGAAAACAATGCTGTTACAAACACACACACACATGCATGTGTCTTCATATACTTGAACTCACAGCAGCGGTTGACTTTGAGGCTCAACAGAACGCAGCAAGCGTGCACGCTCACACACCCAGTGCTGCAGGCAAGTGCACATCAGAGTCGCCCACTCACACCGTGTTTGCTCAGCAGACTACAAGCATCTTCTTCACCATTCTCCTGCCAGGCCTTTGCCATGAACCGATGCATGAAAGCTTTGTACGTGCAACCTAAATGCGGGGCTCTCTTTAAAGCAGGTTACGAAATAAAGCAGCAACTTCTTCTTTCTTTCAGGGTCGAGGTGAATGTGGGTCACAGCACTCGCGCCAGGGTTTAACGTGAGCGTGTTAAGCCCTAAAGGGGAAGGAAGAAGCGGGCAGTTAGGAACTGTCTGCATCTAGGCCCTTTTTCTCTGGGTTTGTAAAGGCTGCGAGCCAGAGAGGATGTAGAAGCATGACTTTATTAAAGACTTTGCTCAGTTACTGGGTATGATGTCTTCTCACTGGTGCATTTTAGAAGGATCGATCAGTGGGATGAACAATGAAGGTCTGGCTGACCTTTCGCTGACCTGACCTCCCTTAAAGAGTCTTTTGCAACAGATATTTGCAGTCTGGGCTGTAACAAACATGCCTCGAGTAAGTTTGGAGGATGAAGTGGACTTGAGTGTGTAATCAGAGAAAGGAGGACGGATGAAATGTGGAATCTATAACCTGCAGCAGCTTCTCTTGAAGGAAATACTGGATTTTGCTAAGTGGCAAGGATGTTCTTGTTTAAAAAAGAAAAATGAATGCAGTCATTTTTGATTATGCGTACAGATAGATCCCGGGAGGCTCTTAAGCACAGTTAGTAGTGGAAATCGCATGCTTTAAAGACGCAAGCAGGCTTTATATTTCAATTCAAAGACAACACATGGTTACTTTTACCTACGAAACGCTTGAGTTTTGACTCACAACCCATTTCCCCCCATTCATTTCCCTTTATTTATCCCACTCTGTCGTCAAAGAAAGCAAACTGGACACTCCGATTCGAGGAAAATTCCCAGGACTTCTTTTTATTAAGAGAATTTCAGAACATAAGAGAGGGACCGGACACCTGCATATATGTTTTTTTTCTTTTTTTTTTTTCCTTTTTTTTTGTCACAGAAGGATTCCAAATTCAATCGCTGTTAAAAAACCAAAAAAACCGAACCAAACCAGAAAAAACTAAAACAAAAAACAGTGTTTAGAAAAGCTGGCGTGACAGCGTGGATGGAGCGGGAGCTGTTTTGTTTTGTTGTTTTTTTTAGAATTTTTTTCCTCTTTTCTTTTATACACGCAGGGTCGTCTAAGGAGACGGATCGGAGGCAGTCGCCGTTCTCCGGAATGTTTCACATGTTCGTCTTCCTCTTTCTTATGGACAACACGCTAGTAGTTTTTCGTTTTGTATCTTTTTTTTCTTCTTCTTCGTCAAAACACAATTTCAATGAAAGAAAAAAAAAAAAAAAAAACACCATGAGACAGAAGCAGAGAAACAAAAATGGAAAAAAAAAAAAAAAAATGAGGAGGGGACTCACTGCACGTTTATAGAGGTCTAAAAGGAATCGCCCACACCGACATGTCTGAACCGTTGTAGTAAAAACGTGGATAAAAGGGGGGAGAAAGGGGAGGAGGTGAGGAAGAAAAGGTCTGATTTTTGTGGAGTTAGAAGTGAAACAAACAAACAAAAAAAAACCCCACAGTAATACACAACTCACAACATGGCCAATCCGGCAGGGACACGCTTTCTACACCAAAAACAAGCCTTCAACAATCATGAAATGCCATTTAAAAAAGATTTTAGTGTGTTCATTTCGCTTGCAGACACTTTGATATGACCACTGCAAATCTGCAAGGCGCTCCATAATCAGCTTTGCTTTTTTGTGCTAAAAATCTGTACGGATACTTATAAAATCATTGATAAAAATATTCCTCTGTTAACAATACGCCTTGGAGGGAAACCATGTGAGAGAGACTTAGAGGGGGGGTGGGGTGGGACTGGCTGGGGTAGTTTTTTGGGTGGAGTGGGGGGGAAGGGGCTGTAGAAGATGGAGGAGGAGAGAGTTTGGGCAGTGGTGCTACTCGGACTTGGCCTCCTCCTTGGCCTCCTCGGGAGCTGCCTCCACCTAAGGGATGAAGCAGAAAGGCTGAAGTTAAAACTTTGTTCGTTTTTGGTGAAATCGTGAAATTACCAGGGTTGTCCAAAAAGGCCAAGGGGAGGGGCGTCCCCCTGCGCACACACCTCGTTGGTCTTGGCCTCGCCGTTCTCAGAGTGGTTTTCCTCGTTCGCCTCTGCCTCGGCGTTCTCCTTCGCCTTCTTGGTCTTCTTGTCCTCCTTCTTGTCGTTCACAGCCTTTTCTTTCTGTTCAGGTTTAGACACAAGCAGTGAGCATGCTGAGCATCTACAAACGCCCTCCCCTCCACCCTCGAATACTACTTCATTTAGCCTCTCACCTTCGCCGCCTTCTTCACCTTTGGTTCCGGCTTGGGCGGGGCCGGTTTCTGGGGAAAGAAGAGGAAAGCGATGTGGAAACTGCTACGCTTGAATACAGCAGCACTACAGGAGTATCTATGATAGTTTAGAGCCTGTTTTTTCCCAGTACTTCTGAATGTTCATGAGGACTTTGGTGCATGAAAGACATCTTTAAACCCCTAAAATGTTCCTGAAAAGAAACTTCTTTCAATAAAGACACAGCGTGCCAATAATTTGCTTCATTAAGAAAAAAACCCCCACAGTCAATACTGGGGGTCGATTATGCCAGCTATTGGCTTTTAGTTAGTATTACATGTAGATACATGTGAACACATCTTTGAGGTTGATTTTGGCTGTTTTAACTCACTGTAATGTTCATTAATCTTGCTTTAATTGTGAATTTAGGCAAATTAAAGTATATCTGAGACATTTGTAGTAATTTTAATGCACTATATAACTGTTCTCAAGTCACTGCTATGCTTTGTTATGCAAAAACAACTTGTTGAAAAGTTTTGCTTTGCTGGAAAACGCAGTTCTTGCTCCTATGCGCCCCTATGCACACTCAATTTAAATATCTGCATGTGCTACACTTTTAGCCGCTCTGCTTTGTTTGGGTTTTTTACGTGTCCATTCTCATCAGGTGATGTCGGTGAGCGTGGAAAAGTGTGTGCCATCTTACCGCCGATAACCGAGCTGATCTCCTCTGGGGCTGAAACATGACAAGAGGTTGTTGTTAATGCGAGGCTTTTATTTTGACAAGCAGGAAGCACAGACACACAGGTATTTAATCTAAAATTTTTATTTTCCCTTTTAATCTTTCACGTGCTGATTAAAATCTGAATTTAAATGGCGTGCGAGAGGTGCAGCTCGCCGTTTCCTTGCTTACCTCCTCCTTTTCTCCTGCCTCTGCTCCGTGTGCCTGAAAAACACAACACAACAGCTTTAAATGAGTGACTGGAAAAAATAAGAGCTTAGCTGCTGTTTATATCAACAGCGAACAGATGCTGTGCGACCTGGACACATATTAGGATTGGTCATAGAGGTGCTGAAAAAACTTTTCAGTTTCAGGTGAAAAGCAAAGTTCATTTCAAATACAGGTGGGTTTAAGCGATTTACAGGCCAGAAATGCCGGCTCCACGCCTGGATTCCGACGGAGGCTGTGAGAGCAGAGTCATGCGGGTCTCTGAGGCCATATTTCGAGGGTCCAGGCCTTGCTTTCCCCTTCCACGCCCCCCCATCTCTTTCTCTCATTCAGTGCATGGAGCTGAGATTTGAAAGCTGGCGCGGGAGTCTCTGAGAAGGGGGAGGGACCATGTTTAGCGGGCTCACAGGCGCCACCGGGCGGCAGGGAAACGCCATCGCAGCCATTTGGGACCGCGAACAAAGAGAGAAAATATATAATTTTATCGAAACGCGACGGCGAATGTTTGTTTTCGCGGTCAAAATGCAAAGTAAAGCCACTAAGGCATTTTCTGGCGCCACTTCGGGCCGGTTTGGAGCCCGAACGGCGATAAGCGAAGCGTTTGTTCTCGGTAGGTCGGGCGACGAAGGTGGACAAGAGCTGCAAAGCATGGCTGCTGCTTGTGCTTTAACTGCATGGAGACCGAGAGAGACTTCTGACTCCCCAAAGGACAGCGGCTCGCACACGAAAAAGGCGTTTTAAAGGCCGTGTCCGAGCAGGAAAATATTCGCTCTAACACAAAAAAAATGCAGATTATATCTAGAAAACAGGCAAAAAATTACCAGCGAAAAATAACCGCTATCCGTTGCGTTATAATTAAGTAATGTCTCAGAGGGATGTCTTCACAATCGTTTTCATTGCATTAATGGCTGCTATCCGCCTCAAAGTATTTTTGCTATTTTCGTAATACGTACCTTTCTCTTGGGCATGTTGATCTCTTGGAGGGTTTCCTTACAAATACAACTAAAAACTGTTTTTTTTTTCTCTGTGGGATCAGTGCATGTGAAGACGAGTGTCTCCCTTATGCTCGGCAGTGTAGTAAACACACTGGAACAGAGAGGCGAGTGGTTGAATGGGGGGAGGGGTGCGGCTAAAGGCATGATTGATAGGCCCTCGGCCAATCGGGTGACGCCATTGGGGGCTGCAGAACACTTGGAATTTTGGAGCCGGTGATGTTGAGGGGTCTGCCGCGAATGGCTTGTTCTTGCAGAGGGAGATGGGAGGAAGCCTGCAGAGAAGGGGGAAAAGGCTCGCGTTCGAGGACATGTTTGCCTTCACACGAGTGAGCCGTGTTAGTGTGTGTGAGAGAGGGAGCCGCATGCATGGTTCATACAGGCCCCGGCGGTAGGCAACATGCCCCCAGTGCGAGCCAGGCATCCTCGCTGGCTCTTATTAAAGCACAGGCTCGCCTCTGCAGAAGTCAGCGGGGGAGATTTAACCATAGATTCACTTCGAGTTTCAGTCCAATATGGCGCCCACTCCTCCCCCTCCTCCTCTCCGACACTTTTTTTGTCAGTCGGCTTTCCTTAAATTCGTTTCAGGGGGGAAAAAGGCCTCGCGTCGACTTCTCCAGACGCCTGCAGGGGGCCCACGAAGCCCGGCTAATAATAAAGCGCCTGCTCTGAAGACGGCGCTTCCACAGGCTGTGCTGTCACACACACACTCTCCAAAAAAAAAAAAAAAAATCAGATTTTTATTTTCTATCACATTAACCTGCCTCCTCGTTCACACGTAGTGCCGGGACACCTGTAACCGTGCACACGTGCATTGTGCGCCGAACAATAGCCAGTGTCTGGCTTACAGACAAAGGGGTGAGGAGGGGTGGTGGTGATGCTGTGGAGGGGGAGGTCGATGCTGAAATATTCAGGCAGTATAACCCCGTTGCCATCTTGACAGGCCACCTCTCTGTGCGTGTACCAGTCTGAGAGTGTGTGCTTTTCAGCTCCACACACACACACAAACGGAGAGAGAGAGAGAGGCTAGAAGGGGCGGGGAGGCAGAGTGGAGGCGGGGGAGGAATGCAAAGCTCCATCCAGTGCTGAGGACCGGAGCATTTGCGCAGATCGTCTGCGCTGTCTACCAGAGACTGGTACGTTATTTCAGCCTCGGAAGTTTGTTGCTGTAGTTTTTTCTCCTTTGTGTCTCGCTGCTCAGCCGCCCACCTGCACAGTGTCTGCGAGCAGCAGAGCAAGCAGCCGACCAGCTCAGCCCGCCGGACTTTTGTGACAACAGCATCAGGGAGATAAGATGGTGATCAAAGTGTACATAGCATCGTCCTCTGGATCCACTTCGGTAAGATTCGGGGTGATTGCGTGTGGCTTGTGTGCGTACGAGGTGATTGGGGGGTGTATATGCAGCAGCCAGGCCGAACTTTTTTTATTCTACTTAACTGATGTCCACCGGGCTGTCATCCTCTCACTGCGCGGGGTGGCCTGACTCATCAGTAAGCATGCAGCTCTGCCGTCCACCACACTTTGAACGCAGCTCGAGTCTCTCCTTGATTTTCTTTTAACTTCGTGCACAGAGAAAGGGGCAGGGAGGAAGTTTGAGGAGCGAGCGGGCGTCTGTCTCTCTCAGCTGCGGTTTGTCACAGTGCTTCCTGGAGTGGCAGTTTATTGGGTTTTTCAGCTGAAACTAGACTGTGAACAGGAAAGACATGCAGAAAATAAAAAAATCAATAGATGAACTTAAAACGATGTGCAGTGTCACCTGATGCCAGAGCAGGACTCTTGTTTTCCTTCAGTAGAGAGGACATTCTTTTAGCTCCAGACTTGCCAGTTTCTTCCAGAGTGCAGAGGAATGATGGTGATGCAATTCTCCAGGGCCCCCCTTTTAGACAAGCAGCTGCAGCCCTGAAGTAGGGTTTAAGACTTCTGGATCAACATAAACACGAGCATGCAGAAGCGCATTAAACATTGAGTTCTTGCACACTGTATCCTACAACTAGTCAACATCAGATGCGATGAAAACATTGCATCAAAACATCGCGCCTGGTGTCTGCAAAGTCTCAAAACTGTAAACGTGCAAATTTTATCAGGAGAAATGCTCCCAAAAAAAGAACCTTTAAAGATTCCTTTGATAAAAGTGTCCAACTTTATAGTCACTTGTTGTACCCTTGTGCTTTAGATCACCTGTAGGGCGATTTTCCTTCCGCCAGCCGTTTGTTTTCACAGCTCACATACAGGAAATAATCAAACAGAGCCTCCTTTCAGTTGGACTGCTCTGAGTGACTTTATTGCCCTGACAGTAAATGACATTTGCACAGGCTCAGCAGCAGGCTTTAGAGCACAGGAGCTTCCTGTAGAGTCAGAGTGGAGTGAGTTTAGAGCCAGCGATGCCATCAGCGTCCTGGAGTCTGTCTGGGAAAGTGCATTACCTCTCATTGATTTGTTTTTGGTTAAGTCCTCTAGAAGAGGCGTACGAGCTTTTGCACTGTTTTCATAGTCAGCAGAGCAGCAGCGTTAGAGTTCATTTTGTTTGTTCTTACCATGTTTAACTCATTCCCTTTGATTTTTATTTTAGCAGATGCACTATTGTAGATTATTAAAGCATTTACTGAATGTCTGAATTACACAATATTTAAAATCTCTCTTCGCACATTAGCATGAGCAGGCTGCTGAGCGGGAAATCATGGCGAAAAGCCTCTGTCGCAACTAAGCTTGCTTTTTTGCGTCCGTGTCTACAAAACAGTGTCATCACATTCCTCTACCCAGCCCCATCTGATACTACATTAAGCACTCGAGTATAAATAAGAATGTGCAGAGAGGAACATCCAAAAACAGGGAGATAAGTAGGAGTATTTAAAAAAAATAATATTTCAAGTGTTTTTTGTTCCACAGAGGAAACTGAATGCAGGTCAGAGCAGCAGACTGTGTGAAGTTAGCCAGAGGGCTATATGAGGTTCAGCACTTGACAAACTACAACAGTCAGCATCATCCAGATAGATGGTTTTGTTTTCCAAGACATTAAGTTCTTCTTTGTGTTCGAGCATTGTGTTAGCTTTTGGGGCTGATTGATTTCATGTGAAAGCTGATCCGTACAAGAGTCAAAGGTCAAAAACAAAGTACTGTTATTTGATTGAGCTTCAGTATTAGTTTGTCATAGAAGAGCACAACATCAGATTTACAGTATGTGTCAATAGACAGATTCCAGTTAGAAAAGGCTACAGTATGGTAATGAAAAAAAGAACTGAGGTGAGTTATGTCAACAGTACTGTTCCTCAAAATATGATTTAGCAAAATGCCACAAACTCCAGTTGCATACGTTGCTGCCACTTGGAAAAAACAGGTTTTTTTCTGACAGAAAAAAATGGAAAAAAGGGAACAACAATAAAATTCCAGAAGAATATGATGAGGAAATACTTTATCCCCAAAATTGGGAAATTACCATGTCCCCAAAACATTAAAAAACATAGCTCTATAAAAATAAAACTATCAGAAAAGAAATAGATCTAAAAAATAGATCACTTTACACTAAAGAAATACATATAAGAAATAAATACACAATGTGAGTATTCTGGTAGGAGATGGTAAATGTATACAGTTGTAATTAGAAGTTCAGATACATCCACCATGGTCATGCATGACATGTTATTTTTTTCAGATTTCCTATATCCAAAAACATAAACTTGGTACAAAAGTTTGAAATCGTTTCAGGTTTTCTCTGATATACACAACTTGCCAAGTTTACATACAGGCGCAAGTATATACATATACACTCACCTTGATCAGGCACTTTTGGTATCAACAAGCGTCGGGCATAATTCTGGATCGATATCTGACCATTCTTCTTGGCAGAATTGGTAGAGTTCATTTAATCTAGTTGGTTTGTTTGCACAGGCCTGGCTTTTAATCATAGTCCCAAAATATTAAATAGGGTTGAGGTCGGGGCTTTGGGAAGGCCATTACAGAAGCTAATTGCTAGCATGTGTTATCCATTCCAAAACCAGTGTTTGGATCATTGTCCTGTTGGAACGCAACTCTCTGAGTAACTTTCAACACTTTATCAGTTGATTTAAAATGAAGTTAAAGAATTTGGAGGTAGTCCTCCTTCTTCATTAACAAGAGCATAATGCTAGCCTTTCAAACCTAACAATAGTGTACCAACTGTCGAGCATAATGCTACCACCACCATGCTTGACAGTTGGTACACCTTTACTCCTGCAACACACCTCTTGTCATTGTAGCCAAACAGCTCAATATTTATCCCATCTGAACATAAAACCTTTCCCCAGGAGACATTTGCATTGTGATGTTGAGTTCGTGAAGTCCCATTTTGAAGCTTTAAGATGGCATTATAGCCAAAAAGCATCTTGGTTTTTTGAAGCCACAAGTGGCCATGTTTTGGTTTTGAGTGCTAAAAGAGAAAGACACAGCTATAGACAGTATGGATGTGTCTCACAGGGAGAGACACCCATGTTTAGTGGCTACAATCGTAGACTAACTCAAGGTACAATACTACGAGGACTCAGTATTATCAGCACTACCTCCAGGAGCGACTAGTGAGTAACATTAACAGTGGAATCTGTTAACAGTGCCTGCACGCTTTTATAAAAACAGCCATATTTTGTGCCAGTGCAAGAAGCTGTGTGCAATATATTGCCAAGTGGCCGTTTGATGAACTGGTGTTTTTGGCACTTTCCCACATCGGTTTCAGTTTTTATCCCTGGAGGTTGCTGCTTGACTTTGGTCTGAGCTAGTTATACAGTATGAAGGAGGGTATCACAATGTGAGCTGACATTATTGTATTTCCACCCAGTAATGTGAAGCAGAGCATTTCAATCACTTAGATATATAATATTGTGCTTTCGTGTAAGTTCTCTAGGGATGTTTTCAATCCTGTTGCTAATGGCTCTTTAAAACATAACCCAAATTTCTGATGTTGTATTTGTATGTAAAATATCTTTTATAGAATGCCACCGGGTATCTCAACTGCGCCTGGTTTTGAGCGAGGCCAAGTTTGCCTAACAAACTAGAATCTTTTTTTCCTTAAATACACATATGCCAATGCACATATGCACCTACAACAGTATATCTAGACCATAGACCACAAGGTCGACTTAAACTGCAAATGTCTAACGAGCCAAAGGCACTGGCCAGCACCACGGCACATTTCCTCCCTCATTTCCATGCCTGAACTGCAGCCACACTGTTTTACAATTTCCTTATTGTCACAATAAATGCTCTGTGAATCTGTAATAACCTGAGATGCTGTGGACATGCAGTGTAACTCTCTATGCCCAGGACTTTCGCCCTCAGAATGTCAGCCTTATCATGCTTTTCCCTATTGTGGATTTGATGTTAAGGTTTATAGGTCAGACGTGATTTGGGCTGGTGCTACAGTTCGTTTCTATATCAGCTAATTTTGTTGCTGTTTCACCTCCAGGCAGCAGTATGGGAATTCAGCCAGAGCAACAGTGTAAGGCTCTTTTGTAACTATATTGTAATGCTGACTGAGTACAGGACTGGGTGGAGGCTACTGCTTTTGGTACTTTTCCAGTAAGCAACTGTTTTCAGCTGAAATCAGACGTGATCTAATCAAGACAAATGTTTATCCCTTATGAGCATACAGGGCAGGGGTTGATTCATGTTTCCTCTTGGCGCAAAGAGTGGTTTCTTTCCCATATTCAAATGTTGGGCTTCCGGGGAATATGAAAGGCTATTTGCCTTATCTGTGAAGAGCAACTGACGTTTTAAACATGTTTTCTTTCCTGTCTTATTGAAATTAACATGAGCTGAACCCAGCCCATAATCAGATGGGGTATTCAATTAGTGTCCACCATATTGATCTAAGCCAGTGTTGTGGATACGGTCCATCCAATCAATTCTTGTCATTGTCTGGCAGCTGTTAATGCCAGAGTTCTGACCTTTTCTGGGATTGATCATGTCTGGATGTGGATTGTCCTGCCATAACTCTCTCACATGATGATAAGGCATGTAAACCAAAGTTCACGTGGTGCAGATTCCACCTCCTTCAACTGTATTCAACTCAGATTCTAGTCAGTCAACAATAATCATTCATGTAACGATATACAGTAAGTTCCGCTGAACTTACTAACAAAAACTAGTTGTTCTTTTAATTAATAATAAACTTAATCTGTACTTCAATCTGTAACTTTAGTACAGGCAAAAGAAAGTTTCAAAAGACTATGAAGTACTTGGAAAAAGTCAGTACACCCTTACTGGTTCCAAAGAAAATAAGATGGCAAGTAGCAGCCAGGCGATGATAACCAAATGCACTTGATTAAAGTGTGAGCACCTATAGGAAAGCAGATGTTGTGGCAGTTTTTGTGGTTTGGAAGAGTGCCACAATCTTCCCAGGAATGGACGTCCCAGTAAATTCACCCTAAGGTCAGAGTTTGCGATGCTCAAAGAAACTGCAAAAACCCAAGAGCTCTCAGTCTGCAGGCCTCAGATAGCATGTTAAACGTTAAAGTTCATTGAGTACAATTAGAAAAAGACTCAACAAGTATGGCCTGTTTGGAAGGTGTTGGCAGCAGAAAAGAACATGGGAGCATGCCTCGGGTTTGCAAAGATGCATCTGAACAAACTGCAAGACTTCTGGAACAATGTCCTTTGGACAGAGAAATCAAAGTTTAGATGTTGGCGTAAAACAAACACAGCATATCAGCACAAACACCTTGTAGCAACCGTCAACAACGGTGGTAGAAGGTTGATGATTTGGACCGGGTACCTTGCGGTCACTGAGTTCACCTTGAGCTCACAGGACTGCATAGACTATTGTGAAAACTTTCTTTTTTACATGACTGTATGTATCTTTTTAGACATACTGGTTTGTGCTTAGCATGGCAACTTTTAAGAGCAGATAGTCGGTGGGTAACAATGGTCTCGTTTAATTTTAACCAAGTAATAATTAAGAAATTTAAACTATATTAAACAAGTGTTCCTGACTTTAAAGCTCAGGCAAGCTATCCGGCAATGTCTGCTATGACTTCAAAAGCATAGTTTGATATATTTTCATATTCTAATAAATCCCTGGAGTTGTCCTACTGGAGTTGTTTATCAAGGTTTCGGACATCCTAGTATAGTAAGCTAATGTGGAATTGCCTGAGTCATTCCATGGGTGTGTCCGTCAGCGTGGGTGTGATCAA
This sequence comes from Aulonocara sp. 'chitande type north' Nkhata Bay, assembly GCF_057382095.1. Classification (NCBI taxonomy): domain Eukaryota; kingdom Metazoa; phylum Chordata; class Actinopteri; order Cichliformes; family Cichlidae; genus Aulonocara; species Aulonocara sp. 'chitande type north' Nkhata Bay. The sequence goes on from NC_141345.1 coordinate 18,639,876, forward strand.
ATTTAATTACTGTGCCAAGTAAGTGCTATGATGGTAGTTATCAGTGATTTGAAGTGTTTGTTTCAGGCTCCTCTCTCCTAACCCAGATGAAATCAGTGTAGGTAGTCAGCAGTAAGTAATTGTGTGCGAGTGACTCGACACAGGAGACACGGCGCTAAGTGAGTGCTGCACAGCACCTTGAGCTAAACACTGACATCAGGGTGCTATCTTTCTCACAGTGACACCGCTAACATGTTGATGTTCAGCTGGCTTAATTTGATTGTAAGCCAGACTACTTAAGTAAATTAAGCTTACTTTGATGGTGAAGATATTTAAACAGTCTGGCCTGAAGGAAAACTGCTTACCAATTGTGCAAGACATTCAATAACTGAATGTTATTCTATGACTGAACATCCAACTGCTGGAAATGTTAAAAGGACCGCTTGATTGATTAGGAATCATTGGGTTAGTACCACGAACGCCTGGATTAGATAGAGTAACACAGCTAATGCTGATCAGCATCTATGCAAAAGAAGCAACCCTGACATTAGCGCACCCTTTTTGGTTTTTGCATTATGTTCAGCTAAATACCAGTATTAATTTGCATGCTTGGACTCGATGCAAGAGAAGCATAGTTTATGGAAATGAAACCTCACACTTGCAGGTCTCTGCTGTAAGGCACATACTGGCCTGCCTCACACTTCTTTTTGTGTTCTTCTTCTTAAGAAGAAGAAGATGATTAGATGATTATCTTCTTCTTGAGAAGAAGGAATGATATAAAAGCATTCTGAAGAAATGGATAAGAAGTAAGTGTTTGTTTATTACCACACCCAAATCCAAGGACAGCCAGTTTTCTTTCACCAGGCGCTCAATTCGGGACTCAAGACATGAGGGAGCATTTCAGAGGCCCGGAGCTGGGAGCTCCCACTGCTCAATTAGAGTTACGGTGCAGATGGCATGTGGCCAGTTTGTCCTACAAATTAATTTTGCTTGGCAGCGGTACAATGTAGCCCTGTTGGACCAATGGCCTGAGTGCACCAAAGTGAAGCAGAAAACAGACCAAAGTATGAGAAACCTTATGCTTAACTTGTCGTTGTAGCATTTTGAGATTCAAATAATCTCCTGTGATTGTGCAAAACATGCACGTTAGGAGACACAGAGTCTATTAAAAAGCCTTTGAGGTTTCTGCTCGGTTGCTTTATGTTGCATTGCTTTTCGGGGCAGGTGGATAGACAGTGAGAGCTGGTTTTAGGACTTTGCCCTTTGGAGTGAAACTGCCATGATTCAGATTGCAGCCTGGCTGATCACAGAGCACTGTCCTCCATGCCTTAGTGAAGTTTCAACAGCTATTAAATAATCCACCTGTCTCATCTGCATGCCATAAAGCTGGGAGGAACCCTCGCACAGGGGCGTCAGGTCTGGCACAAAGATGATACATCGATCCTTATTATGTGTTTTCGTGGTGAAGTTGGTTTACTTTTGGTGTGTGTGTGCCGCTAAGACTGAATGTGTGTCTCTGTGTGTGTGTGTGTCTCCATTCAGCAGGCCTTATTTGGCTCGTGTTTGACCAGTTACCTCCTCTCAAGTCCCAGAGGAGCTAATGTTTCCGTCTGGCCTTGTAGGGCCATCCTCCCTCTTAAACACACCCACTGAGAGCTCATTGGACCACAACTTCTCACACACGCACACACACACACAGAAAGACACAGAAGGAGGAAGAAAACAAAGTTAAACACTCACTTTTATGCAGACTGTAGCTTCTACTTCATCTGTCAGCAGGATGCATTTAGGCTTCTTTGTAAAGAGATGAAACCTTGCAAGATATCACCGTGGCAACCTTGATAGACCTTTATTTCCTTGTTAGTTGTAGAGCTGCATCCCCTTAGATAAAAATGTTGCTTTGCAACAAGCCGGATAGACTATTTTAGAAGTGTGACAAATGACAAATGTGTTAATGTTTAATTTAGTGCTTTTTCCAGTGCAGCAGGATATCCTCCTGTCGAAATCAATCGCATCTGCATAAAATCCCAGACAGTGAGAAAAACAGTGCAGCCTTTGACTAATTTTGAGATGCTTTTATTTTAAACATTTCCTCTGATAATGTGGGGAATTACTGGTGTCTGCAGGCTTCTTCACTGTATGGTGTGTTTTTTGATACAGATGAAGTATAATCTGTGCCTGCTTAGCCTTTCCCATGTTCCCACTTCCTTTACTTACTAGCAGAGTGGTAACTTAGTAACAGAGAGTCAGTGATCTCTGTAGTTCTCACAGGAGAGAAAAAGTCTCCTTATTTCTAAAACAGACTCATGACAGCATGATGAACTGAGGCTCTTGTGTTTCCTCATACGGCTGAGTCATGTTTAACCGACAACTTCCCCCTCTACCATCTTTTCTCATCCACCCGCACACAGATTAAAAAGCAGCAGCAGGATGTGATGGGCTTCCTGGCGGCCAATAAGATCGAGTTCGAGGAGTGTGACATCGCAGCCAACGAGGCTAACAGGAAGTGGATGAGGGAGAATGTCCCAGAGGAATCCAGGCCTGCCACGGGGAACCCGCTCCCCCCACAGATATTTAATGAAACCAAATATTGCGGGGTAAGACACGCACGTGCACACACATGAAATTATTTGCATGCGATCATCTAAGCAGCTACTGTTGTGATAATAAAGCTCATGTCTTCAAGACCACCTGATTAAAAGTTGACCTCAAGTATACAGAGTGTACAGGCGTCATTTATCCCTTTGTTTTGGGTTTATAGACTGCAGCTTCACTGTTCTTTCAGTAGCTGCTGTGCTCAGTGAAAAGGCTTTAATAAAAATACACTCCGTACACTCCCTTCCCAGCACCGCAGAGCTGCCAAACATAGTTAGCAAATAGCTGGTGAACACAGTGGGGAATCTAGCAACTTACAAGACAGCTAGTTTTTTTAAAAGTGGAAACAGAGTTTTTGGAGACTAAAGCTGATACAAAACACGTAAGGTCTCAATATGTCACTGTTCTGCTGCCCCTACGGACGGTAAATAAACAATGGACATAACCCCTGGGTCTGAAAGAATAAACTAATGCAAACTACCTTTAATTTACTTTCTAATGGGCAATAGGGGGAGCTTGTTTACCGTACTTGTCATTTGATCTATAGCCTAATAAATGCTCTCCTGCTGAGTTTATGTTCAGTTTTAAACCTGACTGCTTGCAACATCGTGGCCATTTTTGTAAATGATTTATAGTAAAACTGGTGACAAATCAGGGTGTCTTTTAAGGTATGGTTTCATTTTTAACGTAGTAAATGTGTGTATGCATGTATCAGGCAAAACTCAAGGCTGCTAACATGTTAAGTGAATCACACTGATTATCTCTTCATCATGACACCTGTTAGTGGTTGGGATGTATGAGGGAACAAGAGAACATTTTGTCCTCAAAGTTCATGTTAGAAGTAGGAAAAATGGACAAGTGAAAGGATTTGAGAGAGTTTGACAAGAACCAAATGTTGATGGTTAGACGACTGGGACAGAGCATCTCTTAAACTGCAGCTCTTGTGGGATGTTCCAGGCCAGTGATGAACCACTGACAGAGTCATGAGCGGCCAAGGATCACTGATGCATGTGGGAAGTGAAGACTGGCTTGTGTAGTCCAATCCAATCTGGCTGCCCATGCTGACTGCTGTCCACCAACAATGGGGACGTGAGCATCAGAACTGGACCATGGAGCAATGGAAGAAGGTGGCCTGGTCACATTGAAGGCCAGTTGTCTGTGTGCATCGCTTACCAGGGAAATACCTGACACTAGGATGCCCTATGGGAAGAAGGCAAGCTAGAGGAAGCAGTGCAATGCTTTAGATATTGTTCTGCAGGGTTCAGTCCTGCCATTAATTTAGATGCTACTTTGACCCGTACCACCTACCACTGTTGCAGACCATTAACGTGTTCTGCCACAAAGCAGAAATAGTTCAGGAATGGTTTGAGAAGCACAACAATGAGTTTGAGGTGTTGACTTGGCCTCCAAAGTCGAGCATCTGTGGAACGTGCTGGACAAACAAGTCTGATACATGGAGATCCCACCTCTCAACTACAGGAGTGAAAGTATCTGTTGCTAATTTGGTGCCAGATACCACAGCACACCTTCAGGGGTCTAGTGGAGTCCATGCCTCCGCGGGTCAGAGCTGTATTGGGAGCGAAAGGGGGACCAACCCAATAATAGACAGGCGGTCAGAATGTTATGCTTGATCAGGGTATATATATGTACGTATATCCTCCTTAACAAACAGGCCAATCTGAACAAAACTTTGTTGAACATCATCACTCAGACACTGATTATTAGCATCTGTATGTGTTAAAAAAAACAAACATTTATTATAGATCCAAATTCTTTTCATATTCCTCATGACCCTGCAGATGTAAGGCTATGTTCTGTTTGCGTTTATTTTTATGTTCAGTCATAATACAGAGTCCATACGTAACTTAACAGTCACCAAAATTTGTATCCTCTACAAAAATGTAATTGAGTCACCAGGTCACAGGCCTGCGATTTGCCTCACTTCTAGTGAAAAAGCATATATAGTGATTTCTTAGTCATCCACCTCTTATTTGAGAAGTCCACAAACCAATGCATGACATCAACCAGTCTATAGGAGGAGCTATATCCAGACTGACTTTAAGACTTTAAGAAGTTTTCTTGCAATGGCTGTATAAATACACTAATCGCACAATTAAAAAAAACAAAACAATTGTAGGCATTAAGTCTTAAAATGTGACACATGAATTCTGCTTTCCTCTGTTTACTTCCCCATTCATTTTTTTCTATTCAGGAATCAGTTTGGCAGCTGTGCTGATCAGACATACTCTACCAAACACTACACAAACCTGATGCACTGTGTTAGCAGATGTTCGTTTACTCCCTTTGTAAACACTTGGGGCCTTTAGCATGCGTGCACTGTGGCATCATCCTGTGCTGCTAATGGGTGGCTCAAAGTGAAGGTGCACTTGCACCATGGGCTGTATTGAATGTCACAGACAAAGACGACAGGGATGCTCGCAGCTGTAGAGCTCTTTTGAAAAATCAGTTTTGTGCCCTGGTGGAGAAAGAGGAAGAAGAAAAAGGGTCAGAGAAGGAGCGAGGGATCAGGAATGTGCGAGACGGCTAAACCCTAGACGGGCTGAACGTGTTAGCTTGTTTACCCTGCGCTGCATTCTCAAAAGACAATGCCCTCCTATCACACTGACTGCCGAGATCTGTCCTTGGACAGATAACACAACCTCAACTGTTTCTCACAGCCGCCCAGATTGTTGCCTCAGGCCGCACACGCTCAGAGGCTGTTTCAAATTATCAGCGTTCAGCTTCAGGAGAGCCGGATCTTCTGATTGATCGGCCTTAAACCTCTCTGTTTGTGTTTCTTCCTGCTTCGCAGAACTACGAGGCCTTCTTTGACGCCAGGGAGGAAAACGCCGTGTACGCATTTCTGGGTCTGACCGCTCCTCCGGGCTCTAAGGTAAGCTCACGGACACAGTAACACATGCTGGGTGACTGTCCCTCCTGAGAAGTGCATTCCTACACCCTCAGCCACATTTCCTGTAAAACAATCCTAAATATACACTCGTCTTCGCACTTTAATTTCCATAAAGAAAACACACATTACATAATACATCTGTTCATGATATCCACCACAGCAGGCCTCCTATCGGTTTTGCAGGCTCTCTCGCTCGCTGCCGCCTCCTCTCGGCCACAAAGGGGACTGCAGGGAGGTGTGCCAGTTACCATGGAGACAGAGGGGGTTTTCCTCTGAGCTGTGGCAAGGGATATATTAACCAGTATCCTCCATTTTAATATAACACACTCTGTCCCTTCCCTCTCTGTTTTTTTTCTCTCCAGGAGGCCGAGGCTCAAGCAAAGAAAGGAGCACAGCAGTAGCAGCTTCCCATCGTTCCCGTCCTGACACCTCAGGCCTAACCTACATCTGGACCCAGCCTTGCCTAGACCCGGGGGGGAATAGAAGCAACACCTTGCTCAGCTTATAAATATAATGAAGGTTTCGATGTACTTTTTCTCATGACGTTTCTGTTTCATAAATCTGCGTTCAGCCGTGCCTTGCTAGCTGTAGTTGAAAGGAGGTGCTAAAGCAGACTATTAAGGGTATCTAAAACAGCTCAGCTTCCTCCCGTTAATCTCAGCCTGATAGTCCTATTGGCCCAATGACATGTCAATCAGAGCATTACCGTGAATGTGTGACTACCCGATTGGGACGACATCATCAGACCCAGTGAAATATACAAAGACAGATCCACTGTTGGCCACAAACAACATCATCCAACCTTTGACTGTAAACATGAATATTATTGTTTTTTAGAGGTTTAATCAGTAGAAGTCTTAAATTTTTCAGCCAAATTGTGTGATCCAGTAACGGTTTTCTCTTACAGTCCCACCCGCTGAGTTTATAGTTACTTTCTGTCGTCTTAAAACTGTTTTATTAGCAAACCCTTTTTCTACAAGATGATATTTGCTTAACAGAAATGACAATACATGCAATTTTGGTGCTTTTTTTGTTTTGTTTTGGGGGAAGTTCTTGTTCCTATTAGAATAAATTTTTTTAACATGGTGTTGGTAAATCCCTGACTTACGTAAACTGGTACAATCGCTCCTCGGAATAAAACGGCAATGACACACAGACAAAAAGAATGACTCTTAAAACAGTCAGCCGATTTTGAAACGAGCTCTGCCTCCTCGCCCCGTGCTGTTCATTTTTTATGTACAATAAATAATTGTAAGTTGACTTGACGTGTCTGTTTTTGTTTTACTTTAGCGTGTGTCAGTCATCTCAGAAAGTATTCAGAACACGTAACTGTTTCGTAAATGTAGTTTTAAACAAATGCACTGTTTTAATCCATCTACATCCAGGAGACTGATATGTGTCGCTTCTCTAAAATTCTATTCAAAATCTCAATCTGAAGTAACTAAATAATAACAAGTATTCAGACACTTTACTGTGGCCCTCCAAACTGTGTCAGACTGGCAAACTCACGCTGGTCAAACACTTTACACCACATGTCAGGACCAAAGAGTCCCAGGAGTTGTCAGTGGACCTTCAAAATAAAACTCTCCCAATCAGGAAAAGCGCATGTAACCTATTCTAAAGCTCTGCGCGTTACCACCAGCCTCAACAGCTGTGAAATGTAAGAATAGACATTGATTAAATTTGACTGTAATAGCACAAATAGGTCCTATCTCAGATAGGTGTTCACTTTAACAGAACCTACCCAGAAGACTTGAAGCCACTAAAAGTACTAATGAAATTCAGAATGTGAAACCTCTGGAGCTGATTATCATTTGAATAACACATAAAGACAAAAACTGCATTTCAAAAGTGCTTTAAGTTCTGTAAGGCACCGTGTATTCTCTCACCAACTTAGTGGTAAGGACAGGAGTCCTAAGGTGAGATGCGTAAACCTTCCTTTCGAGGTTTCTTAAGGTTTGTGGATGGTTATATGATCAATAGAACCAAAAGAAAAGATTTCCCATATAAACATCTCATATGATGTCAGTTACATAACTGTTTCAAGGAAAACGAAACGAAATTGTATCAGACTGCTGTTTTTCAAACTAAAACAGCCTACCTCGTTTATCACAGCAGAGTTATTTTGATTGTTACTCTTTGAATTGGGTCTGATTCTGAGGTTATTAGCCACTAAACGCCACGTTATATAAACTTTTCCACAGACTTTAAATATAATTATTCTCTGACTTTGAATGAATGACTGTTACTTGAACTGAACTTTTCCTTTGCTTAAGTAACGGAGCAGGATACCACCTGCTCCTCAACCTGACGATGTTAACTTATCCTGTTATGTAAAAATGAGCTGTTCTCATTTTTTTAACTCAGATTTTCGGTTATAGATTAAATAAAGGAAGTGCCGGGGCGGGAAGGTGGAGGGGGCAGTTCTTATATGCAGAAGTGAAACCAGACTGGAGATCTTTATAACCGCACTTACAGTCACGCAGTGCCATTAGTGCATGCAAGTGACCGAAGAAGCAAAAGAGGCAGAGGAAAAAGAAGGCCAGTTACTAGGCGGGCATGTTGGCTGAAGGTTTTCTCAGACTGCTGGTGTACAGGGAGGAGAGAAAGTTTGCCTCCAATTCCAAGCAAAGGAGATTGCAGACAAGTGGTCATTGTGCTGATCCATCCAACTGTGCTCGCTCTGACTCGAGCTCTGCAGTCCCAGGGGTGCATTCAGCAGAAGCAGGTAAAAAAAAGAAGCCTTTTTTGCGATTACAAACAACAAAACATGTTGGAACAACTGTCCCATATTAGTGTGACAGACAGTTATTCTGCAGTGGGGTTTATGCAGTAACTTTGTATCCTGCTGCAGTCTAGTTCCCTCTAACTAACAAGCTTCCTCTTTTTGTTAAATGCAAACTTACCAACACACACACATCAACAGTCACTGGTTTAAAATGGTTGGTGGTGCAGTTGATAGAACTAACGCCTCACAACAAAAAGCTTTTTCTCTTAATTCAGTTAAGTTTTGGTTCATTTCCAGGCAGAGTTTGCTCATTCTGGTTATTTATTTATAGTTTGAACATGTTTAGTTTTAGGTTAGTTTGTGTTAGTTTTAGTCTTCGTGAATTCTTATTGTATGGAGGGCAGATGTCAGAGGTTAGATTTAGGAAAAGCAGTACAGAAACTACACGAAAAACACAGAACCTTCTGAAAGCAGTGAACTCACAGTCTTGTAAAAACCCAAAATGTTTCCGTCAAAGAATCGTCAGGCAAGTTTTGATCAAATTTTAGCAAACTAACAAACTATGAATATATTCTCTATACTTTTTGTTTTATTTTATTTTAGTTATTTTTCTTCACAAAATCACTTCATTTCGAGTTTTTTTTTGTTCAAAGGTGTGATTTTTATTCTCTTTTTATTTAACTATTATAACCTTTTTTTGAACGTAATAGAATAAAGTGTGGTACAGGTGACAGTGGATTTATGATATTTTAAAGGTAAAAACTTGTTGAATCTAAAACTAATAATACCCATATTGTAGTTTGGTTAAATAATTTAACAGCTGTATTAAATAATTAAATATAGCTAATAAGAAGCAATCCATTTGTAAATAATCATTTGTCCTTTATCTGGTTTCATATTGGGGAAAAAATTGTAAGCAAGCATGTAACCAGTTTCTCTTCTGTAATCAGGGATCATAGAGGAAGATCTAAACTCCAGCCAACCCCAGATTCTCAAAGTGGTGCCTCAGAGACGTGTAGCCCTCTCAATCCCTACTGACCTGTACCCCCTTTACATAGAAGACTGTAGCTTGCTGGAACAGTATCCAGACCTGCAGGTGGCTGACTCAGGCCGCATCACACACAATCTACTGAGAACTGCTGTCAGCCAGCATGATTTCTGCATCCAGTCTCCCATCTCTCAAGTTTGTCCAAGCACAGCCCAGCAAGAGCCACAGAATTCAGTACCATCCATACCAGACCAGGGTTATCTAGCAATGGGGGACAGTGTGAACATCAGCCTGGATCTGCCTGGATCGGGGCTAGAGCCCATGTCTAACTCGGTGCTGAACGGGCTGCTGGAGAAACAGCTGGAGGAGGTGTACATGCAGCATCTAACTGAGAACTTAGCTCGGTGCAACTCCCACCTGGGGAACAGCCTCCTGCACGGCCTGGTGCCCCCGCCGCAGCCTAGCAGCCAGTCAGAGGGGCCAGACTCATTACTGGGATGCATGGAAGAAAGCACAGAAGACAGCAGCAGTAAAATTAGTTATCTGAACACCCATAACTTAGTGCCCTGCTCCTCCAACTTCAGCTCCCCAGTGTTGAGGATTTCAGAGGCGGAAAATCCTCATCCGCAATGATCCTGCAAAAGCTTTAAATATTGTGACCTAGACGACTTTGCTTCAGTGCTTCACACCCAAGTTTACACACACACAATTGTATCCACTATATCAGTGCTATTTTTATACAAAGCCTTGCTCTCTTGCTTAAGATGCCTGAAACTTAGTTGCTTTCATATGCCATCTTCTGTTAGATTTGAGTATTACACCACCGGGGAGCTACTTGTTATACATTCAAATGTATTTTACTGACTTATAGTTGGGAATGTGTTAAGTGTTTGATTTATAATAAAGCAAGATATAACAAAGTATCAGCTTGTGGTTGTTTACAACTGCGTTTTATTAATCTGTTGCTTTTTACCAACACCTGTAAAGCCATCTTGTACCCATCTACTTACTTAGACAGCAGAAGGCTGGATATTGACATTTATGTGCGCTATGAAAAAATATGGTGTGCAAAGGTTTTTGCTACCAAATAACTGATTCAAGTGTGATTACAAAAAGCCTTCGGACTGCCTGATATCTAATAGAGGTCAGGAGAAAAAGGTGATAATGCTGGCATGTTAGCAACAGAGATTAAACACAACCCCACCGACAAGGCCCCCCTTTAACACAAGCACAAACTTTACATGTTATCGACCAGTTCTATGCAAACGTGTCTGATTAGGTTTCCATGATGATTTCCACGGGTGTATACACATCACCTAGTTTGATCTCCGCTGGCAGATAAAGGAATAGGAGAAAGCAGGTTCTTCCTGTAGTCCTGAGAAAGATGTTACCTTGTTAAGTTTAGAGAATAGGCTTTAGTACAGCTGTTTCCACCATGATTATTATTAGCAGTGGTTAGGTTTTTGTTTAAAGGGACCCGAAGATCACTCTAGCTTTGGCATCAACTGTCAGAGCAGCAGTCTCAAGAAATATGATTGATCTGGCTGCTAAGAGAAAACACAAATCGTCCTCACAAGTAGGCATCCTGCAGTGAGGTTAATGGTAATTCATTAACATGCACCAACATAATCTTTGGAAGCCTAAGGCATGCTATTCATCTGTGAAAAGAGATGGAAAACAGAGATTTAACTGAGGTTATCCTGTAATTAATAGATTAGAATTGGCAGTGTGATCAGGCTTTGTTATATGTAGCCTCTGTGTGGAGATTATGGCAGGTAAATCCAAGGTAATTTAGAGGAGCTAATCTAAAAATTGAATACAAAGACAAAGAACAGGGGTAAATTAGATTTAACTTGTGGGAGATGTATTAGTCCCAAACCGAGTGAACAGAGGAAATTAAGTTATTATGTTTCATCTGATATAAGCTTGAAGTCTATTGAGATGGATTCAAATACCTCATGTTTGTTGTTAAATGTGTTCATCTGAACCCAGTCTAACTTAACACTTGTTTCAACCAAGTCAAACTATCAGTCCGTGGGTTTTTTTGGTCAGTTTGCTCTGAGCTACAGTCTTTGTATTTTACTATCTGTCCATTACCAGCAAATTTATAATCATTTTCATCAATTCATTTTTAAGAGTTTTACTTCATCATGAATTCATTTTTATTTAAACCACTTCTCAATGACTTTCAGATTATGCTTAGCATTACATTTAGCTAAGCGTAGCTAAAGGTAATGCTATGTCAATGATGGTTAAATGTTTTGGATATTCTTGTAGCTAACTTGTTATTATCATCATTATTTTTTAGCTAACTATGAAACAATTCTACCACTACTTTTTTCTGCTATGCTATTTAACGTCAGTTTAGTGTTTCACAATATGTTAATCCAGCCCGTTAGCTAACAGTTTCAGCTGTTTTTAGCTATACGTTTAGCTAGCTATTTCAAGTATTTATTATTCACTCTGGCCCAGTATTCATGCTATTCTAATCATTTTTGCCCTCTCTTTGTCTATTTGAAGTCCTTATTCATAACTCACGCCTGTTCAGGATCACACAATTTATTTACTAAAATATTTTTTAATTTTTCTGATTAGCAAAGCTAATATTGCCACATACCAACTACTACAGAGGTATCCCTGAGCAGTGTAGGCTACCTCATGTTTTGAATCACTTCCCCACTTCACATTGATAACATTATACCTTATTAGGGGCCCTATCCAGTGTAATTACACAAGTGTTTTCAGCTGGTTGATTAGACCTCAGTAAAGGCAGAAGCAAGCAGGAGTTATATAAGGTCCTGTGGTAGAAAGTGGAAGCTATTCAACTTTAACAGGTTCCGGCATCATCAAAAGGATGTGGTGTACTGGTATCCATGATGCATGCTGTTTACAGGGATTACAGGACATTAATTCATGCTTTAGCAAAATCAAGTGATATGAAAACCCATGACTGAAAATAGATTTTTTTTAAAACATAAAACTAAATTATCTGCAACTTAATAACTGAATTAAAATGGTGTACCTGATTTAGGCTCGCACACAGGAAACATTAGAAATTTAGATTCAAGTCAGTTCAGAGCAGTTGTCTGACCTGAAACAGGACGGACGGCAGGCAGGAGGCTCTCAGTCAAGTCTGATACACAAGACAGTTTCCACCGTTTATAGGTGTGTACACCTACATTACACAACATTCATGGCTTTACATGTCCTATAATTAAATTGAGTTCTAAGCAAATAAAATTAATGAAGTGATTAAATTAATTAAGAATTAGTAGCTTTATTCTTATGAATTTGCAATACAAAACTACATAGTGAAAACACTCAGATGAGAGGGCATCTCTACTTATAGCACAGGTGTATGTGTAAGGTGTGATGAACAGTGACTCTGTGTCATTAAATGTTCTTGTGAACAAGTAACTTGGTATTTAAGTTACTACTGTTAAAGTAAAAGATGAATGAAAAGGGATTTAGGAAAAAAAAAGTAAACCTTGTTAGAAAGATCCGAATTTATAATGTTTGTTTGTGCTGATATTCCCAATCATGTATTATAGAATTTACACTGAACAAAAATATAAACGCAACACTTTTGTTTTTGCTCCCATTCCCCATGGGATGGACGTAGAGACCTAAAATTCATTCCAGATACACAATATAACCATCCCTCCCAAACAGTGGTCACAAATCAGTCCAAATGTGTGGTAGTGGGCACATCTGCTATATTGAGATAATCCATCCCACCTCACAGGTGTGCCACATCAGGATGCTGATCTGACATCATGAGTAGTGCACAGGTGTACCTCAGACTGCCCACAACAAAAGGCCACCCTGGAATGTGCAGTTTTTTGCGCTATTGGGGGTCTGGGGACCCAGAACCGGTCATTATCTGGTGTGACCACCATTTGCCTCATGCAGTGCAACACATCGTCGCATGGAGTCTATCAGATTGTCAATTGTGGCCTGTGGAATGTTGGTCCACTCCACTTCAATGGCTGTGCGAGGTTGTTGGATATTCGTGGGAACTGGTACACGCTGTCGTATACGCCGGTCAAGCACATCCCGAACATGCTCAATGGGTGACATGTCCGGTGAGTATGCTGGCCATGCAAGAACTGGGACATTCTCAGCTGCCATCTGCCCTGAACAATGTGAACCATGATTCATCCGTGAAGCGCACACCTCTCCAACGTGCCAGATGCCATCGAATGTGAGCATTTGCCCACACAAGTCTGTTACGGCAACGAGCTGGAGTCAGGTCAAGACCCCGATGAGGACGACGGGCATGCAGTTGAGCGTCCCTGAGACGGTTTCTGACAGTTTGTGCAGAAATTGTTTGGTTGTGCAAACCAATTGTTCCAGCAGCTGTCTGGGTGGCTGGTCTCAGACGATCTTGGAGGTGAACCTGCTGGATGTGGAGGTCCTGGGCTGGTGTGGTTACACGAGGTCTGCGGTTGTGAGGCCGGTTGGATGTGCTGCCATATTCTCTGAAATGCCTGTGGAGACGGCTTATGGTTGAGAAATGAACATTCAATGCACGGGCGACAGATCTGGTTGACATTCCTGCTGTCAGCATGCCAATTGCACGCTCCCTCATTGCTTGTGGCATCTGTGGCATTTTGCTGTGAGACAAAACTGCACATTCCAGGGTGGCCTTTTGTTGTGGGCAGTCTGAGGTACACCTGTGCACTACTCATGATGTCAGATCAGCATCCTGATGTGGCACACCTGTGAGGTGGGATGGATTATCTCAATATAGCAGATGTGCCCACTACCACACATTTGGACTGATTTGTGACCACTGTTTGGGAGGGATGGTTATATTGTGTATCTGGAATGAATTTTAGGTCTCTACGTCCATCCCATGGGGAATGGGAGCAAAAACAAAAGTGTTGCGTTTATATTTTTGTTCAGTGTACATTCATTTTTATACATTAATGGCAAGTTAGTTGATTATATATTACTTACATCCAACCACTCCAGGATCAAAGAATATTTCTGAGGGTGGCGTGAGTTGGAGTTGTACTGAAAGTCTAAGGTGAACAAGGGGAACAGGAATAACTGCACAGTCCACGGATGTGAGATTGGGCGGAGCAACGCCTGTCTGTCAGCAATCCATGCGATGGAGGGTGTGTTTACTGATATTACCTCCTCTGTCTGTATCAGTGGCTGAATCGTGTAAAATGATTAAACGCTGTGCAGCATGTAGATGATGGACTGTGTGTAAACTGCAGAGGGTCAAGATGTTTCATCTCTGGTCTGACGTGGACTGACATGTCTTCCCATCACCTTCCTCACACGCGATTTGAAGTCTGCCAGGTTGATAGTCAGTAAGTTTGGACTTTGTCAACTTCTCCAGTAGAGGAATCAAACAGGATGTTTTTTCCATTTCAATGGTATCTTCTCCTGCTTCAGACTCGGGTTGTAAATATGACTTAGAGTCACAAACGGACTTGCTGCTTCTTAGTTTCTCCAGCTGTTTTCTAACATGGCCAGAAGTTGCAGTCAGGCATTGTGTGTTAATCAGAGGTGGAGAGGTCTGATCCTCAGTGAGTTCACTTGTAGGGAAGAAGGGACGAAGGGCAAAATCACTGAGGTAGTGAGGGTGTGTAAAAAAACCAAAACAACTCTTAGCTTTTAAATGTTCTCTTGGACTGGAGAAGAACAACTAACAACTTTCCAGAAGCACAAACAGATTTTAAAGCAACAGAAAAAAAAAAAAATCACATGCCATCTGCCTAACATTTTGGAAAAGGGAACAAGTCACACAAGCAACATATTTTTAACTTTTTGTTTGTTTTCTGTGTAAATGACCCGTACAACTAAACTCACTAAACCAATTATTTTTGTGCACTTATACAGTGGAAGGCTTATTCTGACACAGATCCTTGTGTTTGCAGTGGAACTGATGGACTGCACGCATATTGGCATAAAATATGTAAAGACGATAAACCGAATTTAATAAGAAGCCAGTGGGAGGAAGAGATACTGTCTTGGCTGATAATTAAAGCCTTTTTCTCACCACTAGGCAACATATTTGTAACTGTAATTCAAACTATTTCAATAATCACAACATGCCGCATCAACAATAAGTTGCTTGTTTGAAATGAAAGATTGCAAATCAAATAAGCCACAGCAGAACACAAATTCCACCAAATGAAGCACTGCTACCACAGCATGAGAACAAACACTGAAAATGAGTCCATTATCGGAGAAGCCCTTTCTCTGCTAGGTAAACAAAATATATTAACAATTATTGCAATCTATCTAAGCTTTGTGCACAACAAACCATCAGTGCTAATACCCTGGCTGAATCTTGTGCATGTGTACTTGCATTACTTATGCCGTGGGGACACAAATGTGTGTACACAGGCACATATTGTGGACTTAAAGCAATTCCCTGTAATGGAAATAATCATATTTTGGGTTTTGTTTTGGCTTCCAGTTAGGGTTCATTTTCAGGAAATGGATGTAATGTTCTTTGAGTTGCTGATGAGACCGTCTGTGTGTGTGACACACCCCTTGAGCTCTGTGCTGCTGGTATCATTGCTAGCTCAGGGATTCCTGTGCACATTAGTGGCTGCATGAGTCCCAGTCAGGTTGTTTTGTGTGTCTCGCCCCCACCCCCCATCTCCATAGTCCCACTCCTATTCTCTGCCTCTCTCTGCTGTTGTCCCAGCATGGCTGCAGGATGACTGCTCTGTGGACTCTCTCTCTGCTGCTCTCTGCCAGTCTGCTGGGCTGTCTGGCTGTGACCTCTCCCGATGGGAGCCCTCTGCCCCACAATCTGCCTCCCTCGCTGGGCACCAACAGTAGCGATGGCAGCCTGTCTGTGGATCTACCCATGGCTCTGAGGGTGTTCAGCATGGACTATCACCACGTACAGGCTCCCTTTGAGATCGTGCTGTGGATCATGCTGGCCTCACTGGCCAAGCTGGGTAAGCCTCAGTTGTGCTCACACTCATCCACGAGAAGCCAGATTCTTTCATATATAATATAATGTATATAATATCTATTATTTTTCTACATTTCTAGTTATTTCCAGGATTTTTTAAAACTCACACCAAACCTCAAGTTAACAATCTGTTCTATCAATGAAAGAGTTTATCTGAGTACAATGGTAGTAGTCCTCCCTCGGTATAGCTACAGAGCGATTTAGTCAGAACTCCACAAAGTTCGGATCCTGCTGATTTCCTTTTACTCCCTCTCCGTTTCTCATTCCCTCAGGTTTTCACTGGTCAGGTCGAGTCCCTGCAGTTGTCCCCGAAAGCTGCGTCCTCATCATGGTGGGCCTCCTGGTTGGAGGTGTGATCTATGGGGTGCGCCACTCTGCTCCACCGACTCTCAGCGCCGATGCTTTCTTCCTCTTTCTGCTGCCACCCATCGTGTTAGATGCGGGATACTTCCTGCCAGGCAGGCTGTTCTTTGAAAACCTTGGTACAATCCTCTGGTTGGTAGCTTTAAAATGTTTGATTTTTGTGTGTGTGCGTGTGTGTGGAGGCATTCGTATGCAGATTGCGTTGAACAGAATGAAAGTACGCCATTTCCACATAAAATATGAGTAGAAAGAGTTTGATTTAAAAGTCAGAATTAGACTCTTTATTTTGGTTTTACCCTTTAAAGCCTTCTTCTACCTCTACGTCTGAATCATCAGTGTAAATTACACAATATAAAATAAAAATTCAAAAGAATAAATTGCAAAAAAAAAAGAAGTCATGATGCACCAAATATGATACAAACAGAAATCTATATTTTATTTATTTATTGTTTAAATTTCTTCAAATGATTTAATGAATGCTCTACTTTCAAAAACAATTGAATTTTGTGGCAATTATTTCATGGTTCAGGCTCAGGGTTGAAATTTGAAACATCCAAATGATAATTATTTGATCTCCTGCTTAATTCATCATTTTGATCGTGTACCAAGAATTGGACAGTCTCTAATTTTTATGACGGTTTTATTTTAATGGAGAGAACCAAGATATAAACATCCCTGCATGTCACTGAGTGAAATGAGTATTTGGTTTCCTACAGCCCAGCCAGATTTCTGCCTCCCACAGAGTCACAGGATTGTTTGACTGGAATGGGTTAAAGCCGCGGTCCCCAACCCCCGGGGCATGGACCGGTATCGGTCCATGAGCCGTTTGGTACCGGGCTGCAAGAGTTGAAGCTTGGGTGTGAAATTTATGGTTTTCAGGGTTTTTATTGGTTTTTATTGTTATTTTTTTAAAATCGTTTTTATTGTTAACTTGGTTTCCCTGGTTCTTTTCCCGTGGTTATGGATAGATCTTCTTTTTTTTTGGGTACCGGTACTGGTTTTATTTGGTTGTATTTATCTGCAACAAAAATAGAGACTCTTCAATTCTTTGTAAGTGAGTGAACTTACAAATTCAGCAGGAGACCTAATAATCATTTTACCCCTCTGTGTCATGTATGGCTGTGTGGCAGACAGATGAAACAAAAGGAGTGAACTAAAGGAGGCAGTTTCATGTGCTGTAACACGGTACTTGAAATAAAATACAAAAACAATAACAAATAGAAACTAATAAAAGATAAACTAGAAACTAACGAGAGGATGGGCAACAATTGTAAACACAGCTGGAACCTATACAGACTAATAGGACAGGGGAAGTAAAACTGAACATACTGTACAAGGATGAGAGACTGTCAAAATAAAACAGGAAGTACAATAAAAACAGAGAAGAAGACTAACACACACTGGAGACATGACCGACAGGGGAACACAAAACACAGAGACAAGACATGAAGACAACGTGAAGACAAGGCTGAATGAACACAGAAGAAGACGAGACACTGAGGGAGGAAGAACTCTAAGATTACTAAGAACTGACCATGAACTTAGGAATCACATTGAATATTCAAAATAAACATGACGCACTGCATATGTTACCACATTTGTCATATTTTGAGCTTATTTTTGTGGACCTGAGTGGCTAAACTCAGATATTCATCGAGCATTTGTTAAAGGTACCTGGAGCAGGTGTCTTAAAGCTGGTTTCTTGTGCATGTGCAGGTATGCAGTGCTGGGGACCTTGTGGAACGTCCTGGGCATCGGCCTGTCTCTGTACGGTGTTTGCCTGCTGGCTCAGAGCTCACTAGGAGATGTCTCTCTGCTCCACTGCCTGCTGTTTGGCTCCCTGATCGCTGCTGTAGACCCAGTGGCGGTGCTTTCTGTTTTCCAAGAGATGCAAGTTAACGAACAGCTGCATATCCTGGTGTTCGGAGAGTCACTGCTCAATGACGCCGTCACTGTGGTGAGGAGAGAAGCGGTGCGTGTTTCAGGTACCTAAATGAAACACTTGATACTCATAGACGTTTCTTCCTCTCAGGTGCTCTACAAGCTTTTTGAGTCCTTCCTCCGTCTGCCATCAGTGTCAGGGCTGGATGTTTTGCTGGGGGGCTGCAGGGTGGTGGTGGTCGGAATCGGGGGCTTGTGTGTAGGTCTCTTCTTCGGCCTGCTGGCAGCCCTCACCTCACGTTTTACCTCCAGGGCCCAAGTCATCGCCCCGCTCTTTGTCTTCCTCTATTCCTATTTGTCTTACCTTACCTCAGAGATGCTTCACCTCTCTGGGATCATGGCGTGAGTGCTGCTCAGAATCATCTGAATCCCAAAGACCACAAATTGTACACATTAGTATAAACATTAGTTAACTTTGCTTCCCCTTTCCCTGCCCTGCAGCATAGTGACCTGTGCTGCTACAATGAAACAGTACGTGGAAGCAAATGTGTCGGAGCGCAGCAACACCAGCATCCAGTACTTTCTGAAGATGTGGAGTAGCGTGAGCGAGACCTTAATCTTCACCTTCCTGGGAGTGTCCACCATACAGGACATCCACATGTGGAGCTGGCCGTTTGTGTGCTCTACACTGCTGCTCTGTCTCATCTGGAGGGCCACGGGTATAAGTCTTCCCCGCACTTTAAAACAAGTTATATCACAAGATCAGCAAAGTGGATATCTAAACTCTTTCTCACTTCTTAAAAGGCGTGCTTTTGCTGACCGCGTTTGTGAACAAGCTCCGGAGGAACGCCGTGACCTTCCGAGACCAGTTCATCATCGCCTACGGTGGCCTGAGAGGGGCAATCTGTTTTTCCCTGGTCTTCCTGATTGATGACTTCCCAAAGAAACGACTCTTCATCACCACTACCATCGTGGTCATTCTCTTTACTGTCTTTGTACAGGTGGGGCAAACATGTTCGTGAATTGTAAGGAAAAAAGTTTGTCATAGTTTGAAGGTGGATTTTATTTTCTGAGTCTGGTTTGCAGGGGATGACCATCAAGCCTCTGGTGGAGCTACTGTATGTGAAGAGGAAGAAGAGAGCTCTGCCTACTCTCAGCGAGGAGATCCACAGCAGGGTGAGAGATCACAGGAATCACAGCTAAGTGTGGATTTGTGATAGGGCTGTAGATAACTCTGGACACTACTGATTTTTAGATATCAGTAAATTAGCAAAGACTGTCAAGGATTATGATCTCAGAAGAGCAAGGCTTACTAACCAAAAGGAAACAAGGTGAGTTCGGTTTTTTCCTATGCAAAGCATACAATGTTTGAAGGATGCACTGAAGTGGATGGTGCACAGAGAGCAGCCTGTTTCATGAATTTCTTTCAATACTTCCAAAGGATATAATTTTTTGGAAGTTATCTGCAAATAATCCTGTTTGTTGTTAGCTCATAGATCACCTGGTGGCAGGTATAGAGGATGTGGTTGGCTACTGGGGGCAGCACTACTGGAAAGACAAGTTAGTTTTCCGTGTTTAACTGTTACTTTGCCTTCTGCTTGTGTTTTATCATAAAGCGTTTGTTGTGCATATAAAAAGATAAAATATGAAATGACCAGCAGGTGGCAGCAAACACTATGCACATTTTCTACAAGTCACAGTATTGCCATCTGTGTGCTTGTGTGTGTGTGTGTGTGTGAGGTTTGAGCAGTTCAACAAGAAGTACCTTCGCCGTTTCCTCATCCGTAACGACCGCCAGGCTAGCTCCAGCATCCTCAGAGTTTACCAGGAGCTGGAGAGACGGGAGCAGAGGGGAGTCGAGGAGGAGGCCCCGCCGATGTAAGAAAATGGTTTTTGGACTGTGTCAGTGTTTGTCCTTAAAGTTCCCAGAATAACGGAAGAAAGGTTCATGACCATAATCAGGGTTTTCTAAAAACCTAGAGTGGATCCTCGCTCCCAAGGGCGACCTCTGCTACCGGAGGAGATGGAAAGCATCAGGCGCATCCTCTCAAGAAACCTCCAAAACTTCAACAACAAGGTAAAGTTTCTATGCCACTGTTAGCTATTTCCTAGTTCCAGCTACTATAACTTAGAAATTGCACAATGTGTATAATTCAGCTCCACACTTCTGGGCTCATGCATGTGTCCTCACTCCAGCAGACACCAGCCTACAGCAGACACACCCTGCACCAGGACACATCGGTGGACAGAACAAGGAAGCCCCTTTACAGACACCAAAGTCTGGGAGAAAGATACTCATACAACACAATCACACACTTTCAGGTGCATGCAAACTACCTGCATTTCCTCATGTTCGAGTTTTATTGAACAGAATTAAAAAGACTGAATGGTTAGGAGAGTAAGTTCACAGGGTTGCAGGGGTGTCGAACTCCAGGCCTCAAGGGCCGGTGTCCTGCAGGTTTTAGATCTCACCCTGGATCAACACACCTGAATTAAATGATTAGCTCCTTACCAGGTTTCTGGAAAACTTCAAGACTTATTGAGGAGGTACTTTAGCCATTTGAATGAGCTGTGTTGGATCAAGGACACATCGCCCTCGAGGCCTGGAGTTCGACACCTGTGGCTTGGTGGATTCATGTTGAAATACTGCCTCCAAGTTTAGGAATCTGTTTAAACTCTAGGTGAATGATGGAGTGTCGGTATCAGAGTAGAGAACATCCTCCATGGTGCTGTACTGTGTATTTCTACTTTTGCAGGGGGAGGATGGTGGGCTAAGTGAGCCACAGAGAGTGAGAACTGGACTTAGCAGATCTCACACAGGTAAAGACGCAGCCAGATGCACAGCCATGTGAAACAGAAAGTCTTGACAGGACTCTATGCAGTCCTATAAAAAAACAGCCAAGTCCTCTGCATGATTCAGCAGCTTGTAGGACCAACTTACGTAACAATAACTTGAATCATTAATTCTCTGTATGACCTTATCAGTCTCTCACATCATTGTCAATACATTTTTCCTGCTCTTCTTTACATCATTGCTTCAGTTCATTGCGGTTTTGCAGGTTCTCTGAATGTCCCACCACAGTTTTTAATGAAGCTGATGTCTGGACTTTGGCTCAGCCATGGTAACACCTCGATGTTTGGGATCATTACCATGCCAAATAACCTACTCTCAGCCAAACTTTAGCTCTCAGATAGCATTATATTTGACTCTAGATGACTTTGGTGCACTGAGTTAAACTCAATAACTGCAAGATGGTGAGACAGCTCAAATTCGGTCTTGTTGGTCTGTCCAAATGACATTGTTTCAGAAGTTGTTTGTTCAGATGCAGCTTTTCAAAACTAAACCATGCTGCCATGGTCGTTTTTTCTCCTGGCACTTTAAAACAAGCCATAACTTATCTCGCCAACCATTCTGTCATGAAGTTTAACATTTAACATGCTAACTGAGGCCTGTGGAGTCGGACATGCAGCTCTTTGGTTTTTTGCAGTTTCTCCAGGCTGCTACTTTCCAGGCTACATGACCAAAATTATGAATTAAGGCTGCTACTTTCCCCTCATATGGAACCAATAAGGGTGCACTTTGTTTTTTTTATGTGATCGCATAGAGTCCGACAACCACTTTCTTTTTCAAATGTCTGTTTATCAAACTTATGTTGAAAAAATGGAAAGCTTTACTTTTAAAGGCTTTTTGCTTTTCTTGCTAGTTAGTACGTAAGATTAAAACTCAGTCATCCTGTCTACTTCTGCAAAATTGTGTTTTAATTCATGCAGTTTTTTAACTGTGTGTTTGCTGTCTCTCAAACTTTCTGCTCTAACTTAAAGAAAAGAAAGGAAAAAACAAAACAGCTTATTAGTATTTCTCTCCCTCCTGATCTTTGACCAGAAGCTTTTTTGACTTTGACTCTTGAGCTCACTTCACCCTCTTCCCTCTTGGCAGTGTGCTCCATAAGCCCACGATCCACTCTCCTGGACTCCTCAGACTCAGCTGGCCCGGCTCAGACTAGATCAATGGATCCAAAAGCTGCTAGAGAAGACCTAGTCTCTCCAAAACATCAAGAAACCGTGGAGAGAGCCGCCAGGAAACACCTCAGCTTTGTTTTGGAGAATGAGAAGCAGCAATGAATGCAGACTGTGAGACACGGGGAGGGAGGGAGAAAAACATATGAAAGCAAAGAACTCAGCGTGTTCCATCATTTGAAGTGATAAGTACCTCGTATTCCTTTAAGCACAGAGTTGTGAGGTGCAAAGCAGAACTAGTAGAAGTCTTCAGCAATTTCATGGATGCATCCCAAGTAAATTCCTCATAAAATGAATTTAATGGTTTTATTTATTTATTTGCCGGCTACAATAAAGCTTTTCTCAGCTCTATGTTTCACCTCTTGAACAACTCTTGCATCTCCAGCCTAATTCATTTTCAAAGCACCATTCCCAGAGTAACACCAACATTACAAATACCTCGCAGTCATAAATGCTGATACCTGCTGCCCACACCGTCCTCATGCCAATCTTTCCTCTCCTTGTTTCCTTTACAAATGCACAGCAAAATACATACACTGGTAATCTGATGAGGACAGGCTTACTGCGTCCTAAAATAACTCCTGTCCCCCCACCTCCCTCTGTTTGACCTGCTCGGTTACTGTAGCATTTTTTTCCTCACAGCTCCCAGCATGCCAGGGAGTGGCTGAGAGAGGCTGGTCATGTTCTTTAGGATTGGGACTGGGCAGACAGCCTTCAGAGTGGACACAAGTAAGGAGTCACTGACCTGAAGACTAAAAGCTAAGAGGAATCATACTTTAAAGCAGGGTAAAGGCCGGAGTTATGAGGGTGGGAGCTGCAGCCCTGTCTGGGGGGATTTTTGGGGTAATAGGGACTCTGTGTTTCTTCCTGGCATTTGGTACTGACTACTGGCTGGTCGCAAGCGACAACTGCGGACCATATAGATGGCAAACACAAACGACACCGATGGGGGACAAAGATGCCAACAGGACTGAGGTAGGACAGATAGAAGTGCGATTCCTAACATACTGTAAGCAATCACTGATCACTTCCATCAAAACACATCAATTCAATAACAGCAACTGAAAATATTATTTTTAACTGGTCACACGTGAAAACCACAAAAAGAATAAACGGGGAAACCCGATCAGGTGCTGTGGACTCGCTGCTGTGCCACTATAAGATATTTAAAGATGTCCTGAAGCAATTTACAACCTTGTTTCCAAAGAAGCTGGGAGGCTGTGCAAAACACATTTATAATCACAGAACATATGAGTTTTAATTAAAACTAGAACAAGGAAAACAGCAAATGTTGAAGCAGAGGGATTTTGTTTTTAAAAGAAAAAAATATAAGTTTAGATTTTGATGCTACCGGCATGTTTCATAAAAGCTGGGTCAGATGCTTTGCTGCAATATCAAATTCTTGAAACGTGGCAGTAGCGTTATTCTTTCTTGTAAGGATTCCAGCTGCCCAGCAGTTTGAACCTATCTTGCTCCAAATGTTTTGACTGGGCAACAGCTCCACCCATACTGGAATACATGCAGAATGTTGTTTGCTGATATCTTGTTGAAATAAGCAAGACCTTCCCTGAAACAAGACACTGCAATGCAGCATATTTTGCTCCAGAACCTGAATCCACTGGTCAGCATTACTGGTTACCTGAGTAATGCTCACTAATGGCTCAGGGGGTTGGGAAGCGCATCTGTAACTGAAAGGTTGCCGGTTCGATCTCCGGGCTCTCTGTCCTGCTCGTTATGTCCTTGGGCAAGACACTTTACCGTACTGGTGTTGGCCAGAGGGGCCGATGGCGCGATATGGCAGCCTCGCTTCTGTCAGTCTGCCCCAGGGCAGCTGTGGCTACAACTATAGCTGCCTCCACCAGTGTGTGAATGAATAGTGGAATTGTAAAGCGCTTTGGGTGCCTTGAAAAGTGCTATATAAATACAATCCATTATTAATCTACTTCCATACCAACACAGGTACTGACTTTTAACCGTGTCAGGGCAGAGGACTCTTAACCTCTTTGGCCTGCAAGAGAAAGCAGTCAGGCTACAGTTCTCCACTTTGCCTCTTAGATAAGTTCAACTGGAGTGTTTTTAAAAAATATGTTTTTGTCTCTTTAATGGCATAGCAAAGGTCTTGCATTTGTGAATCCAGTAAAAGTTGCTGACTGACAATCATTATCAGAAGTCTTCCTGATTTGGAAACCACTGCATTTTTTTTTTTTTTTTGACCGATTACACTCTGACCAAACGTGTGGGAGGCCAGGGATGTCTAAACTCATTTTACATAGTGGTTAGTACAGCCCAGTTTGATCTTAAATAGACTGGACCAGTAAAACTCCCCTTTCTGTCAGTGTAAAGACTTTGATCCAAACATTAAATCCATGAGATGTCTCAATATAAGAACAAGAAGTGCAGTTTAAACAGCACGCCTCAGTCTTTCCACATGATAAATTCGCAAAAGTACAGAAAAAGTTCAGCTTGCTCATTCCCTGCACTGTCCTCACTGGTACTTTACGAGTTGTTGGAGGTCTTCATCAGAAAAGCTGTAAAACGTATGAAAATACAGTTAAAGGTTCAAAATCAGTGGGCCTGATTGGAGCTGTTGCCGGGTTGATTCTGGCCCCCGGACCTTATGTTTGGCCTTCCTGTTGTAGGTGACTGCACTTCTGTAAAGTGTGCAGGAGAGGAGTTAGAAGAGACATGTGGACTTGTAGTTTGTATTTAGTGGCCTTTATGATCTTACCACAATACCTCCAAATGCACCTTTCATCAAACCCTCCCTGCTCATTACACACCTACATTCTGACTTCACATCCAGAGTTTGTGACACAGCACCCCATCATACACACTACAGTAGCATCTTTGTGAAGACGAGCATGGCTCTGGTTAAAATATGAACATGCTGATATTAAGCAAATAAGCAGCCGAGGTATTATTTCATGAATAGGAGACAAAAACAGGGATTATATAGAGTATGTCAGAGTAATCCACCCAGATGTTGAGATCTTTCAGTCTGGACCACAGCTGTGGACCACCCAGTCATCACACACTGACATCCTTGATAACCTTTTGCTGCTATCAGCATGCTGCTGAAAATTTGAGTGTATTTCATAAATTTTATATTTTTGGTCCATCACTTCGACTGCCAGCTGTAAAATAAAAGCGGTTCGGGGTAAGGTTTGACAAAACTGTGGCACCTTGATATGACTGTTTTTACACGCCGAGTAGGACTCTCACTGACGAGCCGGCTGAGCTTCATGTGTAAAATCAGTGGAGTGGCCCTTTAATTTTCCAGTTTATTCTCCCATGAAGCACTTGTGTGAAAGTTCAAAGAGTGCAACGTAAGGGATATATTTATAAAAGCTAATCCCCCAGTGAATTCCTCCGTAACATCACAGAAACAAAGTCTTTCATTTTCAATAAAACAGGATGATTAAAGTTGTTGTGTTATTCGGCGCCATCAATCATATTTCTGACAAGCGAGCAGAGAATATAAGTTCCCCCTCGAAAACCTCACAGACCAGCAGGCCATAATCAGAACCACGTTTGATGCCGTGGCTCCAGTGAAGTAGGGAATCACACAGAGCCGCGAGCGCAGACGTGTTGACAGCGCTGACAGAAAATGGGATTCATCCATCTTTAGGTATTCGAGCATCTATCTGTGTGATGTCAGTCTGTCTTCCATTTCTTTTTCTTAGACGCTGTTGGTGGAAGAAGCGAGTACCTCCCCTCCTTCCCTCACGCTGCACCACGAGGGCTTTTTCTGGCGCTGTGCGTTTCAGGTGGAGCCCACGACGCACGCAGTGCTGGCCACTCTCTTCAGTACGTAGGCGAAACTTTCCTCTAGTTAAGCTGAGCAAAGGTTTTCTTGGGAGTTGTCCAATGTGGTTGCGTGTCCCTTGCTCAACACTGCGGTCTCCTTGACATGCTACAAGTGCAGAAAAGAAAAATGCCCATATATGACAGTAAATGTAAAGGATTGCTAAAATATGTTGTTTATGGGGTGTTTTGGGGCTTTTTGTTTTCCCCCGACTGCATTTTGCATTTGTGTCTTTTTTATTTTCTGCTGCACTTAATGTTTCATCACTGAATTGAAAAAGAAATCCAGAACAACCATTGAGCATATTGTTATTCAAGTGGCCCGATAGCTGAGTGTGCTTCTGCCACTCATTCAGACACTGCTTTTAGAAAATCTAGTCAATGATGGGAAATAAAAGGCAACAATAAAGTCAGTACTGAATTATGTGTAAGCCTTAATATGTCTGCTGTTTATTGTGGTTATAGACCTTTGCCCATTATTTTGAGTGATTATTTTTGTAAACCTTTCTCATTTTTTTAACTATAGCAAACCAGCCAGAGTCTAAGGTTTGCATCCATGGTTACCTCTTCCCGCTACCGGTTGCAGTTGGACAAGTCCCTCATCCAAATTATGACCCCACAGCAGGTAATTCACAGTCTCAAATATATGCTGCATGGACACACGTCTTTCTGTTTCCTGTTGTTCAGTAGTGAGGTCAAATCTATGCAAGACATTTTATGAACAACAAAATATGTACAAATAATCGTGGATAGATTATTTGACGCCAGCTGGGTGAGAGGCAGAGGTTTGGAGAAGACTGATATGAGGATGCCGGATACACCAACTGCCTATCTGGGAAACGGAGAGAAAGACGGGGAGGGTGGGACCTAAAATTGAGAACAGACAGGTGTTTGGAGCAGGTACAGGTTTTTAGAAGAGGAGTGCTTAAGGTGTAGTCTCACTCCTAAACTTCAGGTAAAATTATCTTTGATACAAATCTTTGATACATGATTGAGAAATATTTTTTACTCTTGAATAAAAATATGGGTATTTCCCAAATGCTGTTTAACAGAGCGATAACTTGTTTTTAGCACAGCTTGTCTGAACATCCTTGTTTTATTTTGGATGCTTACATTATTTTTGCTTTGCACATAGAAACAAAATTATTTCACAAAAACTACCAGGTTCCAAATAATTACCTCCTCGATGCTAACAGTCAGTCGTTTACTCTTTTTGCTGGATAACAGCCTGCAGTCGTTTGTTGTAGTTTTCAACATGTCTCACATGCTCTCCAGATTTGATGGTCTTCCAGCAGGGACCCTGGTTTTCAGTTCATCCCACAGTGATTTTCAAGTCAGGGCTTTGCATTTTTTTGAACTGGCCAGTCAGTAACATTTACTTTGGTGTTCTGGAGGTAGTTGTTCCCCAGGAGCGACATATTTTGGGTTGTTGTTGTGTTTAAAGATAAAGAGACGACCCAGACTCAGGTTTGTTTTTGAATGCTTTTAAAATCTTCACATAAACTTCATGATTCCTTCCACCTTGATGAGATTCCCAGTTCCAGACCCACTGAAGCATCCACCCATCATGATCCTCCCACCACCGTGTTTCACTGTGGGGACGCTGTCCTTTGAGATGTAGAACTCTCACTACTTTCTCCAAACATCAGCAAAGTGTCTGTGGACAAAGAGCTCTAGTTTTATCTCCTCTTCTCGCTCTTCTAGTGTGCATTATCTGTCTCTAGGGTGTCCTTAGCACACCGCAGTCTGGCTTGAAGGCGTGTCTTCTGCAGAAGTGAAGTTTTTCCTGGTCTCCAATCTCGCATCATTCCTGTGCAGGGCTCTAGTGATTGTCTCATTTGAGACTACAATTCCCAACTTGGCTAAATCATTCATGGGTGTCTTCGCAGTTATTCTGGGCTCTCTAGAAACATCTCTCACTAGTTTTCTTTCCAGAATCTTTGAAATCTTTCACTTCCTACCACTGCCAGGCGTGTTCTGTACTCTGTGGGTTTCTTGGAATTTATTGAGGATACTCCTCACTCCTGTTCTTGACACTTGTATAACAAATTCCTTCGATCCGTTAAAAGAAGCAACGCTTAATAATTTTGGCCTCATCTGTAGGTCCCCACATATATATCAGTAGTAAATCCCATCTTTGCTACAGCAGTAAAGATTTAGCAGAGAAATACTTAATCTGGTATTTATTATTCAGTCAAAAAGTGCTCATATTACAGCCTAAACGTATCAGGACCATATCGAAGTTATTAAAGGACCAGCCTGAAGGAACAGTCTATTTTGGGAAATACTTTTTTGTGCTTTCTTGCTAAGCGTTTTATGGGAAGATGGGAAACACTCTTCTATTTGTGTGTTAAATAGGACAGCATTTAACCACATCTACAGATGGCTGGTTGTTTCCAATCTTCTTGCAAAAGATCAGAACCAGCGTTGCCTTCCTGTGACTGAAACCAAACAAAATGAACATGTAATGACTGATGTGGAAGAGCAGTTTTCTTGCTTTCTTTTTCTCAGAGCCAGAGTAACTGGATGCTGACTTTAACTTCTTACATGTAAATGATCCGTTCTTATATGACATCCTTTTAACCTTGGCAGCTCTACAAAGCACTTTGCAATGTGTTTCCTATTCTTCCATTCACACACATACACAAAATTCCTGGGTAGGAATGCAAGACTCGCCAGCCGACAGGAGCAACCTGGGCTTCAGCATCTTGTTTGTGGACCGGTCAGCAAATGAATCCAAGGGGCTGGGATTAAACTGAAAACCTGAGCAAAAACACCCTTTCTTTGCAGAACACTTATGGGATTCCACTGCTGTGCTTGTGTTTCTTGCAGTGTTTCGGGGCTTCTGGACCGTGCTGATAATCCTCGGACTCGTCTTAGCTCTGGCTGGAGGCTTCCTCTTGGTCTGTGGTGTTCCTTTCATCAGCTACAAACTCTACAAGTTGGGCGGGGCCTTCCTCTTAGCTGCTGGTAAAATATAGACTGCTGCCTGTGCATCTATGTGTGTGTAAGTCCTAACTGTAGCGTGAAATAAGAGACGAATGCACAGACGCACATTCATTCTGCAGCCTTTGCTGCTGTCAGCTGTTCATACCTGTCACATGATAAACACACACCCGGCACGCGGAGCAGCAGATGTCACTTTGCAGTGTTGTCACTATAACGACAGCAGTAAACACTGCTGCCGTGGTAACAGTAGAGATGAAGAGGAGCTGCGTTCCTCTGCAGCCACTCACAGCACTGACGGCCTCTGTGTCTGTCTCTCTAATACTGTCTCTCTCCGCAGCCTGCCTGTTCCTGTTCACGCTTCTGCTCTACGTCCTGTGGATGGAGGTGGTGGATGTGAAGAGCTACATCCTTCAGGAGAGAGGGGAAACATGTCCGAACGCTGAGGTTTCAGTCCTCTACGGCCTGTCATTCATGGTGGCGGCTGCCGGAGTGCCCCTGGAGCTCATCTCTGGTTTGGTCTTCTTGCTGGTAGGCCGTGCAATTCATGCCAGCAAGTGACCTGCCCGCCTGGATCACAGGGTGGAGAGGAGGGGAGCGGGTGGTGGTGGAGAGGCCTGACTTTTTTATGTCCTGCACTTGACTGGATTAGCGTGTTTTTGGGATGTAAATACTGCCGCTGCTTTGGGTCTCCTGGAAGTTTTCTGTCTGTCTCCCACTTTGCTTAATTTCTCCTCAAATGTCACTATTTACTTAAACATGTTATCGCTGCCATGTTTTACTATCGCCACAAATGATAAGCAGACGGTGAGAAGTGCACGGGTGAACCAGCTGTGTCCTGATTCTGGCGCGTGATCAAAGTGTGTTTAGCTGCAGCAGAGTGAGGTGGGAGGCAGGAATGGCTGGGTGGACTGGAGGCTTGGGGAGAGGGTGGGGGTGGAGCGGGAAAGAGGAAGATATTGGGGGGGAGAGACAGAAAGAGAGAGGGAGAATTGATGCATGGAGGGGGGCACAAGGGTGCTTTGAGAAATGAACAGCTGTTTGTGGGTTTGGTTGGTGTACAGCAGGCCAGCCACCTGCCTCCTTCACCCCAATCACATTTTACTCCTCATTCAATCCCCCCATGCTTTATTGTTTCTTTCTGGTTTTTTGTTCTTTTTTCCACCTTTTACAGAAACTTTAGATTTAGATTTCAAACCCAGAGTGCAGCTAAATCCAAAAATAATTCCCAAAATGAGCCGTGCCCTATAGGAATCTTTTCTTGTGTTATTCAAAAGGAGAAACGCTGACGTGTGATTGTATCACAAGTGCTACAATATTAGCTCGTCTTTCCTTTTCACTGCTCTGAATGGAAACAAGCGGCTGGACTCTCAATCACATATCAGCTTTCATCTGAGGAGCAAGAACGGCAGTGATAGTGGTGGGGTGTATGTCTGCTTCAAAGGACTCGACACACGTGTGTTCATGCACACGCAAACACACACACATACACGCTGTGATCAAACTGTCCACTGATTTCTGAAATACATGTGCACATAATATCTAAATATCGTTACTAGAGCTGCTTTATGCAAGACCGACTGTAACATCTTTGCAATGAAATTCTGTGTGTGGAATTATTTCTGCGCAGAAAATACAACAACATATATCAATAAAACTGACTCGACTTTGTGACATAACAAATGAACACTGGGTCCTTTGAGCAGGAAGTCTGAACAGCTGAGCACAGCTGGTTTCTGACAGGATTTCAACCACAGGGGGAAAAAAAGCACCACTTCTGATCTGAGGAAGCGTGATGACAGTCTGACAGATGAAAAACAAACAGAAGAAGTCAAAGCCTGTGGCATGCAGTCAGTGATTTGCTAGTGGCGCTACATGCGAGGCCGATGATGTGGTTGTCGCTACCATTGCTGGCCACTCAGACAGACTTGGACCAGCGGATGTCTCCAGTGACAGTTGAGCTTTAATGGCATGTTTTACATTAGCTTTGTTTTCTGTTAAGTGTACTATCACTGAAAATAATTTAATAGCAAGTAATAAGTGTCCTGTTTTCATTCCATTTAAGGAGCACTTAGCATTCCCTCTGAAAAGAAGGTCTTTGATTAGGCGATGGCTGTCAGGCTCGAGGACGTGAGGGTCCTGAAAGAGATGAGGCAACACTGGAAGTCTTTCAGGCAAAGGGACCGAATGGCACTGGGGAGGAAGTTAGGAACAGAGAGTGGGTAGTGCGGCTTGTCCTAGCATAATCCCTTTAAGTATTTGGGCCCTGTCCTTAGAACTCTTTGAACAGGTCAAAATATTCTTCTGGTTCACTGAAATTTGAGAAGAAAAAAAGAAGAAGAAGAGGAAATAAACATTGCAGCCATTGTATTGTCTTTTGACTGCCCATTAGAAGACCCTTGCAGTTTACTCAGGCCTGAAAATGTTTTTAAAAAGTCTTTCGAATCTGCAAACCTCCCATTTTAGCTGCTCGTCGGGTACTAAAAACGTTTTTATGAACCGCTTTTATGTGACAATTACGTGAATAATAAAAATAAGAAGAGATTCCTGACTGAACTTCTTTAGTTTGTTGTGTGTAACCTAAAGGCCATGACTCAGGCCTGTGGTCTATATTGAGAACCAAACTCTTTCAGACTCTCGGGGCTTATGATGAACCACTGAGGGGCTTGAACAGTACGACAGCAGTTTGTGTAACTAAAAGAGAAGTACATCTCCTGATTCTTTAAACACATACTCACTGTAATAGTAACTTTGATTTGCATTTTCTGTTAACAACACGAGGAGCCATGAGCATAAATATTCTCTCCTGCCAAGACCTCTGCTGAGACCCCACCTGCTGTCTTCCCCTCTCCATACCTGTTTTATAAAAGAGCTAATCATCATTCCTTGTGGTAGCTCTAACTCTTTCTGTTCAAGCTCGGTGAGTTAAATTAAGAGAAAGGGTACCTACTTAAAAAACTGACTAATAAGGTTTAAATATACATGATTATGAGAGTTGTCTGGTCCTCACCTTGAAACTGAACCCATCACAAATAATGCTAGCGCATACGCTGTTAGCCCTGAAGCTAGGCTAGCCTCAATTATTTCAGTTTACGTCCTGTAAGTCATGAGCAGAAGAAAACTAAAACTTCTAATGATTGTGTAGGAAGACTTTAATACTGTATCAACTCGCTGACTTATTCTGCTCATAATATCTGTTGAATATGTCAAAGTATAAGTGCAGCTTAGCATGAGTTGACTGTGTTACAAAGTAGGCACTGCAGTTCGTAGACATTTTTTCTGTAAAAATAAGCACATAATGACATATTCTCATAAATATTAAACAACTGACCTTCGATTAAGCTGATTCTTTGACTACTTAATTAATATGTGTAATTAATGGATGTTTATTAATACATCCTTCATAAATATCAGTGTTAGCTAGCTAATGCTAGCAATCGTCCAATGTCATTTTAAAAAAATGACATTGAAATACAAAGATCGATGTATATCAGTAGGGTTACTGCTTATCCAATTTGAATTCAGGATATCAGCCATGTTATTGCTATTGCCATGCTAATCAGCTTTCTTTTAAAGTTGATGCTTTGGTTAAATGTACTTTGGTACAGTTTTTTCTTTTTCACAAAAACATAATATATGTAATATGATTCAGAGTGCTACCTACTGACCTTTAGGGATAGAAACAAAGTATTGATCCTATTGTTGTAGCTTTAATCAAATGGCAGGAAATTTCACTGAAACTTGGCTTGCTGCTGCTGGGACCACAAAAGCTGTATGAATTCAGAATCGGGGTTACTAAAACCCCATGACTCTTGACTGTTAGAGTCATTTTACTCTTTGTCTATTTAGGATTTAAAAAAGCTGATGTCAGTGTCTTAAAACGTCTCTCTTGTAAAACTAAATTTGATTCGTGCAGATCAAATGACCATACACAGATGTTTGCATTTTTATCTGTCTTGCATTCTCATCAGGGAGTCCTATTATTGGTTCCAAATTCCTGCTGCAGCATGACAACAAACCCAAATATAAGATCAGAGTCATAAACAGCTATCTGCAGCATGAGGAAGAGTAAGAGCTCCTGCAACAGATGGCACGGCCCTCGCAGAGCCTGATCTCAGTGTGCGATTAAAAGACATGAAAAACAATCAACTAAAGACTTTTACATGAAGCTGACTGAAAAACTGAACTCTGTATGGAAAAAAGTACTTTGTACATCTTTATTTATTTTTATTGAACAAACCAATGCTTTGCAGCCCAGATGAATAGTTGGCCTATCTTCACTTGACAGACGTGCATGATGAGCCAGCAGAGGGCTCTCCAGCTCTCCTCTATGAAAGACGAGCTTCCCATGCGTGGATGGACACAAGGAAGACATATAAGGGAAAGTAAAAGGAAAGAAGAGAAAAAGGAAAGGAAGCAATTACTGAGTGGAGTATCGAGCTAGAACCCTGGCTTGTTCAGTGACTGTGGCTCATCCTAATCAGAGTTAATTAACTCTTATGTCTCCTCCCCTGTCAACCACTACAATGGAAACACAGTATCACTTCATTTAAAACAGAAATAATCTTGCACTTCAAGTGTCGGCAATTATGGTGTTATTATATAGTTATAGTTAATGTATATCACAAGAATAAAGACATGACATGGTAATAAGATCTTAAACGCTCTGAAAATGAACCCTGAAACATCAGAGGAGCATATCGATCAGCAGAAATGATTCCATGTATGTCTATGCGTTGATGTACTTCCCAGTTTGTGCTGAGGGCCACGTGCATACGATGTGTCAGGTGGCGAACAGCAGGAAGTGATCTCGCACCGTAGGGAGAGTTAACCCCACGTGGACCCCCTCGGCCCTCTGTCCTCCAGAGCACCTGGACTGAATACTGGTGGGCTTTAATCCAGTCAAAGAGCGGGATACACTCTGGCAAGAGCTTTTTCCTTCTTTTCTCTAACCCCCTAACTCTACTAGTGAGCCGATTACCTGCTCTGTGTGTGTGTGAGCCCCAGTCCGATAGGCCCTGAGCGTGGCTCTTTGTGTGTGTGTGTGTCTGTGCTCACACGCAGGGCCAGACGGACACAGCTTCTTCCAGATAAAGGCTTTTTCTCCTGTCAAAAATGACTGCCCTGATAAGAGCTGATATGAGAGAAAAGCAAAGCCTTATGGCATCACTCTTGGCTTTTTTTTTTCTTTTTTTTTTGTTTCTTTTGTAAACCCCAAATCCCCAGGAACAGACCCACTAACCCCTCACCCAGCACACACACACACACACACACACACACACACACACACACACACACACACACACACACACACAGAGCTAATCTGTATTGGGGGTTTTAGTCGAGGTAGAGAGGGAGCAGGTGGAGGGATAAAGAAGAGTTGCTGCATGTTTCTTTTTCTGTTTTTGTATTTTTTTAAAAAGTAGTGTCGCCATATTAAAGACATCCCTCCCCTCAAACACCCAATCCTTAAACACACACACATACACACACACACACACAATACAGGCACACTTACTTTTCACACAGACAGATTATGTCTCAGACAGTCAGAGCTCCTGCCTTCAATTAACCTCACAAAGACAGGATCAGTTACACACACATGATGATGATGATAGCAGGAGGGAGACAGTGAAGCCTGTGTGTGTGTGAGTGTGTGTGTGTGTAATGTATACAACAGACTGTACTTCACAGCAAGGCCTGATACAAGAATTGACTCTTAGTGAAGGACTTAATGTCGTGGTTTCAGTCTTCAGAGAGATTCTTCTGTGTCGCCCGAGATGTTCTCTCAAACGTTTGCAACATATGCTGCAGGAAAGAGAAAAAAAGAGCAAATAGGTGAAATGCACTGCTGAGTGTGGTCAAAACTGGATGTAAGGCAAAGGAAGACAGATTGTCTACGTTTAGTGGAGAAGTTGAATAGAGCGACACGAGGTTTGTGTTTGTTTGTCTGGCACTCGTTGCTGGTTCAGAATAATCACAAAATACGTTACTGTCATCACATTACTGTCCTGTATATGTGAGCGCTGTGCTCATAGGTGCTTCTCATTCAATAACTGAAGTGGAAGATTGCAGATGCTTTGTGGAAAAAGCTTGTCAGATAATCTAGTACCAACCTTCTAGGTGGATAACTGTTATAACTTCCCACTTAGCTCAGGGATTGGCCACACATGTGGAAGTGAGAAAACAGCCATGATTGGGCTCCTTCTCTTTGTTCCCACCAAAAGACCAGACAGGTTGTCCAATCAGGCGTTAGCGAGATAAAGTGAAGTTTTAAAAATACCATCGAGCTGCCATGTCTCGACCTGCACGTGGTATTATCACTTAAGTCATTACCTGCATATGAAGTGGCGCTAGGCAACCGGGAAACCTGAAAAACTGATCTCTCTAACACGTGTTCAATATTCTAAAAAAGTTATATTTTGACCCAAACCATGACCGGGAAGTTTCCGCCCCTGAAGCCTCAGTCATGTCAAAGCAAAGTGTATTTTTACGGCACGTTTTAAACAACATCAGTTGACCAAAGTGTTGCACAAGTTACACATAATATGTGCTACACATAAAAGTCACTAAATCAGTAATATACACATATTTTAAAAAAAAACACAAGTAAATAAGCTTTTGTTTTGCATAATAAAACATTGTAACATACCTATAATAGATCTATATTCTGTAATATATCTATATTATTGCTAAAGCACTTTCCGGATGGAAGCAAACTGCACTTCATTGCCTTGTATTTGTGACATATGCAATGACAATAAAGTTGAATTCTATTCTATTCTAAAGGTCAGGACACTCTGCAGTCACACAGCAACTTCCCTAGGACTGAAAAATCAGTTGGAGAGTGATTACATTGCTATCACTGTCACCCTCAATCTCTGGACAGCCACGTCTG
This sequence comes from Aulonocara sp. 'chitande type north' Nkhata Bay, assembly GCF_057382095.1. Classification (NCBI taxonomy): domain Eukaryota; kingdom Metazoa; phylum Chordata; class Actinopteri; order Cichliformes; family Cichlidae; genus Aulonocara; species Aulonocara sp. 'chitande type north' Nkhata Bay. The sequence goes on from NC_141345.1 coordinate 18,675,935, forward strand.
ATCACAAGGCAGCTGCACAGGTCGTCTGGTGGGAGGCGACCTATCTCCAATAAATACCTTCGAGCATGTAGAGAGTGACAGATTCATGATTTGTGATTTTATCCCAGACAGATTGCCAAATGACCACATTCAGTTGCAAGCTGATAGCAGACTGACTCTGTCTTATTTTATCACCATCTCGACGCACCAGTTACTTTGAAGACGGCAGCTGACTGCAGGCAGCTGCAGACCTCGTCCCCGTTTTCAAGCAACCATTTCAGGCAAAGAGATCACAAGTTGATTGCACATAGTCATGGTCATGTTCACCCACCTTTCCCCTGTGTCTGTAGCATAAAAAAACTTAAAAATAGTCCCAGAAAAGAGATGCACTCTCATGGTTTATACTCAGGTGTGTTTGATTTCTCTTCCCTGAATAAGCTGGTCTTGGATGTTTCATATGAGAGATACAATCATTTTTTTGTGTGTATGTGTCTAAAATAAATCCCTGGTTGGAAAATAAAGAGAAGAGGCTTACGAGCCTCATGCTAATGCTGAAAATGTTGCCCTAAAAGTTCCTCAGAAGAGCACTGGACACTTGTCCATCATCTCCCTCTCTTCCCTCATTACCCACAGTGGTGCTATATGCACAAAGAGCCCCATGGGAAACACTCTCAACCACTGAGTATCTTACAGAGACAGCGAGCTCACGTGGAAACACACCAGTATGACTGACAAAATACATTTCTGTTACCTTCTTCATTCACCTGCTGCAGGTTGCGTGGGGGTGGGGGCATGCAAAGCTGTTCTGTCCTAGTCTGTATGTTTTTTTTGGCACCACTGTAGCTATCTGGTAGGGCGCACACATACACCAGCCACTGTGTACACACGCTGTTCGCTCTTGGAGCTGTCAAGCAAACAAGTACAAATCCAGCACAGAGACAGTACAATCTATGTGAACAGTAAATAAATAAATAGCAGGATGTAAAATGGAAACAGAGAGCTTAGCATAGAGACAAGCATGAAGTGCTCTGTGGACAGACACAACAGAGGAGATCCTGCTTTGGGCTCGTGTCTCAGCCATCATTTTTCTTCTCTACTGTATGTCTTTATTTTCCTGTAACACCCCCTACACACATACACACACACTCACACACAAACATCACTCTCCCAAGCTCCTTCATTTCTGCTGAAGGAGATGGAGAGGAGACGCAGAAGAAAGGAGGAGGGGGTTGCGATTAGTTTCAGGGTTCTAGCTCGCTTGATTGGCAGCTGGCAGCATATGGAGCCGTGAAGAAGGTTTGCCCACGCTCACTTCAGAGGAAACAAATATTTGCCTGAAGGAGGGAGCGAGAGAGAGTGAGTGAGAGTAAAAAAAATATTAATTAGTTTTCAGACGCACTGAGAGATAAAAGTCGGCAAGACGCACCCATCAAAAGGCTGCAGAGTTAGCTGCAAAATGGAAATTTTCCCCAAGTTGACAGATCCAGTAAGGCTGCAAGCAGAGCTGAGGGTAAGTACATATGTGGAAGCGCTGAGGTGCGTGAAGACAGGAGCCCAACGTAGATTCTGCATTAACATCTGTGCATACGTTAACATATTCTGAGCAGAATTACACAGACATTTAAGAATGCATCTTTCACACTTCTCTAGCGGCTTCAATTATTTCTTAATTATCATCTCCACATCAAAACGGAGATGCGTGGAGATCGGCACATATGCACCGCATTAAATGCACTTGAAGTAAGTATTGGTAGGCATGAATCCCAGCAATTCAAGAGAATTACAGTTTAATTAAATTCAATTTTATTTATATATTAAATATAAAAACATCACAAGAATGGTTTCTTTATATTATTATCAGGCAAAGACCCCAACAATCAGACCCCCTATGAGCAAGCACTTGGCAATAGTGGGAAGGAAAAACTACCTTTTAACAGGAAGAAGAGACAGTCAATGCATCATGGAAAGCCTCCAGCCAGCCTTGGCCTATTACAGTGTAATTAAGGGATGGTGCACAATTACCTGATCCAGCCCAAATAATAAGGGCTTTATGGGGAGATTGTTTTTCAGTATACATTTACAGTATACTGAGCTCTGTGGATCTCAACAAAGCACAGCAGTTCTGGAGTAATGTCCCTTTTTTTTACTGATGAGACCAAAGTGATGATGTCAGGGCATAATGCACAGTGCCACATTTAGTGAAAACCAAACACGCCATGTCAGCGTATCATAGCAACTGTCGAGCACGGTGGTGGAAGAGTCATGATTTGGGCGTACCACAGCCGCAGGATGTGGGCGGCTTGCAGTCACTGATTCCACAATGAACTCTTCTGTCAAAAAGCCAAAACTTGGCTGAAATTGGGTTATGCAAGAAGACAATGACCCCAAAATAGCAACAAATGTTGCAAGTCCAGAACTTGACCTGACTGAAATGCTGTGAGAGCTGTTCATAAATGAATGCCTGCAAACCTCAATGCACTGATGCCATGTTTCCTCCACAGCAATGTAAGAAACGGATAAATTCATACAGTCCTAATGCTGTGCTTAGAGCTTTTAAATGGCTGGATGAAGTCCTAAAAACCATACTTGTTGTTTTTTGAGAGAGTCCTGTTGTCTTGTGTGCTGCTTGATTTTTTTGAACCTGTATTATTATTATTATTGGATCGATGTGAGTTATGGCCATAGTGAACTAACCCTACCTTTACCCCATGAGTACACTAGATGCATAGAAATTAACATCTTTTGCCTACTTTAATACCAAAAAGTACCAAACAAACAAACTGTAGAGCACACCGGCTGTACTAATCTAGGCCAATCATCTCTTCAGTCAATCAACTCCCTCTCTACGAGAAAGCAAATATTTAAACATTTTTCCAGTGAGCTGATTTATTCTTTTAATGTTATATCTACAAAATCCAGCCTTGCACTGTTTTCATTAATCATATGACTAAGACGGATTCTCTGGGGCAACAATTAGAGTTACCGTTAGAGCGCTACTACTAAATAAACAAAACAAAATAAACACACCTTTTTAAAAATCTTTTTTATTTTGGCCTCGAGACACTAATTGTTAGTAAAAAATAACCTCATCTGCAATCTCACAAACCACTAATCAGGGCCTCCGAAAAAAGAAACCGCCGCATGAAAGAGACGTTGCTTTGCTTTGATACGTGGCGTTCAGACACTGACCATGGGATTATGCACCACTGATAAGGTAATTAACAGACTATGATAGTGTAATTAAGCAACATCTGAGAAGAAAGGCTGTTGGAGTGGTGTGTTGGTGTGGGTGCACATCAAAGCCCGTGGCACTGCATTAAAGGCGGGCTCGCTGTGCAGAACATTTGGTTTAGCGTGGTTTCCTCTGCGAAGGTATCGATGTGTGCCCAAAGAAAGCTTGTCGTGCCATTGAGAATTAGCTGACAGCACCAAATAACTTCATTGTGATGGAAATAAAAATGCCTTTTCTGGAGCAATTGGGTAGTGCAAAATGGACAGAGATCATATCAGAGGCAGTAACCGATAGCTTCATTGTCTGAGTCAAAATGGTGTCTCTCTCCATCAGATTTCAGAGAATAAATGCAACTCGCATGAATTCACTTAGCTATTTACCTTGCTTTGCTTTACTGAGAATGCACCTTTGTGGGATTCGCCGTCAGGCCTCGCAGAGTGCACTCCCTCCTTTTCTCTCTCCCCCTCTTTTCCTCTGTGTGCACTGAACCAGCACAAATTCAGTTTTATTGTATTTATTTGTTTATTTACTCTTATCTCTTTTCCATTTCAGAGGCTTCCTATCAGAGACCTCCAAACCTCAGAAGCCGAGTGGCAGGGGAGCTGCCAGGTTTACATTTGAGTCCGTATGAGCGTGTGTGTGTGTGTGTTTCGGGATAAAATTAAAATACAAATGGAAAGGAAACATTGGAATCATCACTTTTCTTATCGCCAGCTACGCGGTTTACGGCTCCCACTGTTAACAAACTCCTCCAGGGTGATGAAACAGAAAGCGCTGAAATGTACTCACTTCATGACTCACAGAATATCTTTTAAGTAACATTATAAACCATTGGCAAGGGGTACTGCAAGGGGAGTGAAACTCATTTTAGGCATTACATCACTGCGAACAGCAGAGCCTGCACTTTACTGTTGGATGCAGTAAGAGCTGCTTAGCGTATTTTATCTCGAGAAATATCCCGGGACGGTTTTTGATATGACAGATCACCCACAGGTGTAGGCCTTACGTCCAAAATGAGCAACTCCGCTGAAGCTTAAAGTCTACTTTTTAACTGCAACTTATCTTGTCATTTCAAATCTAGTGTCTTGCGCTTTGCTGACACTGAGGAATATGTGTTGGTGTCCAAACATTTTCTGACCTAACCTACTGTTTCCCACATTTCCTGTTTCCTCAGGCAAGAGTAAGAGTGCAAGCAGCTCGCCACAATGCCAGAAGTTTGGTAGATGATACAGTGGGGCAAAAAAGTATTTAGTCAGCCACCGATTGTGCAAGTTCCCCCACCTAAAATGATGACAGAGGTCATTAATTTGCACCAGAGGTACACTTCAACTGTGAGAGACAGAATGTGAAAAAAAAATCCATGAATCCACATGGTAGGATTTGTAACGAATTTATTCGTAAATCAGGGTGGAAAATAAGTATTTGGTCAATAACAAAAATACAACTCAATACTTTGTAACATAGCCTTTGTTGGCAATAACAGAGGTCAAACGTTTACTATAGGTCTTTACCAGGTTTGCACACACAGTAGCTGGTATTTTGGCCCATTCCTCCATGCAGATCTTCTCGAGAGCAGTGATGTTTTGGGGCTGTTGCCGAGCAACACGGACTTCCAACTCCCGCCACAGATTTTCTATGGGGTTGAGGTCTGGAGACTGGCTAGGCCACTCCAGGACTTTCAAATGCTTCTTACGGAGCCACTCCTTTGTTGCCCGGGCGGTGTGTTTTGGATCATTGTCATGTTGGAAGACCCAGCCTCGTTTCATCTTCAAAGTTCTCACTGATGGAAGGAGGTTTTGGCTCAAAATCTCACGATACATGGCCCCATTCATTCTGTCCTTAACACGGATCAGTTGTCCTGTCCCCTTGGCAGAAAAACAGCCCCATAGCATGATGTTTCCACCCCCATGCTTCACAGTAGGTATGGTGTTCTTGGGATGCAACTCAGTATTCTTCTTCCTCCAAACACGACGAGTTGAGTTTATACCAAAAAGTTCTACTTTGGTTTCATCTGACCACATGACATTCTCCCAATCCTCTGCTGTATCATCCATGTGCTCTCTGGCAAACTTCAGACGGGCCTGGACATGCATTGGCTTCAGCAGCGGAACACGTCTGGCACTGCGGGATTTGATTCCCTGCCGTTGTAGTGTGTTACTGATGGTGACCTTTGTTACTTTGGTCCCAGCTCTCTGCAGGTCATTCACCAGGTCCCCCCGTGTGGTTCTGGGATCTTTGCTCACCGTTCTCATGATCATTTTGACCCCACGGGATGAGATCTTGCGTGGAGCCCCAGATCGAGGGAGATTATCAGTGGTCTTGTATGTCTTCCATTTTCTGATGATTGCTCCCACAGTTGATTTTTTCACACCAAGCTGCTTGCCTATTGTAGATTCACTCTTCCCAGTCTGGTGCAGGTCTACAATACTTTTCCTGGTGTCCTTCGAAAGCTCTTTGGTCTTGGCCATGGCGGAGTTTGGAGTCTGACTGTTTGAGGCTGTGGACAGGTGTCTTTCATACAGATGATGAGTTCAAACAGGTGCCATTCATACAGGTAACGAGTGGGGGACAGAAAAGCTTCTTACAGAAGACGTTACAGGTCTGTGAGAGCCAGAGATTTTCCTTGTTTGAGGTGACCAAATACTTATTTTCCACCCTAATTTACGAATAAATTCTTTACAAATCCTACCATGTGAATTCATGGATTTTTTTTTCACATTCTGTCTCTCACAGTTGAAGTGTACCTCTGGTGCAAATTACTGACCTCTGTCATCATTTTAAGTGGGGAAACTTGCACAATCGGTGGCTGACTAAATACTTTTTTGCCCCACTGTACATGACTCTATATGAAATGGACAAAGCCATCTTGGTGTTACCCATTAGTCCTGTTTTGACATCTTCAGCCTTTGTTTTACTCAACCAGACATTAGCCAGGAATAACCTCTGGTTAAGAAAGAACACGTCCAAAATGTCTCCAGCTTTATCACCTATTTCAATCTGAGTTGAATTATGATTTCAAATGAACATTGTGATTATATATTTTTTTTTAAAAAGAAGCGAGCAACTGGTACCATATATTCATTAGGAAACAGTTTAGCATTAAATAAGTTAAAAAATAGCATATTACTGCCTCTGCAACCAAAGGAGCCTCCCCTTGGTGCTCATTGCAAAAAATACAGGTTTAAGACACTTCAGGGCTTCACTGTTCACATCTGGAGGCTACATAAACTCACTGGCCACTTTATTAGATACACTTGTTTCTTAATCGGCCAATCACATGGCAACTATTGAAACTGTATCAAGATGACCTGTTAAAGTTCAATCTGAGCATCAGAATGAAGAAGAATGGTGATTTAAGTTACTCTGAATATGACATGGTTTCATGTCTCCAGGGTTTACAGAGAATAGGTGGAAAAGTGAAAATATCCAGTGAGCAGGAGGTGAGAAAGCCTTGTTGATGCCAAAGGTCAGAGAAAATGACCAGTCTTTACAACTAAGGTATCCAGAAGAGCATCTCTGAATGCGCCACACCGTTGTCTTGATTTCTGCTGTGCCAATGTCATGAAAGCATGGATCTGTCCTACATCGCATCAATTGTTCAGGTTGGTGATGGTCACGTAATTGTAATTCGGGTGATGTTTTCTTTGCACATTTTGCCCCCCTTGATGTCACAGAATAGTATTGCTGCTGACCATGTCCATGGTTAAACTGAGTGTATATATCCAAATCAAAGTAATCAAAGTATGGCTAATCCGGTCTTTAAGTCTGATGTCATTAGCCGTATCCGGGTCCAAAATCTGTTTCTGTCACGGTTCGCTTGAGGACTCACATGCAGGACTCAGAGGCACAGTCAGTATTTATTACAGTTCCACCAGGTGTATATACAAACAGTGCAGGGGATAGTGCTATATACAAAGCGGTGACAGGGAAAAGGCTCCGGGGAAATCCAGGTAGGGAAAAGACACTTGCTCCTCTTCTGACTCTCTCTCCAAACACTCACACAAAAAGGGAATCCGCTCGGGGAATGCAGGGTCGGGTCCAGGGGATCTATGTACAGAAGGAAACACACGTTAGAGGTTTTGCACAGGGAAGCAAAAGAGAACTTGCTCAGAGCCGGGCTGCACTGACGCGAGTCACACACAACGATCCAGCGATGAGTAGAAGCCACTCCCTGGCTTAAATGCTGGCTGCACTGATGAGGCCCAGGTGTTTCCTCTTCAGAGGGGCGTGGGCCGAGGGCGCGAACCCACCATGAGTTCCGCCCTGGCGGGAGAGCGAGAGAGAGAGCAAGAGAGAGAGAGAGAGAGAGCAAGAGAGAGAACACTACTAGTCAGCGGCCTGCTGATCTGGCCGTGACAGTTTCAGGTCCCAAAGTCAAAGGAACACTGCAGCATCACTGAGAGTTAAATACTGTCTAAATTCTTTCATCTTCAATAAAATGATCAGTGTTGCTACTTTACCAAGTGTAAGAATTAAGTTTAACATCCAGGCATCCATGAAAACAAAATCTATGTCATTTAACGGAGTCAGAAGTTAGCAGGAAGTTAGCTTGCTAGCTTTTATCTAAAGATGGTATAGCATGTTCTGACTGAGAGATTTCTGAAAAAATTAAAACGTACAGCTCTGCTATTGTAACGCAATCTGTACTTACGCCAAACCTTTAATGCGTGGAAATCAGGACTGTTGACCTTGGGCAGTTCACTAGGTGTCAGTGTCATCAATGTCACCCCGATGTTTAACCCAGAATCACAGTTTCTCTAAAAATAGGTTACAAGAAATCAAATGTATCCCAAATATCTATATCCTGTCAGAAGCTAGTTTCGTAAAGGAGATTGGTAGTAGCTGCTCCACCACAGGAACAATAAGGCTTCCAGCACACAATGGACACCACACTTACTTAACATAAACACATTTATTAGACACAATTTTAAATAATAAACCCCTTTTTTTCGTAGTGTCTTTCCACTCAGTGTCATAAGAAAAATAAAACAAATAAATAAACAAAATCAAATATGTATCCTTTAAGGTCCTTTGGCCAAAAGAAAATCACCTGAGCTCAGGGAAAAATAAAGCGCATCGTTGGGGCCCTTTGAATTGTTCCTACCGCTCTGTTGGAACGGTGTAGCATCCAATAATAGCATCCAGCAACGACCATCTATTTGCCAGGACGGTTCGGCAGAGTCATCAGATGAGGACTTCCACAAGGCAGTTCATCCAGTAGGATCCAGGGCACCAAAAGGGCAAACAAACCAGCCTACACACAAGTGTGCAGAAGAATTAACTGAAATGTTCATAAGTCTCAGTACCACTGACTCAGTGTCCATGTCACTAACGGCTTATTTAACAGACTTACCATTATAATAATACAGGTTTGTCAAAATAAAAATATAACAGAACATAAATGCAGTTAACAATGCTTATCAATGCTGTTCTCTTAGGCATAACATAACACTGTAACTGACCTCGTGTCGGCCGCCATTTCAGGACATTAGCTAGGCTCACTTAACGGCTAGCTTGCTAACAGTCAGCCAATAACACACGTTATACAATATTTAGCCTCTTTCTTAACAACATGACAGCAGTAGATTTGATACCTCGCTGCAATATAATAAGGCACAAAACATTTCATACGAACATGAGCTGCACACTAACTCACCAGAGGAGTTCGTGTAATGGCGAATGCTGTCGGACTCAGCTCCGCTTCACATTTGTAACCGCTACAAGACTTTTTCCTAACAACATATTAAATCATTAGCTTCACATATAAAGGTTTTTAAAACTATTTACAGCAACTCAAATGTCTACTGTACCCGAATTTCCAGCTCGTAGAGGGCACGAGAGCAGCATGCGCCTCATCGGATGAACGGAAGGAAAAACTCTGTAGCTGGACTAGAGAGTGGCAATGCGCACGGCACAGTGGTGCGTTCAGTGACCACAAATAATCAGAAATCCCATACTCAACCAATGATCTGGGTTACACTCTCCCCCTCTAAAGTGCATGAGTCTCTGCATGCACACTTGACTTAACAGGTGTGTGAAGGAAAGTGCTCTGAGAGAATACAATTGCGAAACTCTGACAAAAAGGAACTGAGAGCCAAAATTAAAGGCTCACCTAACTCATCATAAGTTAGTTTACGAGGTTGGCGTCTCTCTCTCCCAGAACGCCGCAACTCTACTGTCTCTGGCTCTGAACTCTGCTCAGCAGTGTCGCTGCTTCCTTGATTCATTTCAACAGATTCTGTTTGTTCAGGAATGTCAATAACAACCCAACCTGGACCTTCATCAGATGGAATGGGAGATGTGGTCACCTCATTGCTTTCTGAGTGTAACAAAGGCTCAGGTTCAGAAACATGACTGGGTGTTTCTCGTGCGTGTGACTCGTCTTGTGGCTCTGCACGGGGCAAACTAGAATGCACATCCCCAGTGGACAGCTGAGGTGTGATAACCTGCCTTTCAGTCTGGATAAAAGGACCTCTGGTTATTATTTCTGGAACCACAAAAGCTGGATACACTTCGTCCTCATCACTGTATACCTCATCTTCCTGACCATCAGGGTTATCAGAAGATTGTACTTCTCTTTCGGCTTTGTTCCTTGGTTTCTTCCCTTTAGAGGGCCCATGAGATCTGCTCCCTGCCATTTCTTCCACAGGTAAGAACCCACACGGTAGAAGGAGATCCCTGTGTAAGGTGCGTTTTGGTCCGTCTCCCAACTCGGGTTCCACAACATAGACAGGGCCATCATTGATTCGTTTAACCACAACATGTACTTTCTGTTCCCACCTGTCTGAGATTTTGTGTTTACCTCTGATACTCATGTTCCTAACCAAAACCCTGTCACCTGCACAGAGCTCGGCCACTCTAATCCTCTTGTCAAACCTAACTTTATTCCTTTCTCCGATCTTCTGGGAGTTTTTTGCAGCTAGAGTGTAGCTCTCCTCCAGACGTTGACGAAGGTTGTTCACATACTCTGAATGAGACTTATGGTTGGCATTTTCAGGTTGGATACCTAAGACTAAATTAATGGGTAGTCGGGGTTGTCTGCCAAACATCAGTTCATAAGGAGAGAAACCAGTTGTGTCGTTCCTCGTGCAGTTATACGCATGAACTAAGGGTTTAACGAAGTCCCTCCAGTGAGATTTGTCTTCCTCTTCCAACGTACCCAACATATCAAGAAGCATCCGGTTAAACCTTTCCACCGGGTTTCCGCGAGGATGATAAGGTGTAGTGCGGATTTTGTCTGCTCCTATCAACGCACATAGCTCTTTGATTGTGTGAGATTCAAAGTCTCTACCCTGATCACTGAGTAGACGACTGGGAAACCCATAATGAACTATGAAGTTCTCCCACAGAGCTTTTGCAATGGTCCTGGACTTCTGATCTTTAGTTGGCACTGCCACAGCAAACTTCGTAAAATGGTCAGTGATAACTAATATGTTCCGGGTGTCTCTGTTGTCTGGCTCAACTGACAAATAGTCCATACAGACGAGTTCAAGCGGGTAAGTTGCTATAATATTTTCAAGAGGCGCTGCCTTCTGAGGCACTGCTTTCCTCCTGACACAGCGTGGACACTGTCTGCACTTCTCTTCTACAGACTTTGTCATCATTGGCCAATAGAATCTGGAACGGGCAAGATGCAGTGCTCGTTCAAAACCAAGATGACCAACTTCATCATGCACTCCACGCAACGCTTTCCCTCTGAACTGTTCAGGTAGGACTAACTGCCATACAGTGTTGTCTCTATTTGTCCATTTCCTGTACAATACTCCATCTCTCATTTCGAGTCTTCTCCACTCCTTGAGAAGGAGCCTAACATCAGGAACTTCAAGGTTTGTTTCTCTGAAGCTGGGCTTTTGAGCTCTTTCAACGAAGGTAATGACACGTGAGACAACCGGGTCATCCCTCTGAGCTTTATACCAGTCAGAGCTTGTCATAGATGGTAATGTGTCTTCTCCAAATACATCCGCAACTGTTGAGGGATCAACAGCAAGAGACTCTACAGCCAAAGGTTGTTCTAGATTTGAACAGTGCTCGATCTTTGACACCACAAGATGGCGTTGACATAAGGCAGATACCACCTCGTGACTCATCTCGTTGCTCACCTCTAGAAGACGGTTTTTCATGTCATCAACTCTCTCCCTTTCTTTGATGAAATCCTCATCTTCAAAAGGAGGAGCTTGTGGTCGTCGGGACAGCCCGTCTGCATCGCGATTGGCATGACCGGCCCTGTACTTAACGGTGAACTGATAAGTAGACAGCGCAGCTAACCAGCGATGACCAGCAGCATCTAACTTTGCAGATGTCAGTACATACGTGAGAGGATTGTTATCCGTCACAATGGTGAAGTTAGCGCCATAAAGGTAGCTGTTAAACTTCTCACAAACTGCCCACTTCAAAGCTAGAAATTCAAGCTTGTGAGTGGGATAGTTTCTCTCACTTTTGGAAAGTCCTCTGCTTGCATAAGCCACAGCTCTCAGCTTCCCGTCCTGCTCTTGGTAGAGCGCTGCACCCAAGCCTTCACGACTGGCATCAGTGTGCAGGACATATGGTAGCTGTGGGTTGGCAAAAGCAAGGACAGGTGCCGATGTCAGTCTCTCAATCAAAGTCTTAAACGCATTTTCACATTCAGGTGTCCACTCCTCTCCAAAAGGTAAGTTAATGTTTGATGGTTGTCTGAAATGTTCTCCAAGATACACTTTACCCCTCTTTTTGGGTGAGTGGTAACCAGCCGTGAGACTATTTAAAGGCTTTGCGATCTTTGAGTATCCATCAATGAATCTCCGGTAATAACCGGCAAAGCCTAGGAAACATTTTAACTCTCTCTTGTTTGTAGGACGAGGCCATGTTTTCAAAGCTGAGATCTTATCAGGATCTGTGTGAACTCCTTGGGCATCAACCACATGGCCAAGGTACTTCACCGAGGGCCTAAAGAAATGACATTTTTCTGGGGACAGCTTCAACCCAAAGTCCCTCAACCGGTTCAGCACCCTCATGAGTCTCACCTCATGTTCCTCCAGGGTGTCTGAAAACACAATCAGATCATCCAAAAACACAAGTACCTCACTCAAGTTCAAATCCCCAACACACTTCTCCATCAGTCGTTGAAACGTACTTGGGGCATTTGTAACGCCCTGAGGCAGGCGATTAAACTCATAAAACCCAAGAGGACAGACAAAAGCAGTTTTAGCTTTATCTTCCTCGGCCATCTCAACCTGATAATAGCCTGATTTGAGGTCCATGACCGAGAACCACTTGGCACCACTAAGGGCCGTGAAGGTCTCCTCAATGTTTGGGAGGGCATAAGCATCCCTAATGGTCCGTGCGTTCAACTTGCGGTAATCAACGCACAACCTGATTGAACCATCCTTTTTACGCACAACTACTATTGGAGATGCGTAGGGGCTCTCTGACTCCCTAATAACCCCTGCATTAAGCAGTTCTTTGAGGTGTTGCTTGACAGCTTCTCTGTCACTTGGATGGATGGGCCTCGACCGTTCCTTAAACGGCGTGTCATCGTTCAGCCGAATGTGGTGTTTTACCACAGTGGTGTGACCATAAGACAGATCATCAACCGCAAACACTTCTGAAATAGACTTGAGCTTGGTGGTGATGCGCTCTTTCCATTCTTCAGAGATGGGTGACTCATCAAGATTAAACTTAAGCTTCTCTCCATCAAACTTGTCATGAGAAGAAGCATTTGAAACAGGCACCAGGGGTGAAATGTGCTGGGCTACACATACCTGGGCAACTGTACTTCCTGGTTGCAATACAATACTATGCCCACTCAAGTTCTGCAAGACGACTGGAACCTTACTCTTAGCTTTGTAAGGGATGTCTATCAAAGCAGTTTCAAGAAATAAACCACCAGGTAACTTGTCGTGTTCATTTGGTTCAAGGACGAAACTTACGTTAGGAGTGTTCTTTCTCAGCCTAACATCGCCCATTAAACAGCACTTGTGGTTGGCAGGGATGGTGACTGGTACTTTCCCGTGCAACCTCACTGGGTGTATATGGCAATCATCCATTTGTTTAGCCAAGTGCTGGAGAACCAGTGCTACATCTCTGGAACACAGTCTGTGAAGGAAATCTGGACCGTCACGTTCAGATAACTTATCATGGAGTCTTAACAGTGCATTGGTACCAATCAAAACTGGTATTCTGCTGTTAAAATGGCACTCAGGCACAACAAGAGCCAAAACAACCAACTCTTCCTCTTTGCCTGTAATGTTGTGAGGAAAAGTGATGTGGGTCTCAACATAACCAAGGTAGGGAACGTGCTGTCCACCTGCACCCTCAATCTCAAGCAATGCTTGAATGGGCTGAATGGGGAGATGTGCCAGCTTATCCTTGTGAAATGATTCGGAGATTGTAGTGACTTGTGAACCACTATCCATGATAGAGTTGCATTGCACACCCTCAACCAAAACAGAAGCTGAACAACGAGGACCTATCAGACCGGGTGGCAAGCGGGATTGGGAACTGAAATCTTGAACCGTTGTCTGGGTCTTTATTTTGCTCTGAACACCAATTCTTTGGTCACTTGAGGCGGGACTAATGCTGGTCTCAGCTCCTGGACGTCCCACAGCAGGAGCCGCTACAAGTTTAAAGCAAAAGGCTCAGTAACCTGTTGGGCTTGGAACCTTCCTTGCTTTTCCTTTAACTCAGCATTCTTCTGGCGGACTAGTGCCTGGTTGGGTTCATTTGGGCATCGAGCGGCAATGTGGTTATCTTCACCACATCTAAAGCAGAACCATGCTTTTGGCATAGAGGGAACCTTAACTGGTCTCCTGGCACTGCTATTTCTTGCCGTAAGGAAGTCTTTGCCACTATTATTCTCTTTAGGACATTTTTGGTTCTGAGTGAGCTCTCTGAGTTGTTTAGACAACTCATCTATTTTGCTTTCAAGTTTAACAGTTTCTTCTTGCCTCTGTTTTAACGCTGCACTAAGCTCACTGTCAAAAGGAGAATTCTTGGACCTTTGACTCAGTTTCTCTACCTGCTTTGAAAGCTCATCCATTCTCCTCTCAAGCTTAGATGCTTCGCTCTGCTTTGCAGTCTGTGTTGGAACGGGCTCATCATCATAGGAGGGTACATCAAAAATGGAGTGGGCATGTACAGCTGCTTTTGTAGCACCCAGATGTTTTTTCATCCTGTCTAGCTTTGCAGATCTACGACCTTCCTCGGTCCTCAACATAAGGAGTAGATCTGGGAATGTTGGTGGACTGTTCTTTTTGTTTTCTAGTTGGAGAGCTATAATGAGACTCTGGTCCCAGCAGCCTCTAATAAACTGTCTGAGTAGGTGTTCGCTCAAACTTTCGACAGAGACTCCCCCTCTAAAAATAGCTCGAGTAAGGAGGCTATGGAGTCTGTTCAAATATGCTGAGGGCTTTTCTCCGCTATTCTGGTTGGAGCTGAGAAAGGTTGCAAATAACTCTTCTCCGTCCTCTACAACACTGAAAGCGGAATCGAGCTGCTTAACATAAGCCCTGGGTGGTGAACTCACACCAAGCAACTTAACAACATCGGCTGCTGGACTTAGCAAACTTTCAAGTATTTTCCTAACCTTTTGCACATCACTAAGAGAGCAATCACTGACAAGAAGGTCCACTTGTGTGCGCCATGTTTCATAGTCTACCTCACCATTGGGCCTAGGAGCACGGCCAGAAAAGGTGCGCAGTCTGGTTTGTGTAGACCACGGGGCTGTTGAGTCATTTCTGATAACGTGCTCAACGACAACTTTTTGAATCTGAGGTGGGTTAAGGAGACTGCGGTCGATATTAACAGGGTTCACCACAGCACTATCAGGTGCATTGTGGGTCTGTGTGTAGTGATTAGGTTCATCATGATCACTAGCTACAATGTCATGGAGGGATGTGTCACCATCCTGAGCTGTGTGTGGCTGTGTGTCAGGAATCTCAGAGTTATGTCGAACTTCTTTGACCTCACTCTGAATAACACTCAAGAAACCTGCTTTACCACTATCTCCAACAGCCTTCAGTTCTTCTAAATATCTACGAGCTAACTCCTTGCCTACCTCTTCCTGAGCAACATCTCGAATGGTTTTGACAGACCAACCGATAGCAGGATCCTTGGGGCTCGGCAAGTCGCCTAAGATCTGGGGGTTGATCTTGGAAATGGCTTGATCGGACAAATATTGTATCAGGACTCTACCCTCTGGCTGGTTTGATTCATCTGGAATTCGAACTATCCGAGAAACTTTACCATTTACTGAAAAAACACTAGCAATGTCATCATCTGTGTAAATCCCTTCAACGCCAGTCACAAAAAGTGAGCACTGGCCATCTACATCAAAACGTCTGCAAAGATCCATGTCCAACACAATAGGGTCAAGGAAAAGAGGTAGGTGTTGTGAGCTGGAAAGTCAAGGTGCTACTTTTCACCAATCTCCTGGCTGGCTCGCCACTTGTAACGCAATCTGTACTTACGCCAAACCTTTAATGCGTGGAAATCAGGACTGTTGACCTTGGGCAGTTCACTAGGTGTCAGTGTCATCAATTTCACCCCGATGTTTAACCCAGAATCACAGTTTCTCTAAAAATAGGTTACAAGAAATCAAATGTATCCCAAATATCTATATCCTGTCAGAAGCTAGTTTCGTAAAGGAGATTGGTAGTAGCTGCTCCACCACAGGAACAATAAGGCTTCCAGCACACAATGGACACCACACTTACTTAACATAAACACATTTATTAGACACAATTTTAAATAATAAACCCCTTTTTTTCGTAGTGTCTTTCCACTCAGTGTCATAAGAAAAATAAAACAAATAAATAAACAAAATCAAATATGTATCCTTTAAGGTCCTTTGGCCAAAAGAAAATCACCTGAGCTCAGGGAAAAATAAAGCGCATCGTTGGGGCCCTTTGAATTGTTCCTACCGCTCTGTTGGAACGGTGTAGCATCCAATAATAGCATCCAGCAACGACCATCTATTTGCCAGGACGGTTCGGCAGAGTCATCAGATGAGGACTTCCACAAGGCAGTTCATCCAGTAGGATCCAGGGCACCAAAAGGGCAAACAAACCAGCCTACACACAAGTGTGCAGAAGAATTAACTGAAATGTTCATAAGTCTCAGTACCACTGACTCAGTGTCCATGTCACTAACGGCTTATTTAACAGACTTACCATTATAATAATACAGGTTTGTCAAAATAAAAATATAACAGAACATAAATGCAGTTAACAATGCTTATCAATGCTGTTCTCTTAGGCATAACATAACACTGTAACTGACCTCGTGTCGGCCGCCATTTCAGGACATTAGCTAGGCTCACTTAACGGCTAGCTTGCTAACAGTCAGCCAATAACACACGTTATACAATATTTAGCCTCTTTCTTAACAACATGACAGCAGTAGATTTGATACCTCGCTGCAATATAATAAGGCACAAAACATTTCATACGAACATGAGCTGCACACTAACTCACCAGAGGAGTTCGTGTAATGGCGAATGCTGTCGGACTCAGCTCCGCTTCACATTTGTAACCGCTACAAGACTTTTTCCTAACAACATATTAAATCATTAGCTTCACATATAAAGGTTTTTAAAACTATTTACAGCAACTCAAATGTCTACTGTACCCGAATTTCCAGCTCGTAGAGGGCACGAGAGCAGCATGCGCCTCATCGGATGAACGGAAGGAAAAACTCTGTAGCTGGACTAGAGAGTGGCTATGCGCACGGCACAGTGGTGCGTTCAGTGACCACAAATAATCAGAAATCCCATACTCAACCAATGATCTGGGTTACACTATCACTTCCGACATAAATGAAGACAGGGTTACGAAGTTGGACTAGCTGGTATATAATGATATGCTACGTGGTGGCTAGCTACACAGCTATGGTTAGCACAATATAAACACATTAGCACAGTGAAGCAGGAGGATGAATGCAATTTTTTTTTTCCACTCGATAAAAGTTAACGTGAGGGTTCCTGATGGTTAGGGACAAATGCAATCGCATGGCAGGATGCTGTAAACGGACCAAACTTCAGTCCATCCACAATACGAGGTTAGTCATTAATATACTGCTGTGTGTGCTGGGCTGTAGTGACATCGTAAGGATTTAAAGAGAGGCCGACAGTGATCACTGCCTTTTTTCACGGGCTTGTTCAGTTTAAATAGAACAAGATAAAAAGCATTAAAACATGTTAAAAACACAACAGCCTTAATAAACGCAGAGTAGTTTGGAAAGAAGCAGGTTTCATACGTCATCACTTAAAGACCAGAACAGCACCACAGAATTACAACTGGTATTAATAAAATAAAAATATTAAGTTAATGTTTTTAACATACATTGAAACAAAAACAAAACCACAAACAATCTGCAGCATTGATGGTATTTTCTGGGAAATCTAACATTAATGAGTGTAGCCTACAGACTGTATGAGCACATTATGAGTTATTGCTTAGCCTGAACAAAACGACACAAATCTTTGTGACTCTTATGTGACCCACACTGCTCCTGATCATCCCAATCAAATGCAAAATATGCCCAGTGTACAGGACTCTTAGAGTCACTGCTTTTGTTGTTCAGTGCCCAGTATCTGTACCTACTGCATCTACACTCCCATCAAAATCAAATCTTTATACAAAATGTAACTCTGGACTCTCTGGACGCTCTGGATTTTTCATCCAATTTCTAGCAAAAGTGTCCCTTATACTTATGGTAATAATTCTGATTACAAACCACTAAGATTAAAATGTTTTTGATTAATTAGAACAAATAAATGAAAGCTGAAAAAAATTTGTCCTGATGAAAAATATTATTAAAAGGATTCCAAGTTTGCAAATGGATGGATGGATGGATTCTAAGTTTGATTGTTGTTTAGTATTCCACCTACCTTTGCAGAGAAGACTGAAAGGACCATTTGTGAGGATAACAATTAAAGCGATGCCAGCTTAATCATACTTTTTCATGCATTCGTTAAACCAGAGAAACAATGGAAAAGTACTTATGAGTTTTATCAAGTTTGCAGATAATCAACTTTATGCAATGTATTTATTTTCCGTGGCTATTTTGCTTTAATTTGACAGCACAAGAAATTGATGAGCGCTGAAATTAAATTGGTGATGCCATTTTGCATGCTCGTCTTACACTGGAATGGAAGATTTGTTAAAAATTGATCACTCTAAGATATTGAGACAGAGAGTTCAGAAATCTTCTTTTTTTTTAGAGCATTGTTCCAATTCCTGATAGCTGAATTATCAACTTTGTCCTGGTAAATGTCCAAAGCAGTGGGAAAATGTTTTTTTTAAATGCACTCAGATTAGCATTAGGGCCACGGCCCACAGCCAGCTGCATTTGGTGTGTTCTCCTACTGCAGATGAGTGCAAATACCACCACACTGACCCGACTCCAGGTGTGTTTGTTTTGCTGGGCCGATGCCAGATGAAGAAACACAGTGGGAGCACGTGGGAGGACAAAGATTCCCAAAGCAAGAAATTAATTCTGTGATTATAACTGAGAAACAAAACAAGCAAAAGAAACATTTTATGACAGAGGTGTGGACTCGAGTCACATGACTTGGACTCGAGTCAGACTCGAGTCATTAATTTTATGACTTTAGACTTGACTTGAAAAAATGTTCTAAGACTTGTGACTTGACTTGGACTTTTACACCAATGACTTGGGACTTGAATTGGACTTGAACCGGTTTACTTGAAAAGACTTGATATTTTACCCCAAATATAAAATTTAACATGCATATTATATAGAGATTGAAAATGTGACGTCATTCACGGGTAGAACCGCAAAGGATTCTGGGAACTCGTGGCAAGCGGTACTAGCGCACGCAGGCTTTCAATTGAAATCAGTCACACAGCGATAAAAAGAAACACAAGAATGTCAAGAAGCTGTTGTATTATTAACTGCAATAGCCGGTCGCATGACAGCCACGGGAAGCCGACGGGTAAAGAGATCGGTTGTTATCGGATTACGTCGTTGAAGAGAAATTGTTCGAGCCATATTTCCGAAGTAACAAAGACGCGACGGATGGCCTGGATTGCAGCCATTCAAAGACAAAATATAACGTCCCAGAACACTCCAGCTCACAGGTTAGTCTGCTCCAAGCATTTCCACAAAGGTCAGTCTGCTGTTGTAGTTAATACGTCATTTTTCTTAACATAATTGGTGATATAGGTTACAAGCAAGTCTGGCGCTGAACAGAAATTGTCGCGCTATGCTCCTTTATTTATTGTGCATAAATAGTGAATTGTCCTGACACAATATTGCGTTTCGCTTCTGTTATTATGGTACATTGACAAAAACATATACTTTTATTCACAGGATAAAACAGGTTTTTGTATCACTAATTGCCCAGTACGATTACAGCATACAATATTGTTGTCACTGCTACATTTCTGTGATGCTACCAGAAATTATTTCCACTGCTAATTAATTACCATTGAGCTCAAAGGTCCTATTAATAAACGGTTAAGGAATGTGTATTTATGATGACGATTTGTGAGACTGGTAAACTTATGATACGTATGATGGTCTTTCGTTCTACACGGTGCATTTCAAGGTCCTGCACCCATCTGTCGGTAAACTGTACCTGGGCTTGTTGCAGTGACCTGAAGTTACTAAACTTCATGAGTGTGTGCACTCACTCCAAGAACCGTATGATTATAAATATGCATATAAATATGCTACGATGAGATAGCTGACTTCATCTAACTAGCAAATGTTTTCCAGGCTACGTTGGTGATACAGTTTTTTTTAATGTGTATGATATTTTTGTCATGCGATTTTAAAGCTGGTCCTACAACCGCATCCAAGAATAACATGCAGCTTATCTCAGAACTGTCGGTGAAAATTATTCTTGGAGCTAGGTTTAATTGAGCTGCATTTTAAAGAGGTGCAATTTCACAATTTGTGTATATTTTCTACGTTCACTTTTGTCATGTGTTGAGAAAAACACAGATTTAAAATTACATGGTCTAATATTTACATTTAGCATATAACTGCAACATTATTTTTTCGTTGTTTTTTTTTTTAAAGACTCGAAAGGACTTGAAATTCAAAGTTTCAGACTTGTGACTTTACTTGGACTTTTACACCAGTGACTTGAGACTCGACTCTGACTTGCCTGACATTACTTGAGACTTGACTTGAGACTTGAGGATAAAGACTTGAGACTTACTTGAGACTTGCAAAACAATGACTTGGTCCCACCTCTGTTTTATGATACTGCTAATAGAAGCTAATTGTGTTTTTCTTTTTCCTGTCTTAACTAACTGATTTCTTTCTGCAGACAGATTTGATTTCATTTGGAGTCTGCTCAAACACTGGTGGTTTAAGACTGTGAAGCAAAGAAGCATAAAGTCTCATCAATCACTGCCTCATTACCACCACAGTGTCCTCACAGCTCACCCCAAGTATGTGAGTGTATGTGCAAGTGTGTGCAGCGTCTGTCGGCTCAATGGGAGAAAGAGCGAACCATCTCGCTCCGAATCTGAACGGCCTCTTTGATCTCCCAAAACCAAACAGGGAGAGAAACTCTTGCCCCTCACAGAGAGGATTAAATATCCCTGAGTCGGGACATCGCAACTCTCTCTCACCACCCTCCTTCCCCTCCTTCCACCGCTCCTTCCTCTGCTCCCTTCCTCCTCATGTCTACCCTGGTTATCACTGAGTCTCCAGAGGGGCTGGAGGGAAAGGAGTGCGAATGAAGAAGAGAAGAGGAGGGGGGGGGGGGGGGGGGGGGGAATTAGAGGAGAGACTGTGCTGCTTTAAGAGCCAAGAGGACATCTGGGTCCACGAGGACTTTGACTGCTTCACCCACACAGGTCAAAGTCTGGATAGGTCACAGCTCTGCCCTGAGGTTCTTTGTGTTTGTGTGTGTATTTGGAGGGGTATTGTCTGGGTCAGAAGGGAACAGCCAGGATCTCACATCAACCAGGATTTATTTAAGAGTTAGTCGGCTGTCAGAAAGAAAAGGATTTGTTTAAGAGAGGAATGGGAGGGGTGGAGGGGAACAGCCAAATGAAAGAGTGTAGGAGGTCTTCGCTGGTGTACTAACCCTGATACATTTTAAGGTGACCCTTTGAATTCCAGTCCACACACATCGCTTTCCTCTGTGCCCAAACTGTCAAGACGGTTTGTTGTAGGTGAAAAGGTATACATGTGATTTCTCTCAGATCATTCTTGTCCTCTCAGTCTTCTGACCGTAGAAGGCCGATAGATCTGAGCGTGAATGCGTCGGGGTTAATGTCGGTGATGTCTGACAAGAACAGGGAGTTAAGGGTGATGATAGATCTCTTTGTTAGCCTGGCAATGAAAATAGGCCCTTTGAGAATGTAAATATGAGCACTGAATCTTTCAGACAGCAACCAGTGGTATTGATTCCTGCCCATTTAAACCACATGGGCCGTCTGCTGTTTTAGTGGAGACAAGTACGCTGTATGACCCCTAAAACTCGAGCAAGTGCGCTGTTTTAAACATAAGCACACCACCTGAACTGAGACATGTGGTGTTGCAAAATGATGCTGGATGTGTGAATCGCTTTGCAAATTTGACTTTGTTTTGGCCAAAGATTTGCAGCCACAGATTGGCAGCTTATAATTAAAACAACAGCATCACTGTTCATATGTGTTTACATGAGTAAATGACCACATTGTGGTTTTTACTGTGCTGATTGTGCTGACTTCAGAGCTTAAACACCATCTATTGCCTGTTAATGTTTAGTTAAATATGTTCAGTAGAGGTAATAGCTCACAAGTGAACAATTCATTTGTAGCTTTTTCTGTGCAACTGTAAAGTTTTACGCAGGTTGCTGTTTGCAATGCTGTGCAGAGCGGGCATGCTTTGCTCCCCCTCCCCTCCCTTGTGTTTTGTTTTATAGTTTCTCAACAGTACTTGTTTTAATTTGTTTACTGGTTTGCGAGCGCTTTTTATTTAAGAAAAAAAATAACTGTAAACTGTAAACCACCACAGCAGACCCGATGGCGTTTTCATGCTTCGCAGCATCATTTATTCTCACAATAATCATGCGGTTGCTGTAACAGTACATTCAACGGCTGCAGCTCTCCCGCTGCCATCACCACCACCACCAACAACACAAGCAGAGCACAGGTTTTAAGCCGGCGAGGCGTGATTGCATATGCGGCATCGCAGGCCACACCCCGCCAAAATAATAAAGCATTTTCTATTTAATTATAAACTTTGTCCTAATTATGTCCTGAGTTTTAACTATTTAATAATAAAAAAGGAAACATCACAAAAAACACTTAACGTCATGAAAATTGAGATTTAGCAATTCAAGGACGCATCCACCTTATTTATTGAAAGTATCGGTATCGGCGATACTGGCCCGTATTTACTTGGTATCAGATCGATACCAAAATATGAAGTATTGCACACCACTACCAGTGACAGAAACTCACAGAATCGATTAAGCCTGCACGGTTCCATGTCTACTATAAAACATTGTAAGTTTAACCGATTAAATAAATTAAGGGATCTCAATTTCAGAAGGACAAGTTATGCTAACTCTAATGAAGTCGAGTTAAATACGTTTAGAACGACACCAAAGTCGAACAGCTATAGTTTTAGGTTTAATGGAACAGACTGAATGAAATGGCAACATTGTTATAGACTTACTGACAACTCAAAGTTGTTAGTAATGCGTCTAATAAAACCTAGCAATTTTTATGGTAAATTCAGAAAATGGTTGGCAGATATTTACGTTTTTGCCTTTTTCCTGTGCCCCATACACCGCACAGGTACAGGAACTCTGCTTTTATTGCCATTTAAGCAACAATCCGGAGCAAGAGTGCAGAAAGGTAGTCATTAACTGCTACCGGAGTCTCAGTCATGGTGGCCTGTTAATAGCTAAACCTTTAAACTGTTCTTCGTCACCTAAATAGCCGAAATCACATCACACATCCAAGTCGACACAACTGAAATAAAAATCGCAACACGACTAAATGAAGGGTTTTAAGATAGACCGTAAAAGTCCCGTTAACATGTACTTGCCATTGCAGAAGTGTTTATAAAAACTGAGTATAAATAAATAGTCAAAACTGCTGAAACTCCCCAGCAAGCAGGACGAAAGGACAGGTAAGGGAACTGGTTCTCAACTGGAGCTGGAGCTTAATTCCCATCCTTGCTATCATACGTTTTTATGTTTTAATGCATGGAATACAACAAATACCCCAAATTTGCATATAAAATATAACATCTCTCTTTCTTCTTTATGCTTTTGCTTAATGCTTTAGTGTGTAAGTGTACACTTTTAATCTCTGAGTTTGTCCCCCCCTCACTACTATCTTCAGCAAAGGTCAACGCTTTCTGCGAGGGGTTAATACAATCACCATTACTGCTTCCTGCTGCTGTGCCGGGGCAGAGGAGGCAGGGCATGGAGGAGAGGTGGGGGTAGGCAGGAGGATGAGAGAGACAGCCAGTGCAGACAGAGGAAGGGGCAACTCTGACATGACAATGACAAATTGCCTTGTATTTATTCAAACTGTGTAATGTGATCTTTTGGCTGTGTTGTAATGTGTGTTTTCAGAGAGTTTGACCCTGCTGATGACTTAACACTAACAAGCTCGTAACAAGGGGAGGGCAAGGTGAGCTGAAGACAATGAAGTTAGTGGACTAACAGGAACGATATTCACCGACGTTCACATAGAAACACGTCTAACAAGCAAATCTGATCTCACAGTATATGTATACAAGTTACTAAGACCTGAGAACTTACTGTTTGATTACATGATCCTTGTTAGATGTCATTTTATTTCAATGCATGAGCCCACAGAATATGAAAAAAATGAACATGTTTAGTATTGGAAAACATATTTTTTCCCAGTAACAATTATTGAAAGGAAACAATCTGAAAGGAATATATTTAAAATTTTAAAATATATTATCAGGTGCAGAAATTATGTCTTTTGGTAACTTAGCGTTCATATGTATCCATAGCTTGTATATTAAGGGTGGATAATATCTGATTGTGGCTGTTGTCACTGTGACAACAGCCACAATCAGACTCATAAAGACATTCGTATGGATGCCCGTTTCCACCCCTAACCAAAAAAAGACGTTTCCATAACTAAATTTCGAGTTGTTTTCACAAAATTTTGACTTATTAACTCGAAATTTACAGTTAGCTCTGCCAATCAGAAATCTACATGAATTACGTCATTTCCTTGTTACCCGGAAGCTGAAGCCCTCAGCTA
The DNA here is from genome assembly GCF_057382095.1 of Aulonocara sp. 'chitande type north' Nkhata Bay. Taxonomy (NCBI): domain Eukaryota; kingdom Metazoa; phylum Chordata; class Actinopteri; order Cichliformes; family Cichlidae; genus Aulonocara; species Aulonocara sp. 'chitande type north' Nkhata Bay. The sequence continues at coordinate 18,700,346 of NC_141345.1, forward strand.
CAAATGCTACAGCTAAGCTACCAGTATTACAGCTAGTCATGAATGCACAAATTGCTGAGTATTTTCAGCGTGGCTTCACAAATGATGAAATTCTTGTGTTATTAGCGGAATCACATGGCGTTACTATCAGCAAATGTACTCTCAAAAGCACCAATTTGTTGCTATACATTGGTAGCTCACAATCCGGTTTTGAGTCCGCATTCCTCTGCGCCATATCCTTCCAGGTAACAAGAAAATGACGTAATTCACTTAGATTACTGATTGTTAGCGCTACCTTTCTCAAAATTTCGAGTTAAGAAGTTACAGATACTTTTTTTAGTGGCGGAAACGGGCTTCCATATATTCGGACAAGTGAACCAATGATTTAACAGTCATGATAACAACATAAGTATACCTTCTTTCAGTTCTCAGGGAGTTCTCATGTCAGAAAACAACATGAATTATCTCAAATTAGAAAAGATATGAGCAATGATCTCAGAGAAGTTGTTGCCCAGTCTGGGAAAGGTCATATGGAAATGTCCAAGTTTAAGTCCATCATTCCAATGAGAAAGATTCACAAGTGGAAAAATCATTCAAGCAGTCTTTACAGGAGTGGCTGTCCCAGCAAAGACCATGTAGAGAAGCTAAAAAAATAGGACCTACATTGCACTGGACACCTTGCCAACAGTGACACACTCGTCAGTAAACCAAAGTATTTTAGAGGAAAATGTGCAGCCAACTGTCCGACAGCTAAAGCTTCACCCACATTAGGTCATTTAACAGGACAATGATCCCAACACAGCAGCAAATCCTCGACAGAATGGCTGGAACAAAGAAAAGAACACAATGATCCAAAGTCCAGACCTTAGCATGAATGAAATGCTGGGGTAAGACCTCAAGAAAATCACGTTTAAACGAATCCCCATAAACCTCAATGTTCTAAAGACGTGGGGGCCAAAATTCCTTCATAAGGATGTGAGAGACTGATAAAGTCATACAGAAAACAATTACTTCAGGTTATTGCTGCTGAAGGTGGTTCTAGTAGCTATTTAATCGTGGGGTGCTCTTAGTCTTTCACACACTGCTTCTGCATATTTGCTTCGTTTTTGTTAAATAAATAATGACACGGTGTAATATCTCATGTATCATTGTTCAGCTGAGGTTGTATTCACTCAGTTTTAACACCTGGTGAGGACTATATAACTTTTACTATCTTAATAAGTAAACTCTTTGAATAAAAAGGTTTATATTTTATTATAGTACCAGCAAGAGAGCTTCCAGGAGTGGTGGGTTTGGAAATGTTTTTGAAGAAACTGTAAATGCAGAAAAAAGCTGAATAGCTCACTCGTTAAGGTCTGTTTCAATACAACTGAATTTTAAATAAGTGAGTGCGTAACTGAGAGACCGACCTTAAGGGGCCAACTTCACGTGTCGTCAGTCATATGGGAGCCACACACTAAAGCATACTTCTGAATGGGTACCGTACATTACAACATTAACATCCTGGTGTATTACATAAAGATAAACTAGCAATTGAGACCCTGAACTTTATTTTGGTAATGAGAAAAGCAGGTTTCATGTTTCAGACCTGGAGTTTGTGATCATTCTTTATATGGAGTCATTGAATCACATGCAAAGCAGAGTTGAGCTCTTTTTAGCTGCTGAAGAGCTCAAAGATTTGTTGACTTTTTCTGTTTTCTTGTGTTAAAAACTAAAGACACGCAAGCAGGTGTTGAGGCTTTACAGATGTTGGAAGGTAACTTCAAAGCCAATTAGAGAAATTGAGAAAAATGTCAAATATGCTAATAAAATTATTAAAATGCAATGATATTAGGTGCAGAGGAAACTCATAGCTACTCTTTTTCCTTCCATAATAGGCCACACAGCCAAACTTAGTGACATAACAGTCAGACAGACTGTGCGTCAGTGCACAGGTAATACAACCTCCGCTGGTTCTCTTCGCACTGCCCTCTGGATTATTGACACAGACACCTGCAGGGATCCGGGAAGTCAACACAGGCCGATGAACACGGCCAACACACACATACGCCGATACGCAGAGCCAGCACGCTACAGGATGAGTCATGTAGAGCTGAGGTCAGTGCAGAGATCTTTAGACATTAGGGAGTAAAGAAGGGAAGCACCTGCCTGAGCAGACTTTAGGGAGAGAAGGCAAGACTGGGGTGAAAATGGCATTGACGTGAGCGTACTGTAGAAAACCGTGAGAGTGTTTTTGAGGCTGTGACACCTCATGTATCAAAAGGCCTTTTTAATTAGGCGCCTTTTCTGCTGTTGATTCCCCAATTAATGTTGCAACCATTCAACAATAAATGCAGTACTTGTTTCTCACATTATTGCCACATCATAGCTCAAGTGTGTAAAGCAGCTTAATTAGTCATTAATACCAAAGCTGCTAAACATAAACATTAACTTAGGGGAAGCAGCGCTCTCTTTGCTGTGGCTCCACAAAACAGGAAGCAGGAAGCTCGGATTAAACAACACTACGCTGATATTTCTGATAAAACTAGATGAAACAAAGATAGCAAGTAATGAGTTTTGCTTTTGGATATCTGCAAATCTGCAGTCTTCTTAGTGTTGCTTTCTTTCCTCTTGTCTTAAGCCATTTTCACAAATGAATTCCTGGCAATGTCGCCTAGCTAGCTGTAATTTTTCCAGGAAATTCCTTTGATTTGTATCACTTTGATATCACAAACACTTTCTGATATAGAAGCTTGTTGATGGTAACCGAAAGCATCCGGCTGAGGTGCAACTTGCTGAGGGTCTTTTGACTTAAGAATGGAGATGTATGTTTAAATAAATAAAATAAATTGAAACTTATGCACCCAGTTCTGTTTTTTAAGTCCTTAGAGACATTTGCTGTACAAGCACTACAAGCACAGTTTAAAGAAATCATCAAATGCCTAAAATTACATTCATGCCCATGATGAGTGGTTAACTGTAAATAGTTCTTAGAAAAGGTGTTTCCAGAGTGAAAAATTGCCAACTGAGTAGTTAACATTGCTTTAGCTAGCTTTAATGTTGGACGTGTGTGTGTGTGTGTGTGTGTGTGTGTGTGTGTGTGTGTGTGTGTGTGTGTGTGTGTGTGTGTGTGTGTGTGTGTGTGTATAGGGACTGATTTGATTTTGGACCAGCATCAAGTGGACACTGGAGAATCTGCAGCTTCTGCACATCTGGGTTGGTTCAGTCCCAGATTGTCTTTGAGCAAATCTGTGTTGTTTTGTTATAAAGTATCTAGAGGTTTGTTCTCAGTACTATTTATTCATTTCTTGATTCAGAATTAAAGCCAACATCACAGCAGATGGTCGAATATGACAACACACAACAGGTTTTGACACCTTCCCTTAGTCCATGTTTGTGTAGTACACTACATATAATATGTAAAAACTTTTGTAGTGCGTACACTTTAATGAATTAGAGTTTTCTCAGATATGGATCCAATTACGTGCACAACATTTGACCATGACTGCATTTTGCAGCTTGAGGACCGCACATATCAGACCATAAATATCTGCAGGTGTTAGCAAGCTATTTAGCATTGGTACCATTATTGAAAACTCGTTAGTGGTCCCTTCTTTCTATTATGGAGCCAATGTCAACACACTTTACTACTTAAAATAAGAAGTTTAAGTAAAGAAGGGACGCGACGCCTGTTCAGTGCTTAGTGTTAAACAGATTCTTACTGATTCTCTGGAGGAGTCTCAGGAATTTCTGGACATCACGTAGCGTGTTTTGTCCCTCTTAGTTTATCAAAATGTTCCTTTCTTTTTCCCCCCCTCATGCCTAATTTTTTTCCCGACACGCTCTTCTCAGTGAAGCTTTATCAGAGCTCCAGGGACTAACTGACATTCACACGGATGCTAATGACACCGCAGGATTCGAGGCGCTTCACTCTCTGCTTGCTCTCCTCTTTCCTCTCTCTCCCGGTTTCTCTGCTTCTCGTTTGCACTACTTTTTCTCTTATTCTCTCTTCCTGGGCAATTAGACAGAGGGAGAAGTCCCAGTTGGCTCGTGGTGGTAATCAAACATCTTTTTCTTGTCCATTTAACACTGGGATTAATTTCCTACAAGGTTAATTAAAAAGGCCCATCAGACAGAACTGATTATTGCAAAGGTTACAGTAGCAGTGCTGTGTCTATGCCTGTACATGCATAAGTGTGTGTATGTGCACTTACATGCACATGCAAGTTTACATAATCTCTGAAATGGATATTTAATTTTTTTTTATTGTTTTATTTTTTATGGCTAATCTTAACAAAGTGGTGTTTGTGAGGTCTAACAAATACGCTGAAGGACCTAAAACCTTTTTTAGTTGAAGAAGCTGCTTTCTGAGTACATCCAAAGAATTCTGGGGAAATAAAGACGTATCTATTTTTTGAGCTGAAGAAATGTGCGGTTGCTACCTTTGGCATTTGGGATGTTGGACTGTAAAATTATGGTTTTGGTTCAGCACCACAAACAAATGCACTAGGAAGTCTCATCATGGTTGTCTCTGTCCTACACACATAATTACATATTCCATAAATCACTTTAAAAAAATACTGCTGGATGCCTCCAAATTCCAAAATTGAGCCTTTTTATTTTGTCTTACCACTTTGGTAACACTTTGACAGTTTTTCTTCCACATGTTTTTCATGTAGAGTAACAGCTGCCTTTTTTCAAATTCATGCTTAAAAAGACAAAAGAGACCATTAATGGTCACTAAGATACAACTTATGTATTTTGGGTCTTGTGCAATTACAATACTCAAAAGTCTCGAGTCACTTCTCATCTCTATATATTTTGCTTCCAAGGAGACAGATTTAATGTTAATTTTTAAAGGGATCTCAAGCAATCTACCACAAGGTGATCAAGTGTGAGATATAATGTGGAGTCTCAGTATGTTGTGTAGTAAGTGAAAACTGAGCAAGTGAAGGACAAAAAACATTTATGTTGCTGAGAAATCGGAAAACAAATCGAGCAAAGACCTGACACAGGACCTGAGAGATCCACCTGGCCCTTCAGTGGGTACTACTTTTCACTGAAGCCTCATCAAAAATGGCCTCAGTTGAAGGGAGGGAGAAAAGGCTGAATTTTGCAAAATTACACAAGAACTGGACTGAAAATCAATGACAAGACGTCTGATGGAGTAATAAATCCAAATTTTTCATTTTTCATTCAAACCATCATCAAAATATATGAAGGAGGTCATGAGAGAAGTACAAGGATTGTCTACAGACATGTGGGGCTGCATTTCAGCCAGTCGTGATGGGAATCTTGTCAAAAGACCTAACGTTTAATATATGGAGCTATCCTGCTGTGATCTATGACCTTCAGCAGCTAAAGACATTTTTATTTCAAAAAGCTTTTAATTAGGGGGCGATCGTGGCTCAAGAGTTGGGAGTTCGCCTTGTAATCGGAAGGTTGCTGGTTTGAGCCCAACTTGGACAGTCTCGCTCGTTGTGTCCTTGGGCAAGACACTTCACCCGTTACCTACTGGTGGTGGTCAGAGGGCCCGGTGGCGCCAGTGTCCGGCAGCCTCGCCTCTGTCAGTGCGCCCCAGGGCAGTTGTGGCTACAATGTAGCTGCCATCACCAGTGTGTGAATGGGTGGTTGTTTATAGCGCTTTGGGGTCCTTAGGGACTAATAAAGCGCTATACAAATACAGGCCATTTACCAAGCTTTTAATTAGATGCAGTTTTTATGTATTTATGACTGTATTGTGGTTTCTTACCTTCTTGTAAAGCACTTTGTGTCACATGTCTGTGGAGGGTGCTATATAAATAAACTTTACTTACTTACTTAAAAGTGTCCAGCTAATAACCATTCAAACACCTAAAGTTTGATGCAAACAAGTTTCAAATTAATTAGAGTATCTGCATATAATTCTTGTACCTGTTTCTGTCCACATACATGAGTAACTTGGAGAGCTCTGCACACCCAACCCCATATCGCGGCAAAGTGTGCAGCAGCCACACCGGTCCAGTGCATCCATTTCTTGCTTTGCTTCTCTATAACTTAATATGTGCACGCATGTAGAAGTTGCAGTAAGTTGCAGTAACAGCAGACGGAGATAATACTAATAATTACGTGAAAATGTTTAAACAGGCATTATTAACACATTTACATGTATATTAATGTACAGCTTAGCCGCCTAGCTTAGAGACCCTGGAATGTACTTCTTATGTTTTTTGCTTGTTGTTGCGTGTCTATTGCACATTTTGCTGTGATCCTGGGTTGGCACACTTGAATCAATGACAGGTGCTAAGGAGGAAAGAATTTTTAAAATGTGTCTACCATTTTTTTTTTTTAATAGGTTTCATAAAAGTGACGTTTATCAGGTACAATGAAACAATGTTCACACAGTCACTTATATACAATAGTATCTACTCCATCACTCCCATCCACCAAAGCAGAATGCAATCAACCAATCAGGAAATACTAACTATTAGGGACATCACAGGTTTGCTGTCGGTCAGATATCTGGAACCAAAAAAATAATTTTTTCAACATTTATTTCATCAATAACAATTAAATCCAAGGAAGGACCAAAAATATCCATTAAACATTCTAAAAACATTAAAATTTAATTTCTATCAATGCTAAATATTTTCCTGCATTCAATAATGTGCAATACTATCAGAATGGAAACAACATCACAATTTATGCAAATAGTCTAGCAAAGTCTAACAAAATGAACTCTACAAATTAGGATATTATAGGAAACTACAATATTACATTAAGTTGAAGTTTGATGTGGATGAGTCTACAATTAGAAATTGGTTGTATAAATCCAACCTGCAAAGTAGACGCGCCAAACAAAGCTTTGCCAGTGACCATATGAGCAAAGAACTGGACTTGTAATGTGCTCTGGACACATGAATTAAATGTGTGAATTAAAGCAGACATGTTTGGAAAAGACAATAGATGGCTTTTGAGAAGAACCCTTATAACAACTCTGAAGCATGTGGATGCAATAGTTTGAGTATCGCTGCTTTCAGCTCAAATTCACTGATTCGATTTTAAAGCCATATAAATCATATAAACAGATATTATGTCAGACCAATGACTTATAACAATATGATTAACATAATAATGCTGTACGCACTGACATTGCACTCGGGAATGGCTCAAAGTCCAGATTGGTGTTCTACCAAAAAGCTAAACTCAGTACATGCATGACTGAGTTTTTTTAATGAGGTTTTGAATTCTTAGTTAATGTTAATGAAGGTTTAGATGGCAGGTGAGGTTCTGGATTCCTGTTTCATTGTATTATTCCTGTTCTGGCTCCAGGTTAAGTAACATCACTTAGTCCCTGCTCTTTGCCTAGGTTGTGTTGTCTGTTTTGTTTTCTGTGTGCAATCCCTCCGTGAGCTCTGCCTTGTGCCTTTTGGGCTTATTTACATGTTAGTTTGGTTTTCAGCTAATGAAGCTTGCTTTTAGTCAGATATTTAATGACTCCCACATCCTGCATACTATACACCACTAAGATACAACCATGCTCAAAAAAACTGAGTGGAAGAGCAGCAAAAACGGACTGCACAGGGGTTAGCACTGTTTTCTCAGGGAGAAGGCTCACGCTTTGAACTTGTCGAGGGACTTTCTGCTCGGCGTTTGCGTGTATGGGTTTCGTCTGCATGGGAAGGTTTCCTCCAATAAGCCAAAGCAATAATTGTGTTTCTGGCTTAATCTTGTTACAATTTATCGTTGGTGTATTTTCTTTTGTATAAATTCTGCAGTGATAGACCCTCTATGCTTATTGTTGGATTATTGGTTAGGAAAATCAATGCCATGGCAAAAATTTCCAGCAAACTGGTATCAGTTACATCAATTTTACTTTATAGTTTGTACAGCACACAATAAGTAAAAACGGCACAACAGAAAAATAAACAAAATATTGTTAAGCTTTAAACGTTTTTTTTTAAATAAAAACATATATTGATTATTTGTTGAATGCGTTTTGTGTGTTTACAGCAATGTGGATATGTCCATCTGTCTCTTGTCTATGGCACACATATAAATCATCTTATCTATAGAGAACAAGCTGTGACTGGCCACCTCTACACAATCACTGAGAACAAAGGTCAGCAGGACAGGTCTAGACAGACAAAACATTCCTATTCAACCAGTTACTATAACAGCAGCGAGTATAACCAGGGTCAGAGTCCACACACACACACACACACACACACACACACACACACACACACACACACACACACACACAGTCTCAATTAGCAGAGCAGCAGCCATTCCTCTGAATGCCAGCCTGTTTCTGTTTACACTGCACAGTGAGAAAGAGCCCTCAGGTGCCACACACACACACACATGTGCAGGTTCATTAGCATGCTAATTGGAGGTGAGGACAGTGTGGTGTGGAGGTGGTACAGAGCAGCCCTAGTGTATTAATCACAGGCTCAGTGAGACCAGCTGACTCCCCAACCTGGTCTCTTGTGGGGTGCACAGAGACCCCCTTTCCAATGTCAGGATGCTGTGGGGGGTTGTGATGCTATTAGATCATCTGACGTGTAGCTCAGACAGACTATAAATCCTGCTTCAGTCTCCTCACGCAGCTCCCTTGCCCCTTCCCCTGCCTCCTTCCACCCACTCAGCCCACCTCCTCCTCTCAACTAAAGTCAGCCTCTTTGACTCCCTGGCCAGCTGGTAAAAGGAGCTTCAACACACAAGAAGCACTGTGTTCACACAGGTTCACTAAGGATACACAATGGGGTTTCTTTTTGGAAATCTTTACTTTGGGTCCAAAGATGCTACAACATTATTAATATTTTTGATATATTTGATTTTTGTCTTAGTCCACTAGTTGTTATTTTAGGATATTTTGTTGCTGCCATTTAAATATTTTGATTGTTTTTTAATCCTTGAAATTCCTCATAAGAAAACATTTATCACAATGCTACATGTTGTGTTGCTGTTAAAAAAGTAAAAATGTTAATTTTGTAATGGGGTTACAAAAATCATTTTATTGAAATATGTAAAGAAATGTCTGTTTTATAAGTCTAGAGTTTACAAAGAAAAAGTAAAGAGGTTATTGCTTAAGGCGACTTGCAGGCAGTGCGGCTAGTTAGAAAAACAACTTACGTATCCGTTAGAGCAGACCTTCCCAAAATGTGGGGCCCGCCCCCATTGCAGGGCGGGTGCGGCATGAAAAGCGAAAAAACAAAACAAGGCTTGGACACTGCTAGCACGGGGCCCCTATACAAACGCAAAGCAGAAGATGAAGCATCGCTGAATATGTTTCCAAACCAACTTCATTCTAAGTCAAAGATTTGAAAATATCTTGAAGCAAATCTTCCCTTTGGCTTCACCAGCACAAGTGCCGAGGTAGGTCTCCCCTGCAGAAGTGGTTTTCCCTGCGTCGACAGCAGCGCTGGGCTCTTCAAATCACGGACAAACAGGATCCCACATTCTTGATTTTTAGTTCACAAACACTTGTTGTAATAAATAACTACTCCTGACATTTTGGAGATGTTAGCTCTTTATAAAGTAAAGTTACAGTGGGATACAAATAATATCAGGCTGATCCTGCCAGGATTTGTTCCCCCTGTCTAAATCACGGACAAACAGGATCCCACAGCTGTTTATGTTTTTAAACCCATTTTGCACAGAAAAGCATTTTTTGAAAAAATGTATTGACAGCAATGTTGAACATTATTACACAGGAAAAAAACCAACTACATGTAAAATAATCACACCGTGACGCCTCTGCCTTTGTAAATAGAGGGACAGTAACTGCGTGTGTATGTAAGCCTGTAAAACCTGAAGATACTCAGATTAACAGTATCTTGTCTCTATCTGCCATTCTGCAATTCATCTCATGTAAACAATAACGTGGCACACAGCTGACGTGAAAAAAGGCAGATACCTTTGACGTTGCGTGACGAACTCTGTATTCCTCGTCCACACGTAAACCCAAAAAAGGAGCTTTAAAAAATCTCAGTTTTCGGTGATTCCAAACGCCGTTTACGTGTGGACGCAGCGTAAAAGAGTTAGTAGTTTATTTTCTTACTACCTGCAGATTACTTGTATTTGCTTAATTGTTTACTAAATGTTTGAGGTGTGAAATAAACCACAATGGAGCGAAATATGGGTGTGTGTGGTTGGAGGATGTGTTTTTGCAGGGCAAAGGTGTCACGGTCTGGCTGGCAGACCGTGGGGAGATGGGGAAATAGGACCCAAACGCCGGATTCTTCAGTGCAACAGTGTTTATTTACAAGGTGGTGAAGTAAACAACAATAAATCCCCAGTTTCCCAGACTCCCGTGTAGTGTCTTCTTCCCAAAAGTCCCCGTGTAGTGCTCTCTGCCCCAGTGTCCCTGCACTCCCCGTGCTCACTGCTCCTTCTCGTCCCACACTCCTCCTGAGGGGAAAACAATAGAGGCAGCCGTTAACACTTATCCCAGCAGGCATACACTCACACTTGACTTGTTTGAAGACTGACGTGTAGTCAAACGCAATAATCCAGCGTCGGTGGAAGCTCCATCGCTCATCTAAATAGCTCCCCCGACGAGCCCAGATGAGGAGCAGGTGTGCGGCCAGGACTTCGGGTGTGGCCAGCCCTCAAGTTAGACCACGCCCCCAGGGCTGAAGGTGCCTGTAACTTGGCCACAGCAGAAAGGCAAAACACACACACACACATACCTGCCTACATACAGATGTGCATAGGGGCAGTGCAGACAACACACCAAATAATAATAATAATAATAACAACAATAACAATAATAGTCACAGTCCCCACTGCCCACGGACCCCGAGTCCCCAGAGCCGGGTCCGTGACAAAAGGTGGTTCCACTGTAATCATTAAAAAAAAAATATATATATATATTTGTTTTTTTCCTTTGCTAAAACTAGCATCCTGCGCTAGTCTGTCTCACAGAGACTAGTGGGCAACCATTCGAAGGGCAAAAATCAAATAGTTGGTGAGTGGTTCCTGCAATTAACTCTCCAAGCTGTAGTGAAACTTGAAAAAGCACAACACTCTGTTTCTGTTTTTCATTCCACATTTCAGTTTCACTACTGCTTGACGGGAAATTTGCGAGTGTTTGCAGACAAGTCTTCCATGCAAAGTGCAGACAACCAAAGCATTTACAAAGAGGTCTTTGGCGCAGCAGAACGGTGATTAGTGACTGCCAGTAATCTCCTGCAACTAGCTCCAATATTCACACGTTTCCCCAGAGACTGATGGTTGCTAGGAGATTTTCTTCATGACCTGTGTGACCGGTCTAGTGACCGTGTGAACTTATCTGATCAACTTCACTCTCTACAAACTGCCCAGTGGACCTTTAGATTCCATCCACTTGTGATTTTGTGTCTAGTGGGAACCTTTTTTTGTCATATAAATCATCATTGAGGTAGACAGCTTTTTCCTTTAGGGAAGTCAACTTTCTTACTTGCAAAACTCAAGCTGGATCCTGACTGGGATCATTTTGAATTTAAACTGATACTTTTCAGAGAGATCAGTCCCACAGTCATGAAAAGTCTTGACGTTTGGCACTTGTGCCTCGTATTGTGCTTTTTGTCTTTTTCTGTGTTGCTTCTTAAATAATATCTTCATTTTTTGACTGTTTCTTTCTTAGCCTTGTGCATTCAGTAGTTCTAGGGCATTTTTAAGACCCACAGAAACTGACAATGCAAATGATGACAGGCAGTAAATGCTGTGTGTGGTTCATATTTAATGCATGTCCAAATACAAATAAGCAATAAATAAATAAAAAAAGAGGGACATCAAGCTCTTTTATACATTCTGTGTTCCTGCTGTGTTAAGCTGAGAGTAGATGGCACAGCTAGTTGGCCAATCCCTGATGACCCTGTGAGCAACAGGCTTCTGCGTCTTTAACTTCATTTAGTGCCACCTCCCCTAAAAAGATCCAAAATGGAGCTCCGTGTTCACCAGTTAGTTGCTAACGTTATCTGTCTGCCCTTTGGCTCTGTGTGGGTAGTGTACTTTAGGTTTATAAGAGTGCTTTGGTGGAAAAGAGCCCCCTCTCCCAAACACTGATGGGACTGAATCACAGCAGTATCTGTGTGCCATGATACCACGAAAGGGAGCTGAAACCAAGACACTAAAACACTCGACACATCTCACAACATATACATTTTTCTATTGTCAAAACAAAATAGGGATCATCTTTTAATACACTGCACTCACAGACTGAGTTGAATAAACTTTATTTTCACATAAGCATTACAGCTACGAGCCTCACAATAGCTGTGAATATCAGGACGCTGTTAACCGTGCCAGGTCTTTAACAGATTAGGAGACGATTTATGAATATGTTCAAAAATGGAATATGTTAGGCAGACGGTGAAACAGAGAGAGAGAGAGAGAAAGAGGCAATGTAGCAGCCAGAAGTAACCTGCTGTTACTGTAACAAGGGACCCTGATAACACGGTAATAACAGGCTAATCGTATTTGGGTTCAGAAACCACAACATGCTAATTCAATTAGCTTAATAAGCCCCTGTAGATAAAGGGCTTGTTTCAGCTGTTGTGATTGGCTCAAGTTTCCTGGGAGGTGGTCCTCTGGGGCAGTACGTCTCAGCATCTGCCGCCACCAGTAGAGGGAGAACTTCCAGTATGCCAATATAATATACAGCCTATATATATTATATATAGGCTGTATATCCTGCTTATACAAACACATAAAATCACACCCTCACACACACACACACACACACACACATATATATATATACTTTCAATTATATTTTAATGTGTATGATGTGCAGTTTTTTCCATGGAAACGTAGGCCTGGATCATATTTCATAGTTCAAGCTGCGATAAAAAGTTTTTTCCCCCTAAGTAGAGTTACATACACGCACATGTGATCCAAACAGCTTCAACCAAAAGATTGTGTGAAGAAACAAATTCTCAGCTCCCGCTTCTGTAAACTGCAACATCCTCTTAAAGTTTCAACAATGAGGAAGAAGTTGCCCATCCCTCGGAACTTTCTTTATTGTTTGTCTTCACAAACACGCAACACAATGCCGAACAAAACCGTTCTTAGTCTATTGTCCTGGTGCTGTGTCTCAGTTCACTGTGAGCGTCTGTCTCAGCGCCGGGCTCTTTGTGTGGAGATGCACAGAAAGCACGGCAGCATTGTCTCACTGGCTGAGGAGGAGAATGGAACTGTTACAGTGGAGAGAATTGGCAGCTGAGCCCGGCCAGGAGATTCTCCACACAGCATTAGGGAGAGGGATCACGACACTCCACTGCCGCACTGGCCTCGCTCTCTCCCTCTCTCTCTCTCTCTCACTCACACACACACACACACACACACACACGTATATGTTTATACACACACGCGGAGCACCCCAAAAACTAGATGCACGGCCTCAAACTCCCTCCCATTCCCTGTGAAATCTGCATTCTCTCTTAACCCTTTGTTTCTCAGCAGACGAGCTAATCTGTGTATGGGTGTTTGTGAGAGTTCCTTTGTTTGTGCTATGCACATACACACACACACACTACACACGCACCCACACACACACACACACGCACACATTAATCTGCAGGGCCACGAGTCAGCTGACACCAGCAGAATATAACACCAATCCCCTCAGACTCTCTCGTACACGCCTTCTTTTCCTTTTTTTGCTTTCTCGTTCCTTTTCTTTCTCCCCTGGTTTTCCCACATGTACATGCTTGCATGTCAGTGTACGCAACATGCGGCTGTGTGCGTTTTTTGCCAGGCTATGGAAAGACCGGGCGGGGGGTGCATCTGATCAGCAGTACGTAGAGCAGATAAGAGAGGAGACAGTGTCAAATGAACAGAGGCAGCGTAGGCAAAGAGCGGCTGGTGTCTGGAAGCAGAGGAGTGCTGTAAACAACACAGCTTGTATTTAAAAGAGGATTTGTTCAGGAGCGGAGGGCACAGCTGGATCTGTACTGTACACATCAGCAAAAGAAGAGAAAACACACACAAACACACACTCGCACTCCCACTCGCTCTGTCACTGGGTCTGTTTCTCTCCTCGCATCGGCCCCGATCCCCTTCATCAAACGTCACAGCAATTTGAGAGATTAGACAGCGCGGATTAGACACCACAAGGCTGCCTCCTTTTTGAAGCATCGGATGCCTTTGTGCTCCATTCTTCCCGAGCCTTTCATTTCATAAGACGATATTATATCAAGTGGTGGTAAGACGCTCACACTCACAATAACAGCGTCTCAGTTGATTCATCGACTATAGGATATGAGTGAGTAATTATGTAAGAAGTAAACACATCTCACTGGCTGCTTTTTATTCCCTTCTCCCCACCTTGCACTGGCATACTTGTTTATTGGTTGGCCTTACTACACTTCCCTGCCTCTATTTCTTCTCTGATTAATGAGAGACACGCACACAAAGTCATACACACACTCGAAGGCACGTGCTCTCAGCACCAGCTCCCTTCTCACCAACTTAGTGGCGCTATTAGTAATGATTGAACCCTATCCAGTGGATGTAATATATTAGCAGGGAGATTATTCTGACGTTAAAACATGTTCCCTGTGCTGACAGCATCATCAATCACTCTCACACTGCCTGCAGAAGACTCACACACTGGACATAATTGCTTCAGCATGGGGCTGTGAGGGGAGGGGAGGAGAGGGGAAGGAAGGGTGTGTCGGGGGGGGGGGGGGGGGGGGCGTATGAGATTTAGTCGGAGTGTTTGTATTTGCATGAGCTACAGAGACAAGTGCAAAAGCTAAGAATAATGGACGGCGCACTGCCTGAACGGACATGTTATGATCGAGATTAGTCTAAAATGAACTTTAATTTGAGTCATCGCTCCTGAAAATTGCCTCCGACAATTATTTCCCGCAACAAAATTGAATGTCTTTGTTACCGTTTTTTCCTCGAGTCCCATTCAGGTGGACACAACTTCTCCTGTTTGATGTCTTAATACATTTCTGTACTTAAAGTGGCAAACCGCACAGCAGGCTGGCATATAATTATAATCAGTAAACTGCATTTAAACTCACTCGGGAGCAAAGCAGCATGCCGTGAAGGCGACACTGTTGTAAAATACAGTTAGAAGATGATGCGACTAATTTGTTTCAGCAATAGTCGCTTTAGGTCAACTTTTTCTCCACCAGTTCCTGAGGAGAAAAATCCATCTGTTTAGCTGCTAATTCATCTAAAGCTATGGTTCTGTGTGGGTTTGTCACATTTAATTGTTCTTGTTAACAAGTTTTCAAGTCTTCACCTTAAAAGGCAGATGTAACCTTCATGCTTTAGAACAGCTTTATGAGGCCATAATGTCGTTTTTTACTACTGGATCTTCATTCTTGATGCACACTGATGACGTGTGTGCAAAGTTATAATAGTGCAGCTAATTTCAAGTATTTTGGGGGGAATTTTAATCTGTGTTAGATGTTAAATCTGTATTTTTTTGGAGCCTATCTGAAATTCTAAGAAACGAGAGGTAGGGCACAGAAACAGGCAAACATTCATGTTCATTTTGAAATGAACAGTGAACCTGGCATGCGTGTCTCAGGACTGGGGGTGGAAGCAGGAGCACCTGGAGAACACCCAACTCTGCACACTGAAGACATAAAGTTCACATAGAAAGGCCCCAGCTGCTCAGACCCAGCAACTACTCCTTCTTGCTGTGAGAAGATGGATTTAACCAACGCACCACTGTGCTGCTCGAGGTTTATTTTTTACTTTGTTAGCGTTGTGTGCGTGCGGTTATTATGTCTGTAATAGCTCAGAAAGTTTTACATGCATTCTGATAAAACTTTGTAGGAGTGCAGAGTGGGGTCAATCCATTAAAATTTAGCTGACATCCACCAAGGTCTTCAAGGTCAACTTAATGATTTATTGGTGAAAAAGAACTCTGACCTCTCCTTCAAGGTCAACAGATTGATGTTAGGCACTAAGTGCTAATAATGTTATACAGAGGTATTTGAAACTATACTTCTTACTGCCTTTGTTTGTACTGAGAACATATACAGCGAATGATATGCGGGGATTCAAATATCACCTCACCTTGGACGTCTTCTTCAAGGTCAAATAAGGTCAAATTTTCATAAAATGTCTTTAATAATGTTTGTTCAGTCAAACATCTGTCATGCTACACTTATTTGATTTTTAATCCACTCTTAAAGTATTTTAAAAAGAACAAAGAAAAAAATTATGAATATATGCTTAAAAGTAACTACTGCCCAGAGGGTGAGCACCGTGGTGGAGGTTTGTACTTTTGGAGTGCTTCTTGTTTGAAAACAAAACTACAATTCCCAAATGCAGTCGCAATTATGATCACAGATAATAATAAGAACAGAGAGTAAAATATTTCACAGTGTATATAAAAGGAATCAAGTGTGCAGTTATTCAGAATTCTGAATGAAACTGAATCTTCACATAATTGTGTTGGTTTTCTTTTTTTGTGAGAGCATTTGATCTGATGGGTATTTAAAAAACAAATATTAGGAAAGGCTGGATAAACTCCACTGAATATATGATTCCTTAAATATATCCTTAATGTTATACAATGCAGTACAATTATTTAATTATGTTATTGTAAAGTAATTGCATGTACAGAAACTGTGCAGGAGCTAGATTCATTTTTAAAGTGACAGCACACTGTGATGTACTCAGGTTTACGATGTCTTGTGATATTTCTTTATATTTCCAGCTCCTTCTGTGGGTGACTTTGGTCAGAAGGAAAGAAAATCTTTGGCTTTCTCTGATCTCATCTCTGTTTCCCACCCTGCTGTTTAGCTTTGCTCTCACCTGCGCATGACATTACTTTTTCATCACTAACCCTGCAGTATTTGCATGCTGCTCACAGGAAGGTGTAGATGTAGAACTACACCGCGTCTTGTGGAGCCCACCTTTATATTTCACTTATCTGATATAAACCTTGCCATTCTCCGTCTGCCTTTTCTTCTCCTTCTCTTTCCTTTCTTTCCTCTTTCTCTTCTTCGTCCTATTCACTCTCTCGCCCTGTCTCTCCATCCCTTTTCCTTTCTCTCTTTCTGTAATGTGATCCAGTGATTAGTATTCTGCTCAGGCGTTAGGATGGAAAGCAGAGTGGTTGCCGAGAGGTGCGCTGAATCACATCACTCATATTCCTTTACGTGTGTGTGTGTGTGTGTGTGTGCATGTGTAAAAGAGAGAGAACCAAATCAATCTTATGTCATTGACCGGCCACTAAGTGTTGTGCGTGCAAGCGACACTGCATTCCTTAAACACACATTTACCACCTAACTGAGCTGCTGCACTGCCATTTGTCAGTTTTGCCCTGCATTGTATGTATGTGTGTGTGTGTTTGTGTGTGCATATGTTGTTCTCACACATGATAGGGTCTGCTGCACCTGAGCGCTGCTGGCTGGTAAATGCAGATAACCCTTTTTACTTGTTATATATAAAGCGGGTATTCCACAGATGAAATGTATTCCTTCCTTTTGCTCACAAAAATCTACGAAGTTATATTTATGCATCGCTTATGAGCCATATATCTACAGGTGCAGGCTGCTAAGCAGTAAAAGGTCATCTGGACAGGAATTTAGTTTGAATTTATTGCAAAGAAATATAAATAAGGCTTGATAGTATTGTTTTATTATGAGGGTTAATATGCTGTAATATACAAAGATTAGAAGTGAAAGGTTTTATTGCCTAGGAAACAACAGTTGGAAATACAAATGGGCCGAGTTGAGTCGGCATAAACCTCCAGACAGGGCAGCGAGGTCATAAATTAACCCTTTGCTGCAAATTCTGTGAATGTTCAAGGAGTCATATTTTATTTTTATTTTTGTTTATGTAAACAATGTACAAAATGTTTTGCCACCTAAATGTGCTTTATCTCTTTCTCTCTCTCTCTCTCTCTCTCTCTATATATATATATATATAGAGAGAGAGAGAGAGAGAGAGACATATGGATTATATCTATATATCAATATATGGATTGTTATAGTAAATATAACAATGATAACAATGTAATCATAATAATTAATTATCATTTCTCTTATATGAGAATCAGCCACGTAGGCAGCTAATGCATGAGAGCTGCTCTTGTAATGTACAAGCTAAAGCTACTCGTGGATTTTTATTTATTTATTTTTTGTTTTTAAGACAGAGAGTCGTGTCTTCTTACCTTCTACTTATTATTATTACCTTTTACTGTTGTTGTGTGGTGTTTTGGAGCCTTGTCAGACTTGTGTTTATTAAAATGTGCTTTATAAATCAATTGGATTGAGCAGGTGTAAAGTCTAATAATGATCAGTGGTGGGGTCCATACGCAAAAAAAGATGTATTACACATTAGTTGTTACTGTTCTTAAAGGTAAAGCAGTACGCTACTTGCTCACCAAAGAAAGTTACACTATTACTATTACTTTCACACTACCCCATTAAAATGCCCCTACAGTTCCACACACCAACAGAAATCCTGATAAGGACATTCTTTTAGTTTTTATGAATAAACCCAAAACTAACAACAGAAAGCAAAGTTGAAAACCAGCCCAAAGCTACTTCAAAGTGATGTAATATAAGAACCATGTACAAATAGAAACAGAGGCTATAAGTCTGACTGCTTGTAGTCAGACTTGTTAAACTTTAACTTTAACAAGTCCCTTTGTTACTTGTTAAAGTTCAGATTCTGGCCGTGAGGCTGTGGTCAGGATTCACTCAGTTTTAACGTCATTCTGGGTTTTTGGCTAGCTTAGTGTTAGCATGGTTTTAGTGCAGATACTTGCAGAGCCAAATTGTGTTAGCAATAAATGCAGTTGTTTCTTTCCTGGATGCCATTTGTGTTTCACCATTATGCTTGTTGTTGCAAAAAAATAAAATAAACATAATGTCCATATCACCACCCCTCAAAAATCGCGCCATCATTTTCTTTCTCTGGTACACAAACTGAAATTATTGTAGCTTGAGTGTCCAGGAAGAAAAAAACATGTCTGTTTGCTTTTTTTTTTTCTTTTGTTTGTTCACCGTTTGTAGAACCTTGTAATACAAGTAACAACATAACTGTAACTGCAACAGTAATTCAGTAAACTAAATACTGATTCACCACAAATATAGCTTAAGCCCTGCTAGAGGTAGCTAGCTTAGCAGAGAAAAAGTCTTACTGTTCTACCATATAAGCATTGGCTCTTGTGTATGGTTTAGTAAATTTATATCAGAAATCAAATACAAAATCACAAAAATAGTCATTTCAGTGTTTGTTTGTTTGCAAACCTCTTCAGCTGTTACACAAATTAATGGTGTATTTCTGTCTCCACTGAGATACAGACACTCATTATGTTTAGCAACTAGCGCACGCAGGCTAACGCCTAAGGTTAGGGAATATTCTATGTGGTACTATAACAAAGCTAGCCAACTCAGGTTACATGGTTAGAATATAAAAGAAAACGTTTTCATTTGTTAGCTAATGCTCTAACTCCTGATCAGTTCTCAGCAGTGCAACAGAAAGTCCAATCTCACCCAAATATGAAATGGCTATGATGTCTTCATACTAACTTTGACTGTCCAACAAGATTCTCCTCATCTCAGGGAGATCCGTCCTACTCAATTCAACGTCCACCACATTTGTTAACATGTTGGAGATCTTACATGTGTTTATTTATTTATACATAATGACCATGCCTTCGTAATCCCAACCAAGTGGCTCTGGTGCTTAAACCAAACCAAAGCATGAAAAAGGTAAAAAAAAAAGTGCTTTCCTAAAATCTGAAAAGAGAAGGCAAACTCAAGTCTCCTTACTGAGAGCCATCTTTCAGTAAAGCCAGTACAAATCTTCCCTCCGCTTTTGAATAGAGGCTCTCTGGTTTCTGGAATAGCTGGAGCCTCATCACCACATAATGCATTCGTAAGAGTTTGTGGTCATTTCAGAGATCAAGCCGGCGAGGACAGGTTTTTCCCTTCCAGTTCTAGAAACTCTGGTTAAAAGACTACTAGCCTGTACAGCTTCACTTACAGCTGAAGCCATGACTGTCACTACAGCATAGCAAAGTTATTCATATCAACAGAATTTTGATTGGCTGGAGGAGTATAGCCCCAGCCAGTAGGAGTCAGGGTCATGGATGCAAATTTAATGAAGGCTAATAACTCCAAAAAAGAAGAAGAAGAGAGAGAGGACAGAGGGGAATCTAGACTGTGAAGAAAAAATGTATCCAAGCCTTGGTGAGTAAAACTTGGCAGACATTTTTTTGTAATTGAGTCAGTATTTCTCCTTCGTATTTCACGAATGCAATCCAAAGCAAAATTGTCAGCATGCGTGCACAAACCATGTTTTTCCTAATTTTATTAGATCATTTTCAAAACACAGTCCCGCTCATCTAGAACCATTATGATCCTTTTCAAGCACATTTAGCATTTCTAATGCTTTGTTTCAGTAACAACACATATTTTCCCTAAATCTGAAATGTCTCTTATGTGATTATATTTGCTGACATTCAATGGACCGTAGCAGAATTTGGATAACATTTCCCGACAGTCTCTTCCATAATGATAGCACGCAGCCAAACTCTACTTTGTGTGAACAAAAGGAGAAATTTCATCACCGTATGAATTTGCAAAAATGCCACCACACTGTGAAGATATTAGCATAACAGGTATTAGAAATGCTAATATGTGTGCAAATCACGAAAACGTATAGAGAGATGCTGTGCACAGGTACACAGAGGGATAAACCTGAAAGTGTGTGGCATGTGTGTGCGTTTGAATGATGGGGGGTGCGAGGGCAGGGAGGTGAAAGAGGAAGACGCCGTGTGTGTGTGCATGCATTAAAACAGAGGATTTTCTTGTCAGAGTAGCAGGGTTGGGGATTAGTTTAGGATCTGACTGAGACATAGGAAAAGGAGGGCTGATGACTTTAGCCACATAAAGAGATGACTGGGCAAATATGAGCATGTGCATCAATATCAGCAGTGAACATATTATAGCTACACCCAGCAGGGAGAGAGAGAAAAACATCCAGCAGACAACTGTGAAGATTTTATTTGTTTATGCACGACTGCAGGGAAGGAAATTAACATTGGTGTATTGAAACTGTTCCTATGGAAGATCTTTATGCTTCCCCAATCTGCAGATTCATATGCCAGAATAGATGCAAGTGACACACACACACACACCCTGGTGAAAGACAGGCACTAAAATAACCTCTGTTCCAGCTGGTGGACTGCTGAGGCCCCTGCTGGGCTGTTTTAATGGGGAAAATTAGCCAAGCAGAAAGGTGGATCCTGTTTGTTATGCTCCACTGTCCCCCCCTTCCACACAGTCGGCCAAGGAGGCATCCTCTGTTGTCCTCTCTCTCTGTGTATCTGCGAGCTCTCTTGACACTGTGCATCTCCACCAGCTGCTGCTGCCTCCGTGCATCCCTCTCCTCCTGCCTCCACACTCTGCCAGGCACAGATACATGCAGGACATTTACGCGAGCACCGAAAGACACGCACGCGCACTCACACAACAGTGGAAGCCCAGTCTGCATCTGGGATCTAAAAATCACAAAACCTGCCAAGGGATTAATCCTTTAATATTTTATAATTTTATATACATTAACCCGCTCCTGCACGCGTGCTCACCAGCAACGATCCCTCTCACAGGAAAACGCAGAGGGGAGAACGCTGTGAGGAGGGGGAAAAAAACGAAAACGTGCAAACAAATGAGACGTTTGCATGATACGGGAGTCAGACTGAACAGGGCGAGACTGAGCGAAAAGAGAGAGAAGTGAGAGAGTAAAGGATGAGTGGAGGATATGCAGAGGGCTGAAAAGCTTCTTTGTTCTGGATGCCCTTGAGACAGCTGACATTGCCACAATAAGACCTTCATTCAGAGGGAAGGAGCCGTCAGCAAGCGTCAGCAAGGAAAGAGCAAGAGTCGGATTTAGTACTTTTGGCATACTGATATGTTTATAGTATGCAGAGGTGATGCCATGTTGGGTTTGTTTTTGTAAAAGGCAAATTCTCACGTTTCATCAGCATTCACATTAACTAGCAGTCTCTTCCTACTACGTGAGTTTAAAACCACCATTTCTACCTTTCCCCAACTCATCCACATCAACCAGAGAGATCCAACTGGGCCGGAAGCACAAAAGACAGATTAGCAAACTTCCAGAGCCTTTATGATACATAGGATACAGAATTTTTATGTCTTTCCAGACTACTGCTGAGAAGTGATGGCATAAAAGCTTGTAATACCCAACTAAACCTAGAAACTGCCAAAGTGACTTGTGGTGGGTATAGGGTAGGCCAAGATGGCAGCCGCCACTGCTGTTAGGGACACACTTGCCCACATCCAATCTGTTTACCTAGATCTGTCACGAAAGCCTTCCCAAACTCACACTTTGCCAAGTTTGAGGTGAAAGAGCTGCAAAAGTTGCTAGAGTGGCAATAGATATATCCAGGTACAAATTGCAGGATGGAAGGTCACTCAAGACAGTGTTCATAAGCTGGTAAAAAATGGCTGTTGGGTTACATATCCCAAATGCCATCACAGTGTATTGTAAATGTTGACAAAGAGTTTGCTGTGGCTTTTTATGACAGTGGGATCATCATGGGCGGAAACACAGTTGTGATGTGACTTGTGATTGATGGTCAAATCTGTGCTGCCATTCAATCATTTGTTGGTCAAAGCTATGACCTGCATGACCATGAAATAATCTGCAGCAGAGTTTGGCTGTAAGTCACAGCTAGATGCTAAATCATCACAAGTTTCTGGTTGTGCAAAACATTTTGATTCTGATCGAAGGGCCTTTACACTTACAGAGAAGGAGGATAGGAACAGTGTGATCATTTAGAGGCTCACCTGCCATGCAAACACACCCGGAGTTGTTGCATGTGCTAGGAGCCAGCTTACAGCGTCTAGCATTTTCTATCTGAGCGCGACTTAAGAGTGCAAAAGTGTTTTGGGGGGTTTCCAATCAGAAGAAAGCTGGTTTAAAGATACAGCATGTAAAACTGTTGGACATGATTAAATTGCAGATTGCAGTCAACTAAATTCTGATTTCTTACTTCGCCCACATCAAGTGTATAATCTTAACAAGTCCGGCTATCATTTATTTGTAGTGAGGGTAGGCTGTCAGTCCGATGTTTACCTCAGATGGTGTCCATGTCTGTTTATTCTTTGTGAAAGGAACACGTTGATAAGTCTGTGAAGTTCACTTGTGTCCGGTGACAGTGATACTGAGATGAGTCATTGAGGATATCCTGAACTTTCCTCTCAGTAAGCGCTCCTGTTTTTGTTAGCTGCTAATATCCTCTGCTAGCTGTTGTTAGCCTCTGCTAGCTACCGTTACTGCTCCTATGTTTTTTTAATGGATTGATTCTAAGTTCATGAACATCAACATAATTTGTTGGAATACGCAGTGACATACTAAACTATGTATATTTATGATTACAACATTCTTTTTTTCAATTAAATAACCTCAAAAAATGGCTGACTGGAGCTTTAGAGAGTAAAGCGTGCTAATAGCTAAAGACAGAGGCTGAACTGTGTCACTGCTTTTGAACTGGGAATTATGCAAAGTAACTCTATTCAATGGATCGAATAAAATATTATTATTATTATTATTTCCCAGAAGGGACAGAGTATGTAATCAGTTCTGTTTGTTTGCCTGTGTATTTGTTAGCAGTTTAGCATTCACAGTTTTCAAGATATCATTTGGTCTGATGGTAGATACCAAAATCAGCTCAAGATGATTTAATTTTCTTAGAAATCCCATAATTTCTTACAGATGGCCTGCAAACTTCACAACAATAAACTAGGCCTTGTGGAACATGTGTACCTAGGCTGGAAAAACATTTGACCTTGACCTTCACTGTTAGCGTCCAAAGTCAAAGTTAACCTTGAAAGAAAATTTCAAGAAACCAAATATGAAAGGGCACGGAGAGTGCTGCACAACACACTTTTTTTCAGTGCCATAACTGATGCCATAACTTCACAAACTCACACACTGCATGAATATATCTTAAAACCTCAAGTTTTTATAGCTTTTAGAAGCCAAAGATTTCAGCTAATTCCTCTCCAACCATATGTGTAACGAAGATGACAAATACACCATTTTAGTATGCAATGCTTCATTGTCATAGGTTAAAGGGCAGGGTAGCATGAATTAGGAAAAAGTTTAGTCTCCTTTGGGTTAACCCTAACCCTCCAACATTGTGTGACTTTGTTGCAAAATTCACAAATCTCCCCAAAAATGGTGCCAAAAAACAAACGAAAAAACAAAACAGCTGCAATCAAACTGGATTTTTCTTCAAGTTTTGAGTATTTTCTCAACACTTAACCCCACTTGCAGAAATACAGAGGGAGGTTAGCAAGTTTAAATTTATGTTTTCATTATCAACAGCATCACTGAGCCGCTTCTGGTTTTTACTGTGGTTCTGTCCAGCTCCTTACTTGCTGCCCGACTTGGTCACATCCTGTATCCCATGCACACTAACAAACCTCACACACAAACACACTTTCGAAATCTGAGAGTGTGTTAGGCCTCTCTTCCTCCTCACCCAAAGTTCCTGGCCCCAGGGGGTGGAGGGTCTCTACACCGGTCTTACACATCCAACTCAAACACACACACACACACTGGCAGCAGACCACATCAGAGGGGGTCCATTCCTCCCCGAGTCCACAGGTCTCTGGATAAACATATTATTCTGGATTAAATGTTTCCCATATTTGTTATTCTTCCCTTCGAGACTCCAGGTGGAATTGGTATGAAACCAAAAATCATATGTACATTCCTTTGAAGGAAAGCGCTGGTGCCGAGGGGGAATGCTCGGAACCGGGATCGAGAATTCCCTTTCGGAGTAAGAACTTGTAACAACATTTGTGCAGATTTTTCGATTGCCCCACATTCTTCGTTACACATCTAACAAAGGCTCCGCTGTGTTGTCCACAAGTGGTCTTTTCCCCTTTCAAACTCATGCTGCACTGCTACACAGCCATCTCTACAAATCCAGGAAGTGTGTGTGTGTGTGTGTGTGTGTGTGTGTGTGTGTGTGTGTGTGTGTGTGTGTGTGTGTGTGTGCTCCATGGAGGTCCACTCCTGGCTCTGAATCAGATCAAATTGGTTCAAGAGGCGCTGACCCTCGCAGGGATGCTGCAGTATGTGGGTATAATTTACTCTCGTGCAGTTTGAGCAGCGATAGAAGGTGACAGCCGAGCAGCAGCTTCAGCCACTGCGAGGCCTAAATGTAAGACTTTAGATGCAGGAGCTGATCACCGAGTCCTGTTCAATTATTATGTTCAGATTACTGCCAGAGCCTCTTGCCCTATCAGAGCCCAGGTTATAGCCTTGGGCGAGCCAGTAGGAGAGGTGATGATGTGGAGTGGGAGATCACAGTCTGCCCACTTTATGGCCCCTGTGGCAATGGTAATAGTATCTGAGCTGTAATGATGGACTGCTGGATGGACACACATGTTGCGCCAACTTCTTCAATTTTCAGTAGCTGCGAGAAAGCCTTTCAATTAATAAAAGAAAGACGTGTTCCGTGTTCGGATATTAGCAGTCAGCAGCCCATCCTGCGCAATCTGATGCTCTTGAACGATCTCCAGCGTCGGCCTCCTGCATGCTAATTCAACTGTGGGCCAAAGCAGGGACACACAATAGCAGAGAAATCTATAAACCCAAAAAGACAGCGTGTTTGTTTCTCCCCAACGTGTTTATTTTCGCAAACTGCGTCGCCCCCAACTCGGGACGTGTGTTGTCGACAGAGTGTTCTTGCTTCGATGTGTTTGATGTCTCTCTTGCTCTCTCTCTGTCTCACTCTCATAGGCCCTGGAGACACCGTTGCTCATGCATAATCACCGTATGCGTCTTTCTGATGTGCCTCTGTGTGCCGCTGGTGGAGGTTAATGCGCAGAGCTGCACATGCAGAAAACACAGTCCCGAATTAGAGACAAGCAAAAAAATCCCCAAAAAGCACAACTTTGCATTTCCGACGAACGGCGAAGAACGAGGTGAACAGAGGCAGAGGGGAGTTTTGCGTCGTTTATTGAGGTGATGTAAGTACCAGGACAGCTCTCCGGGCTTGTGTGTCATTTAGCATTCTGCTGTGATAAACAACTGGATTGATTATGATGGTTTAAACACAGCATACACTGTGCTTTGCTTAATAAAACCATCTACCGCTGTAATTCATCATCCTTACCGTTACACTGAGCTGGGAAATCAGGGGGAGGTGACGGGATCTGAGGGAGGAAAGCAACGCTCACGTAGGGGGCAAAGAGGTCATGAGGTGTGTGTGTGTGTGTGTGTGTGTGTGTGTGTGTGTGTGTGTGTGTGTGTGTGTGTGTGTGTGTGTGTGTGTGTGTGTGTGTGTGTGTGTGATGGCAGCATCACCAGTCCTCCAGGGCTCAGCAGGCTAATTAATAATGAATCCCAGAGAGTCTGTGTTTGAAATGCAGATGTGCAACTGCCGGCTCCGCCTGCTCCTTCAGAGGGACCTGTGTGTGTGTGTGTGTGTGTGTGTGTGTGTGTGTGTGTGTGTGTGTGTGTGTGTGTGTGTGTGTGTGGCTTTGTAGGCCACAAGGGAAGGAATGTTGTGCTGGCTGGTTGTTTAGCTGTGCCAGAGAACTTGCTCATATTCTACATAAAATTCAGCAGGGCCATTCATTAAACGCAGACTGCGTTTGACTTTTGAGGGTGATTTGAAGGAAAACTCGGCAAGAGGAAAGGTAGATCTTTAGTGGATAAGTTCTCGCCCTTCTTTTCTGCTCCGGAGTCCTTTTCTCCTGCTCGTTGGTGCCATCAAAGGCCTCAGAAACACCCCCAACTCCTCCTCCCCAAGCTCTCGGCTCTCAATGCAGAAGAGGAGCAGAAGAAGGGCATGTGGACGAGGAGCTGGAGAGGGTCTGAAGAGCATACATCACATTTCTGTAGACTCTTACTCTTCTTCATGGGTCTCTTTTAAAGATATTCTGTGTTTATGTTCACGTGTGTCTGTGTGAACAGTTTGAAGTTTAACATATGCTAATGTTATGTAGATCTTTTTCTCTTTTTTTTTTTTACCAGCTGTGGTGCCTTCACTGACCCAGGAACAATATTCTAGCCTCTTCTGCAAACAGCACCTGTAACACACACACACACAGACACACACACAGAGCAGTGAATAATCTCTTTGACAAACATTACCTTTGTTTGACAGAAGGCAAGAGGGACAAACAGTTTCTATTTTTTTCGGGCGTTTCAAATCCTTGCAGATAGAGAAAAAATAATAATAACAATAATAATAATATTCCAACAGTTGCTTTTGCAGAGAGTGTTTGTTCTCTGCGTGTAAAGACTGAAGACGTTTCGGGGAGCTGAAAGACTCCCTGACCCCGGGCCTGTGTGTGTTGTTTTGACTGAATTCATTTTCTAATTAACTACAAACCCAAAAACAATTTTACGCTGGGATTCGCATCATAGTTGGAATACTAATATCCACACCTTAGACATTTATTCAAAGTCTTTGCTGGACTCTGTGTCCTTCTGAATCCTCCAGGAAAATTAAATGACTTCATTTTAGAGGGACTTTGCAATTTAAACATTATTTTGATTGCATATTTCTGTATTTTACTTTACTTATTACTTTAAAAATGATATAGTCATGATGCTTGATTAATTGTGTATTGGTTCTTTTTCATTTTGTATTTTTAGGACATCTGTTTATGTGGGGAAAACAATATAAATAATAATAATAACAACAAGAAAAACAGACAAAATAACTATTAACCTGATCCCCATAGCCTGAGACTGCTAAATAGATTCATTGAACCTATCTGCATGAAATTTTCCACTGCTTTTTAAATTTAATCTAAGATCTCCCTCCCCAAATCTGTTCACTGCACCTTTCCTACACAGATTAAATAAATGTTAGAGGTCACAGGAAGCAGGAAAGGTCTTGTTAATCTCTGTTTGAGGGGGGAAATTTTCAAAATAAAAGTAACATTTTATAAAAATTTGTTCTTAATGAATGACACATTTTGTGTTGCTGCAGTGCTAAAGCTCTGATCACCAGTGCCCATGTTAGACGTTATCTACCCCCGTTATCTACCCCCCCCCCCCCCCCCCCCCCCGCCCCATAAATAACATAATGGACTTTTCCGGTGGAAAATCTGAAAATGGGATAACCTTCACATAGATTTGTTTCCACAAAAGTCTTCATTCTAAACCTGTTGAAGACCTTCTCTATGCCATGATGCGCAGATGTCTGACTCTCTCTCTCACACACACACAGTGAGACAAACTGCCTCTTGAACAGTGCAGACCAAACAAACGCACCGGGCCTCATGCATTATGAATGTACATTTACACCGGCGTGCTCTCATGGGGATGAGTTTTAGCTCCACGTCGGCTACACTCACTCACTGGCGTGTCCGATGTGTGTGTGTGTGTGTGTGTGTGTGTGTGTGTGTGTGTGTGTGTGTGTGTGTGTGTGTGTGTGTGTGTGTGTGTGTGTTTAAAACCTCTGCTGGACACAAACACAGAGGTAACAATGGAGTCTGTGACTGACAGCTCCGTGTCAAAACCAGCGCTTTAAAAAAATGATAAATAATTTTTAAAAGACATTTTAGTTTCGGGTGTGTTTCTGTAAAAGACGCCCCCCCCCTCACAAACACACACTCCCCTCCGGTGTCACTATCCTTTATTAGCGACGTCACGGGTTAATGGGGATATCGATTTTACTGTCTGGGAGCTTGTAAAGTGTGCGCGGCGGGTGTCAGGGATGAGAGCACAAGCACAAGTTTAGACTCAGAGGTGACATGGATGGATCGAGATTCCTTTAAAAGAAGCCAAACCAAAGAAACTACAACAACAACAACAACAACAACAATAATAATAATAATAATAATAATAATAATAATAATAATAATAATAATAATAATAATAATAATAATAATAATGATGATGATGATAAAAAATGTGCTTATGAAAAATAAACTACAAGAACCTCATAAATACAAATTAATAAAAGTGTTTTCATCCCCCTTCTTATTTTGATAGGAAACAAGCCGGGAAATAACGTTTATGTCATGCACGCTTCTAACACCGAGGAGCAGAGATTTAAGCTTCGTGGGGAAAGTTTGCAAAGGTCACGACACCAAGTGGCAGGTCCCGCCCCGAGGCCCAGAGCTGTCTCCACAGCAGACTGAGTCTGATTTATAGAAAAGCTACAGCATTAATGTTGTGACCTGAACGGCCAAGATCGAGGCAAAAAAAATAAAAAAACAAAACAAAATAAAACAATATAAAATACTTCACGACTGTCAGCTGCAGTTCTAACCTTGCATATGAAACGCAACTCCACTGTCATTTTTTTTTTAAATAATATTTTTTTGGGGAAAAGCTTCCAAACTATAACAATAAAACTGAAGCACTTGTCAATTATTATAAGAGGAAAAAATGTAACAATGCCTTTAAAGTTAGAAACATCATAGAGCCAAGACTCAGACTCTCCAAAGGAAACCTGTCATGTTGTCTCTCTCTGCTCTGTTCTGCGGCATATATATAATTAAAGTGACCTCACATGAGATATTAATCAGCAGTGCTGAACACAAATGTTGCGCTCGCGAGTGCATGTTTCAAACTTGCAATCAATACGCGGTTTATTAGAGACCTTAATAAACATGACGGTGGATATGACACTCTACTCGCATTCGGTTTTGAGTGAATCTGTTTCTTTTTTTTAGTGTAAATAGAAGCATTTATTTACAGTCCCACGCGTGCCACGCGAGGAAGGAGGGACACTGCTTTTCTTTTCCTTTTTCCTGAAAACTGAATCCATTTTTGTTTTCTTGTTTACCTTATAATTTTATTTTAGTCTGCCTAAATGAAGTCGTGAAACAAATCTATTTATTTCCTTCTCTGCTTATACAGTAAACAGCCCGAGTCAGAAGATAATCACTGGTTAAGACTCGCTTACAGCCGCCAGGCAAACACAAACAAGCCGCTGAACAAACGCTCCACGAAGCAACACTAACACACAAAGACACACACATAAAATAAAAATAAAATGAAGAAATGATAAGTCAGTTAGTTGGAGTTATTTAGCACTAGTGCGCACTGGTTTAAGATAGAGTCTGCAGTGTTAGTGCGTGGTGTAAGTGTAGCAGGGCTGGCTCGGGTTATCTGTGAATGGGCTCTTTATTGGAGGCGCGGAGCGGGGATTTGCCTTTTATTCGCCTCGCTATGGAAACGCGCTCGACGGCAGAAAAATGTTGACGCGAATAAAAGGAATCGGCACAAGGAGCAGTTTCTAGAGAAGCATCTGTTACACTTAGAAACTTAGACTATCGAGAGCAATACAGCCCCCTCTCAAAGTCCCTCTCCTGTCTGCTTTATGCACCACAAAAAAACCCGCAGACTTCATCTTTGTAAAGACCCGAAAATGAAAAAGAAAGAGAAAAAAAATGTTTTTTATATTCAAATTTAGTTCGAGTAAATCTGAATTTAAAATCTTACATTTTGTTCAATTTTTCGTCTTACATATAATTAATTAATTGTTTTTTTCCCAGGAAGATCCTTTTTATTTCTTTTGAAATGGAGACCCCCATCCTCCAAAATCACTTCACGGTGCGTGTCATTTAATATGACACGTATGAAACTGCGGGAGCCGCTACTAACGCTGCGCAATAACTTTATATTTTGCATTTAATTCTCTCCCCCCCACCTCCAGTCCCATAACAGCTCCAAACGAAGCAACCCAATTCAGCAAACTAGGCCACTGGAACAACACTGCCATTCACATCAAATATTCAGCCACTTTCACCCAACTTCCACAGACGCAGACACATAGGGAATTTACACGTAAGGCCGCAGCAGAATGAGAATAAAGACACGACAAAACGTATCTGATTAATTATCCTTCCATCCACAGGCGAATCTACTGCACCATGTAAGAGTTAAGAGAGAAAACATCCTGCCATCCTCACAGCTAACTGCCCGTCTGTCACCCCCACCCCACCACGGTTATCGAGGCCCCGTCCACCCTCCAGCACATCCCTGTCCGAAGTTCTATAGCCCGCGCTCAGCTCACCTTGCTCCGGCCTCCTCCTCTGTCTTCCACCAGCAGCGTGTAGCTCGGCTATACTCGGCGCTCTTTAATGACTTTCTGGTGGCTGCAGCCTTCTTTTATTTCTTCTAAATGTATGAAAATGTATGCAAATTTAAATCAAGCTTAACCTGGGAGCTCGAGCAATATATTTAATGGAATTTCAGACCAATAAGGAGATTGCAACGCAGTCTTCTAATGGCAAATATAATTACGCCGCTAAGTTAGCTCGCTGATTTGCAGATCTTTTTTTCCCCAACTCTGAGAAGACCTGATGAGATTCTTAAATACTGGGAGTGATAAGTGTCTACTGGCTGTGCTCGCGTTTATCTCTTTGAACGTGGGTAACATGGAGACGTTTTCCTTCTGGGAAAATGTGTCAGGTGAGCAGATGTGGATTTTGGGCTCTTGTAGAAATATTATTTCATATCTCTATGTGTTTTATGAATATTCCAGTTTTGGAGAGAAAGACGGCAAGAGTAAAGTCAAACATGTGTGTTATATTTTCACAAGCTCGGGATTATGGATAGCCCGTGCGTAAAGCAATTTTGCCTGAAACACTCTCTCCAGACGTGTCATTCTACAAACACCTGAGGAAATATTCTCCAAGTTAATAATTAGCAGTGAGAACTGCTCTTAGTTTAATTGTATCCTTTTAAATTAAGTGCTGGCACGTCTAAGAAATGCCATTGCGCTTTAATCTCCTTCTTTGCGCGCGCTCAAGGGTGACAGGAGCAGCAATAAACTCGTGCGTAAATCAGTTGGAAACTTTAATTAATAAACAGGAACTGCGCTCCACGCTCACATCATTCCACAGCCAGACCCACTGGACCAGCACTCCGACACACTTCCGGTTCGACAGCCTGTAAACCTTTTCCTACCCGCAGCTCTGCTGCCGGAGGCGGAGGTTTCGGGTGTGCGCCGTCATTGGCGGAGACGTGTCGTCACCGCGTCTCGGTCGGACTGTGAGTGGTGGTGGAGGCTGTCAGTCACTCCCAAGCTGCTGCTGAGCCTCCGGAGAGAGGGAGATGTCAGAGGCTGAGCTGCTCCCTCTCTTCAGTAGCATTAGTGGGGTTGAGCAGCCAGCATGGCCACAGCTGCCTCTAGCCCCTACACCCTGCTCAGTTCCAGTCCCATGATCCACCCGGAGAGCCAGGCCATGCAGCCTGCTAGCCCCTACAGAGGACATCAGAAACTGCTCCAGAGTGACTACCTGCAAAGTGTCCAGAACGGGCACTCCCTCGGGCACCAGTGGGCAAGCAACCTGTCGGAGGGGAGCCCCTGGTCGGCCTCCATGGAGCAGCAGGACGTGAAACCGGGCCGAGAAGACCTCCAGCTCGGCATCATCCATCACCGCTCTCCGCACGTAGCGCATCACTCTCCTCATCACAACAACCATGGCAACCACCCGGGAGCCTGGGGTACTCCGGTGTCCCACAACTCCTCGATCACCAGCGGGCAGCAGATCAACATCTACTCCCAGACGGGCTTCACTGTCAACGGGATGCTGGACCACGGGGGACTCACACCTCCACCCAACCCGCAGGGCCAAGGCATGCACCCGGGCCTCAGGGACACACTTAGCCCCGAGCACAGCGACCTCGGCGGACACCACTGCCACGACCACTCCGACGAGGAAACGCCGACTTCGGACGAGCTGGAGCACTTTGCCAAGCAGTTCAAACAGAGGAGAATCAAACTGGGCTTTACGCAGGCGGACGTGGGTTTGGCTCTGGGCACGCTGTACGGTAACGTCTTTTCCCAAACTACTATCTGCAGGTTCGAGGCTTTGCAGCTGAGCTTTAAAAACATGTGCAAACTAAAGCCGCTGCTGAACAAGTGGCTGGAGGAGGCGGACTCGTCCACGGGCAGCTCCAGCAGTATAGACAAGATAGCAGCTCAGGGGAGAAAGAGGAAGAAGAGGACGTCCATCGAAGTGAGCGTGAAGGGAGTTCTCGAGACGCACTTTCTCAAGTGTCCCAAGCCTTCCGCGCAGGAGATCACGTCGCTGGCGGACTCGCTTCAGTTGGAGAAGGAGGTGGTGCGCGTGTGGTTCTGCAACCGGAGGCAGAAGGAGAAGCGCATGACACCGCCCGGAGAGCAGCCGCCCCACGAGGGACCCTATTCTCACAGCGGGAGCGCGGGAGACGCCTCCTCGTGCCATGATCTCTGACCGAAGCACCTGGAGGAATCCCCCCCACGCCCCCCACCCCCTCCGACACACACCTCCACCTCCACCCGGTGCAGACTCTCGAGCGCTCGGACGCGCGGTGGCACCTTGTAGCCCTCCGCACCTGTCCCGGTACAGACTCGCCCGGATGCCTCCAGCACTGAAACAATAACAGAGATACCTGTTCAGCCTTCGTCATTGTTTTTCCTGCCACGAGGGCATTATCCTATAGCGGCATATCAAACATCACATTCCAGATCACCTTTCTTTTTCTATTTTCTTTTTTGGGAGAGCCCGCCACTTTTTTTTCTCTCCATCACGGATATACATACAAAAAATGTGCCTAATAACCTGCCAGCGCCTTTGGTTTGTGTGTGTGTGTGTATGCGTGTGCGTGTGTGTGTCACCGTTTTTAACATCAGCTCGGTAATAACGATAAGATGGGACTGATGGTTTTGTTTTTATTGTTGTTTTCGTGGCTTTCCTCACACACGCCGTGCTCCCGTTGTACCCACGATCGGCGGCGTGGAACCAGTAATAATAACAACAACACCAATAATAACAATAATAATAATAATAATAATAATAATGTTACTGTTCTTAATTGATTTGTACCAGCACCAGAGGCCATTTTTTACACTCCACCTCACGCTTCCCCCTCGGGCTTTTCCAACGCCTTAGTTCTCCTCATATTTACAGTCATTTACTTTGTAACGTAGAAGATCTGTATTTTTTTTTCTTTTTGTGCATTTGCAACCTTAGGCCCTCATTCCAGCTGTGCAGCCACTCTACATGACTCTTGGAGGACTGTTTTGCTTTCTTTTACTTTTGGCCTGTAGCTTACGAGGGTTGTACGAAGCCACGCGCAGTTGCAGCTCTATTTATTCATTTACTTCTTTTTTTATTTCGATCATCTTCGACCATTTAAACTGTGCGGACTCTGAAAAAGGACAAGAAAGAGCCGAGAGTCTAGAAAGCAACGCTATACACCTGCCTATAATTTTAATGTACGTTCACTATCGAAATTTTATAATCTTAAATACTCCTGTTATTTGGTTTATTTCTTAAGTATTTTTTCGAATATTGTACAGTTTTATATATTACCCTTTTGAAGTCATTAATTTAAATAAATGATCTTAGTTATTCACGCACTTGATTAGCAGTGTTTTAAAAGAAAGAAAAAAGCAAACAAACACGCGAAAAATTTAAAAATCAAAAAACAAAGAAAAAAATTATTTTCAATAAGACTGAATGAACTGTTTCGGCGGTTTTATTCCAAATTTCAATGACAGCTCAAGTAATTATTTATTTTCAGTATAAAGCTTGTATTATGTTTTTGAAATAAACTATGTATGTTGTAATAAACCATTTCTTGCTACAACTGCTCACTGTCCGAAGCAGAAGTCAGCTTCTGATTTTCTTTTTTTTTTTTTTTTTAGAAAAGTAAAGACTATTCAGAAGTTGTTTTTTTAAATCACAGCTTCCTCTTATTGTTATGGAAACAAAGCAATAATTTAAATGAATCACAGCACTTTAAAAAAATATTGCTTTTAAAAGCTTGTATGTAATGTGGAGCATTCTGTGTGGGAAATGGTTCGAGCTGAGCTTGTGATTAATTCTGCAAAGTCACCAGATCAGTCCCTTAATGCTGCTTTCAAACTCTTATATTTAGGTGAATTATATTGTTAGGCCGCGTAACCTTCACTTGGCCTCAATGTCATGTCAAGAGGCATCTTTTGCCAAATAAATAACAAATAAATAAATAAATCTCTACAACTAACAGCTGTAAAATATCCAGTGGTTCACAGAGACCCTGCACTGCAAACTGAGACGTTTTCTCCTGCAGTTCCACTGAAATGTTATTGTCCGGGCCCTCTGCCCTTCTCAATCAGACATGCGTGATTTATCGCCTGGGCCGCTGGGCCTGACAGCAAAACACAATGACACACATATACTCAGACACACACACACACACACACAATCAGAAGCAGATGAATCTCATTTCAAAGGCTATGGCTGTGTATAATTGGCCATGCCAGGGCAAAATAAAGCTGTACTCCCCCTTTAGAAAAAAGAAAGAAAAACATCATAATGCCCCAAAATAATTTAGGGATGGTTTTGGAAATAAGTAGATGCATTCAGTACTGCTTAAATGTTTCAAAAATAGATCTGGAGAGGGAAAGTGAAAGAGGGAGAGGGAGGAGAGGAGAGGCGGAAGGGTGCTAGGCCTTGCCTTGAAATGGGGAGCCTGACTGGAATACTAATGTGTCTGAATTTATGCATCTCCTCAGTCTGCAGCCCTGAGAGGGGGGTGGGGGAGACAGAGAGAGAGAGAGGAGAGAGGAGAGGGAGGAGAAGGGGAAAGAAAAGGGTGTGAGGGTGGAGGTGAAGAGGAGGAGGGGGGGGGGGGGGTAATGTAGAAGAAGAGAAAAGTAAAACCATGGCTGATTGATTCTATCCATCTATTTTAGTCTGAAATAATCCCCAGCTTCTGGGAGGAAGAAAATGACCCTGGAAGGAAGGAAGAACCCAGAAGCCGAGCAAATAAAGCAAAGCAAGCCAAGGTCCACGGCGGCGCTGCGGTATCCTTGAGCCTCTTCCACCTCTCCTTCCCCATGCAAACCCATCCAAATATGTTTTTAAAGAGTAACCAGCACCTCGGCGTGAATAACTTACCAGTTTTAAAAATGACTGACTTGGGGAGATTGTGTAAAGGATATTGAGTAAAGAAGAAGGGAAAAAAGATAACAGGTGCAAGATGAAAGCATACTTCAGAGGTATTGAATGATGAACTTCAGGTAATTATTTTTCAAAAAAAAAAAAGGAGAAAAAAACGCTTCAGGTTGGCTCGGCTCGGCGCTCTGGCAAATAATTGAGCTTCTGAATCAGATCCTGAGTGACTGAGTGACAATAGAGAGGCAGGAGTGGTGAAGTTGTGCAGTAGCAGTTTTGGAGGATGAGCAGAGTTGTTTACGTGCAGATTATAATGGGAGCAGCTGACTCACACCTTTTCTTTTTTTTCATAATTACATCTCTTCTAACCTTTTGTTCTCTTTTAATCTATTCTCTCTTTCAAAGAATCTGTCTGAAAGTTAAACCATTAAATAAACTGTTTTCCTGTATTTTTTATACTGTTACTTTGCCCATAATCATAATAATATTAATACAATCTGTCAAGCTCAGTGAAACGACTGAAACACGTTGTGATTAAAGTAACTTCAGGTGGTGCAAAGATTCTGGGGAAGGCAGGAAAGAGCAGAAGGGGCTGATATACTGTTTGCAGTAAAACGTTGGAGGTTAAAGCAAGGACACTCAACATCACATTTCTCTTTAATTAGACAGGGCTGCAGTCTATCTGCCATAGCAAGAGCACAGAGAAGAGCCAAACAGCAGCACCACATGAGAGGATGGGAGTAATGAATGTCGGCTGCTCGTCTGCCACGTGGTTCTTTCACTTTTGGACACCAGTCCTGTCTCTTCCTTTAACTTAAAGTGTATAAAATGATCCGCTCTCCTAATGTTTGCTGTGTCTGCTGCGTTACCTATCGTACTGCGTCCTTTCTGCTTAGAACTGGATACCTGCTGTATTCAACCACATGTGACCAGTTCAGCCCCTCATTTTTATTTCTCTTTTTTTCACTTTTGCCTAATCCGAACTGCCTAAGACCTGGCAGGATTTGTATGACAAACATATATTCCTACCAAAACTTTAAAATAAAGTTCAGTAAACATGACCACTATTACGCGGACTAAAGAAATTTAAAAAATGACAACGTTTGATACAGGAATAAAAAGAAGTAAAGCAAATAGTTATTATTATAGTGGATGTTTATGGAAAACGATCCAAAGATTTCCAAGGAGACAAGCAAACTCTTCAATAAAACACACCTTACAATCTGTTAGGACCAAGTGGTTCAGTCTGAGAGGCCTCAGGTGAAGCTAGAGGAAGAAAAGAGGGAAAGATTTGATTCATTCTTCATAAATAAGCTCTGGACTCAGAGCATAAAGAAAAAAAGTTAACTTCCTCTCATGGGAATTGATTTAGTTGTTTTGGAGTCTTGTCTTTATGTTCCTATTTGTTAGCAGCACGTTTCACACTTGTTGCAGGCCGATTATAATGTACACCACAGCATTTTTCAGCCTCTGTAGGATTATAACCTCCTGGTCCTGCAGGAGCACAATGTCTCAGTGAGAGAGAGCAAACTTCACAGCTGCTTTATCGCCGCTGGTGCTGATGCACTGGAGGACAGTCAGCTCTGTATACCTTCCAACTGGACGGTGGAGAGACAGAAGAAAAGCAAGCAGGGTGAGGATGAGGAGGGAGAAAGGGGGCGCATCTGCAAACAGGTGTAAGCTGAAATCAGTTTCACCTCCTCAGCTCTGGTATTGTGACACCAGGGTCGGCTAACTGTTAGGTTGGGTGGGTTTGACTCTTCCAGAAAGGATTGCTCCATCTCTCCTGGCAAAAGCATAAATTTAGTTTTTGTATGTGTGAGTTTTCCAGGTTTCTCACATGAGTGGAGTCACTGATGAAGCCCTTTAAAATCCCAGAATCACTAGTGTGCCCCCCCCACACCGGGTCAGTAATTAATAATAAAAATCGTGTCAGTGGAACAGCTGCCTCTGACATCCGGTTGCTCCTCTCTGTCTAGGCTGTGTCATTCATGCCTTTGCAGTCAATTAAAGCTATATTACCGCTGTGCAGTGTGATCCATCAATTAAGCAACATGTGAACACAAAGCGATACAGTACAGCTTGACATTTTCCAGGCTGCACTTTTTTGTTGATGTGACGTTAGGGTGGTCACACGTGGCCCACGATTAAGCTGTACAAAGTGCCAGGTTTATAGGGGAACCCACGAACGTGGAAACACACACACAGAAGAAAGGCCTGTTTGTGGCGCAGTGAGTAAATCACTGTGTCTGATATCTTCATTTGAGACAGGGGGCTGATCACCGCTCGTCCTGCTTGTTCCACATTAACTCATTATCACACGCGCTCACTCCATTAATTCTCCCGCTTTTATTAGCTGCAGGAGCGCGCGCGCGCGAACACGCGCACAGTGGGCCGATGACAGCCACTGCCTCTACCTCATCTGACAGCTAATGGCTTCATTAGGAGCAGCGTGTTAATTGGCTGACTTTAGGGAGACGCTCGTTAATGAGGATAAATAGATTCACACCTGAGCGGGGCGCTACCCAGCCACAGCAGCACTGTGGGAGCCGTGGAAGAGACGCGAGTGTGGGCTGCAGATACGACTGCATCGGTTTGAGTGAGCGGAGAAGAGACCTGTCCCGCTCTCCTCCTTCCTCCCAGCCTAAGCGCGGTGGTGTTTTCATTGCCAGGCAGACTTATTAGCCGAGTGGTTGATTAGCACCAGGAGGCCAAAACAAAGAGCAGTATGTCAAAGCAATTAGCCCCACTGTTTACCTCTTAGCTCCCACGATGACTGCAAAATGCATCTAATCCAGGACAGAGAGAGAAGGAGGGAGTCAGCTCAGACAGTTTCAGGAAAAGGACAACAGCTGGTCCCTGGGCCAAAGTGTGTGTGTGTGTGTGTGTGTGTGTGTGTGTGTGTGTGTGTGTGTGTGTGTGTGTGTGTGTGTGTGTGTGTGTGTGTGTGTGTGTGTGTGTGTGTGCGCGCGCGCATTGTGATGGGAGCAGTCCTCGTGCCTCAATCCATCTGCTTTCCTGCCTAGACCCTCCATCCTCTGCTGTCTGCTCGTGACAGCTCCGACACGCAGACACTCACACGCAGACGCGCGCTTCTCCTTTAACACGCCACTGCTTAGAGGAGCTCATATCCTCAGGGGAGCGGGGTGGGGAGGTGGTGCTGGTGGGGTGGGCAGACAAAATGGAAGCAGGCGAGACTGATGATTTACATCAGGGTAGGAGGACACGGATCCAACCTGGGACGCTGCGTGTTCAACGCTTGTGGAAGTTGGCATGTACTGGAAGGTAATACCACCTAGTGGTGGCTAGAACCCGCTGCAGGTCATTGATGTTTGTTGGGGGAGGCAGGGGAACAAAGGGAAGGAGAAGCGGCTCGAGATGCGCAGGTATTTTGGAAAGAACCGGTTCACTCAAGTTCGCAAACGAAAAACTTTTTTTTTTCTGACACAACTGTTAAAGCTATTTTAGTTGGAACATCATTTAGTTTTCAACAGGACAATGACCCCAAACACACCTCCAGGCTGTGTAAGGGCTATTTGACCAAGAGGGAGAGTGATGGAGTGCCTCCACGGTCACCTGACCTAAACCCAGTCGAGATGGTTTGGGATGAAATGGACCGACAGAAGAGCTAACAAGTGCTCAGCATCTCTGGGAACACCTTCAAGAGTGTTGGAAACCATTGCAGGCGATGAAGAGTGTGCAAAGCAGTAGTGGCTATTTTAAAGAATCTAAAACGTGTTTGGAGTTATTTCAGACGTTTTTGTTTACTACATAATTCCACATGTGCTCATTCATAGTTTTGATGCCTTCAGTGAGAATCTACAACGTAAGTAGTCATGAAAATAAAGAATGAGAAGGTGTGTCCAAACTTTTTGACTGGTAGTGTAGCAGAGGGTGTTGTTAATCAGTTTCAATTACTTTGGTGTCAATAAAATGAACAACAGGTGTAGTAGAGGGGCAACAATGAGACAACCTCCAAAACAGGGATGCTTTCACAGGTGGAGGTGATTGACATTTTTCCTTCCTCAACTCTTTTTCTGTTTGTTTTTCACTAGAATTACACTCAGGGTGAGTATCACAATGGATCAACTGCTTATTAACATCTATATCTACACAGCCAGTCACATGGCAGCGACTCAATACATGTGAGGTCAAGGCCACGTGCTGAAGTTCAAATTGAACATCAGTGGAGAAGGTGATTGAGTGACTTTGATTGTGGCATGATTGCTGGTGCAGACTCAGGCTGGCCTGAGTGTTTCAGAAACTGCTCATCTGCTGAGATTTTCCCACATAACCAGGTGATAGAAGATAAAACAGACTGCGTTGAGCTGATAGGAAGGCAACAGCAATTCAAACAACCAGTTGATACAACCAAGATGTGCAGAAGAGCATCTCTGAACGTCTAACCTAGAAGCAGCTAGGCTAAAGTAGCAGAAGACCATGATTGGTGCCATTTCTGTCAGCTAAGAATAGAAAACAGCCAACAATTTACTAGGGTTCACCGAAACTAATAATAATAATAATAATAATAATAATAATAAATTTTATTTATGAGTGCCTTTCAAGTCACCCAAGGACACTTTACAATAGGATAAAACACTTAGTAAAACAATGGCAGAATAAGAACAATAAAATAAAAGCACAAGATAAAATGAACAAACAGTGGATTCACAGTGAATATGCAGATTTGAACAGATGAGTTTTGAGTTGGGATTTAAACTGGGGGAGAGAACCAATATTTCTTATTTCAGGGGGCAGAGAGTTCCACAGCCTGGGAGCAGAGCAGCTGAAAGCTCTGCTTCCCATGGTGGTGAGGCGGAAGGAAGGTACAGTAAGCTGGATAGAAGAAGAAGAACGGAGTGAACGGGCAGAACAAGTGGTGGTTAACAGGTCAGAAAGGTAAGAAGGAGCGAGGTTATGAATGGCCTTGAAGGTGAGCAGAAGAAGTTTGAAAATTATCCGGAATTTCACAGGGAGCCAGTGAAGTTCCTGAAGAACAGGGGTGATGTGCTGGTAGGAGGGGGTTCTGGTGATAATGTGAGCAGCAGAGTTCTGAACCAGTTGAAGCTTATGGAGGGATATTTGGGGGAGACCATGCAGAAGAGAATTGCAGTAGTCAATACGGGAGGTAACAAGCCTATGTACAAGAATGGACGTAGACTGGGTGGAAAGAGAAGGAAGCAATCTGTTAATGTTACGTAGATGGAAGTAGGCAGAACGGGTGAGATTTATAGCAAAGTGAACTGTCTAGGATGACACCAAGGCTCTTAACCTGAGGAGAAGGGAAAACTGTGGAGTTATCGATGGTGAGTGAGAAAAACTAGATAATAGAAGATTGAAAACAACATCATCTGGTCTGATGAGTCGATTTCCGCTGCAACATTTGTATGGTAGGTGAGAATTTAAACCCTAAACTATTGCCGCTGATCGTCATTTAATCAGAATCAGAATACTTTATTGATCCCTGGGGGAATTTTTTTTTTTTTTTTTAAATGACCAGAGTGTACTCATCATCTGATGACTGTTTTTCCTGCAGACTGCTACACCATGTCATATAGTTTAGATCATCTCAAACATGAGATCAGTGTACTCAAATGTCCTGCACAGTCACCAGTTCAATATAGTAGAGCACCTTTGGGATGTGGCGGAACAGGAGATTCACATCATGGATGTGCAGCTAACTGTGTGATTGCATCATATCAACATTGAACAAAATCTCATGAGTGTTTCCAGAACTTTGTTGAATCTGTGCTACAAAGAATTATTAGATGGTACAAAAGTGGGTTCAACAGTACCCGTTGTTTCTGCTCTTCACATATTCTAACCAAGTAAATCAGAAGGATCACTAAAACTGAAGTTACCTCTTCATATGAACGCTGGCTCTGTCACACTCATGTGTTAAATCTGCCTCAGCGCTATGTAACAAAGCAGCACAGACCACAGTGGATGCATGTCAATAATGATC
Organism: Aulonocara sp. 'chitande type north' Nkhata Bay; assembly: GCF_057382095.1. Taxonomy (NCBI): domain Eukaryota; kingdom Metazoa; phylum Chordata; class Actinopteri; order Cichliformes; family Cichlidae; genus Aulonocara; species Aulonocara sp. 'chitande type north' Nkhata Bay. The sequence continues at coordinate 18,742,109 of NC_141345.1, forward strand.
TTTAATGTCAATATATACAGAACTTGAAAGAAAAATAGAATCTTAAAAATCAAATGAAATAAATACAGTATCATACAATTTCCACAATGTCTTTTGAAGAGATTTCCATGGAAATGTTTTTTTGTTATTCATTTATTTATTCTTTTAAATTCAGCCTCTCTGGTTCGACAGGGTGCGTCCCATCCCCCCCAGAGAAATCCCGACAGCTCCCCCCACATGCTCTTCATCTTCATTATGTTCTATATAGTTATATCATTTTTGCAAACGATTTCTTGTTACCACATAGGTTCACCTTCAGTAGCGAGACAGTATCTTTTGTCCGTCTGCAGCATGTTTACGTCTTTTGATACACAAGTAAAACAAATCCGACTGAGTTTCAAGGGAAAAGCAATACAGGATCTGTCCACACATGCGTTTATGTTACCAAAAGTGCTGGGAAGTGATTTTGGTTCTGAAGAACCTTCAAACCCGCTTCAAGCAGTATCTGATTTTTTTTAATACATTTATTTTTTTATTTTTGTCTCAGAAAGGAAACGGTTATGCAAAGTACCTCAGTCAATACCAACTTGCCAGCACTCTCACAAATAAATCATTACTTCACGTTGAAAAAAAAAAAAGAAAGAGTAAAAGTAAATGAGGGGAGAGGAGGATGGCGGAGCGAAGATGAAGAGCAGTGTGTGGGGAGGGAGCACAGTTTAACCAAAGCAGCTTTTTAATCAGCCAATCACAGTGAAGGAAAACATCAGCTGGTGCGTTTCTTCCTCACATAAAAAGGAAGAAAGAATGAAAGGCGAGGAGGGTAAGTGCATATGAGAAGCTGTGGAAATAAATACAAGTCTGTCTCCCCAGCAGTAACAGATACGAGGTTCCTCTTCGGCTGACTTCTGCAATGCAACCTCGTCCTGTGTGTGTGTGTGTGTGTGATTGCAGATGTTCCGGTGTTTCAAATAAATAGATTTTTTTTTTAAAAAGAAAACCTGGGAGACAGTAGTTCTGACTGGCCAAGACTTGGGGCTGTGGGTGTGCGCGTACTTTTTGCTTTTTCTTGTTTGCGTATGAGTCTGACAGAGTGAGATCAAAACTGGTGGGTGAGAAACATGGGTCTACATGTCCGTTGAGGTGAGTTTCTTCATGCTGCGTCTCTGGGCTAAACTGGATGCCGCCACAGGCTCCAACACTGGCTGACTCGTCTTCTGGCTCAGAGCTGAATAGGTGGCAGCCATCGCTCCCTGATGAAACAAAGACACGTGGCTTTAATGTTTCAGCTGGCCTCACCACCACTGCTACTGTATAAATATATAATTAAATTGTTTCTTACTGGCTGGGAAAAAGATAATATAGTTTCAATAATGTAACAGAAGTTGACAAAATATTGTTAAAGTTACAGTGTTTTAGTAACCAATGAATGTTTTGCATATACAGTGGCTTGCAAAAGTATTCGGCCCCCTTGACCTTTTCCACATTTTGTCACATTACAGCCACAAACATGAATCAATTTTATTGGAATTCCACGTGAAAGACCAACACAAAGTGGTGAACACGTGAGAAGTGGAATGAAAATCATACATGATTCCAAACATTTTTCACAAATAAATAATTGCAAAGTGGGGTGTGCATAATTATTCAGCCCCCTGAGTCAATACTTTGTAGAACCACCTTTTGCTGCAATTCCAGCTGCCAGTCTTTTAGGGTTTGTCTCTACCAGCTTTGCACATCTAGAGACTGAAATCCTTGCCCATTCTTCTTTGCAAAACAGCTCCAGCTCAGTCAGATTAGATGGACAGCGTTTGTGAACAGCAGTTTTCAGATCTTGCCACAGATTCTCGATTGGATTTAGATCTGGACTTTGACTGGGCCGTTCTAACACATGGATATGTTTTGTTTTAAACCATTCCATTGTTGCCCTGGCTTTATGTTTAGGGTCGTTGTCCTGCTGGAAGGTAAACCTCCGCCCCAGTCTCAAGTCTTTTGCAGACTCCAAGAGGTTTTCTTCCAAGGTTGCCCTGTATTTGGCTCCATCCATCTTCCCATCAACTCTGACCAGCTTCCCTGTCCCTGCTGAAGAGAAGCACCCCCAGAGACTGATGCTGCCACCACCATATTTGACAGTGGGGATGGTGTGTTCAGAGTGATGTGTAGTGTTAGTTTTCCGCCACACATAGTGTTTTGCATTTTGGCCAAAAATGGACATATGCCCCCACCTGAGCTGTAGATCTCTGCAGCTCATCCACAGTCACCATGGGCCTCTTGGCTGCATTTCTGATCAGCGCGCTCATTGTTCGGCCTGTGAGTTTAGGTGGACGGCCTTGTCTTGGTAGGTTTACAGTTGTGCCATACTCCTTCCATTTCTGAATGATCGCTTGAACAGTGCTCTGTGGGATGTTCAAGGCTTGGGAAATCTTTTTGTAGCCTAAGCCTGCTTTAAATTTCTCAATAACTTTATCCCTGACCTGTCTGGTGTCTAAATCCAATCGAGAATCTGTGGCAAGATCTGAAAACTGCTGTTCACAAACGCTGTCCATCTAATCTGAGCTGGAGCTGTTTTGCAAAGAAGAATGGGCAAGCATTTCAGTCTGTAGATGTGCAAAGCTGGTAGAGACATACCCTAAAAGACTGGCAGCTGTAATTGCAGCAAAAGGTGGTTCTACAAAGTATTGACTCAGGGGGCTGAATAATTACGCACACCCCACTTTGCAGTTATTTATTTGTGAAAAATGTTTGGAATCATGTATGATTTTCCTTCCACTTCTCACGTGTACACCACTTTGTGTTGGTCTTTCACGTGGGATTCCAATAAAATTGATTCATGTTTGTGGCTGTAATGTGACAAAATGTGGAAAACTTCAAGGGGGCCGAATACTTTTGCAAGCCACTGTAAATTGTCATATTTTCCCATCTGTGTCGATCACATTTTCCCAGATTTGGTAAATGAGATGGTCACATGTTTTGTCCAACCAACCACAGTTCCTCAAATGGCTGTTTAAGACTCCCAAAAAGTTTGAAAATCTAACTTTACAGTAAAAATTAAAATATCTAAACTATTTTTTGTTTAATGGCTCACCGGTCCGTGAGTCGTTTGGTACTGGACCGTGAGAGTTGAGGCTCGGGTGTAAAATTTGTGGTTTTCAAGGTTTTTATCGTTAACTCCGTTTCCCTGGGTCTTTCCCAGTGTTGTAGTTGTGAGTAATATTTTGAAAGAAATATTTACGCATTACCATAGCGACCAGAGCACTAAGGGGCAGAGAGGAGGATGTTACTCTCAACGTTGTTGACGCATTTCAGGAGGACGCTGCTAATAAAGTTACAATTACACAGTGAATTCACATTTATTATTATATTTACAAAATACCACAGTTTTTGTCTCGGCCGTATCATTTTATTTTGTTGTATTTATCAGAGACACCTTAAAGGCCGGTCCGTGAAAATACTGTCTGACATTAAACCGATCCGAGGCGCAAAAGAGGACGGAGACCGCTGTTATAATGGATATGATACATTTGAGTGACAGGTAGGGGCCAATATACTGACAACCAAGGCTGAAAGGTGATTTGAAAATGTCTTTGGGTAACTTCCTCCTCTTTTAGTAATCCTCTGTGATCCACATCGAATTGTTTTCCCTTCCCCCCCCCCCCCCAGTAAGAAAAATAAAAACATGACAAGCAGCTACTCTGCCACACAGTCTAAGAGTCCTTGATTAGGCATCTAATGTTTCTGCGGTTTACAGTTTAATGAGCTTTTCTGTGTGGATACAGTTAATTATTGAAAGTAGACATTAGGCAGAATTCTGACATGACCAGCAGAGGTTACGGTGCAGTCCAGGCTAGGGCTGGGTCATATCATACCGTTCACGGTAATACCGGTATAATGTTGGGCAACGATAAGAAAATGAAATATCGCAATAGAATTTGGGTAAAACGCGCATGCGCAGTGCCTTTGTTTTCATACACACATGTAGGAAAAAGCGTGCCTGCGACGGAGAATGAGAAGAGCGAAAGCGGATCGTTGAATAAAACGAATGAACCAGAACTGGTTTGTAAAAATGCTGCAACTTCAGTGGTGTGGAACTGGTTTGGCTTTCATCCGTCAGATACACAACAAAGCACTATTTTTGGTAGAGCATGCTAGCGGGCCGTCGTTATTACCGTGTTTTTTGGAAAATACGGCACACTTAAAATCAATCCTTTGATTTTTCTGAAAATCGACAGTGCCCCTTATAATCCCGTGTGCCTTATGTATGAATTCTGGTTGTTTACTGACCTTGAAACGATTTTATGTACACGGCGCTCGAAAATCTGTCGAATGTTTTAGTACGACTTTGCTAAGCTACGAACCCGCACCGCTTGATGGATTGTCGGAGCATTATGGCTATCATAGGGAGGAGCCTCGCAGAGTGATACGTACTGTGCTTCAACATAATGTTACCGTATTGTGTGTGTATAACCTCTTGCTAAGTTTTGTGGATATTATACGTGGTTATGCTGAGGATATGTCGGCCAACTCCCACTGGAAATGCCTTTTGGTTAAACTGTCAGCAAGAAATTTGCATTTGCACTGTTAAATTTTTAGATAACTTTAATGCACATAAAAAACAGCTGCTTGTTTATGCGAAAATACATTGATGTTTTTTTTCACTAATAAAGTTGTGGAGTTGTAAAGTATTTTGTCTAGTGTCAATTATATCGTCAGTTATATCGTTATCGCAAATTTTCAAATGTATATGGTGATAAATATTTTTGGTCATATCGCCCTGCTCTAGTCCAGGCTACCTAATGTTAACTGAGCAGTCTGGAGACACAAGGATTAACAAAGAATTCTTGGATTTTTAGGACTGAAACCTGCTGTTAATCTGGTCCTTCCTTTAATGGCGACATTATCACCGGATCAGGAAGTGTAAAAAGTCAGAAGCAAAATCCTGTGCATGACTCTGGCCTTTTATACAGCTGCTGCTCTCTGAGATTAAGAGAGGTCAGCTCAGCTGGGTCGAGTGCTTAGCACAAATGATACCCAGACAACCTGACCTGGCCCCCGTGTGTCCAGCCACATTAGGGTGTCCGTATTCCAGCAGAGTGAGGGCAGAAATGATTGACCTCTCCACTCATTTGCCTTAGACCCATTTCTGGCTCCAGTCTTAAATACAGGCATTACTGTGCTTTTCAATTTGTGACGCCTAAACTTTGAAACAACCTTCGGCAGTATACAGGATCTGCTCAGTCTGTGGTTTGTTTTAAAGCATCTGCTGAAGAATTACGTCCCCAAACTGGCCCTTTCATTTGGCAGCAGTGGACAAAAAATAAATAAAAAAGTCCTCAAAATCCTGACGTTTTGGAGGAAATCTGTTTCACTGAAGCCACCGACATCACGATCTGAACACTTTTAGCTCCAACTTTGCGCCCACACGCGCCTCCGTACACAAGTACCAGCAGTGGCTCCACAAAAAGCCTCCACTAAACCGTTTACTCTTCCTCAGCCTCCTCATCTGCTCACAAATCTGCTCGTTTCCACCGCACATCGCTCTATAAATAAAAATTAAAAAAAACAACAACTTCCTTCTAAATACAACGTTATCACTGTCCATCTGTGCACACAGGGCACAAATCTTCTGACGTAAATGAGAAAACTCTTACAGGTCTTAAGTCCAGCACACATGTTGAGGTGTTACTAATCATTTAACTGTAGTAGATAATAATAATTGTTCCTGTAAATTGAGGTCTTTGTTAGCGGGATACGGTTGGATCTACTCACCTTGACGAGGTGCGGTGCATCATGGCGTGTGAGCTGGAAGTGCGGTAGCGTATCTCTGCACGTGATCCAGGAATGCTTTAGAACCTGCTCTGCTGTGTATCGCTGGTGAGGGTCCACATGGAGCATATGGGACAGCAAGTCCTGGAATACACAAATCCAGATTTCTAAAGATTAAAGGGCACATTTTAAAAAGCCACTATGAATTCATACGGGTATAAAGGTTTAATTCTGGCCAATTTTAAGTCAACGGCATAATTTGTATCAAACTTTTAAGTACATGGGAAAAGCGGGTCGTCTTCATTAAACTTTACAACGCTAGGTTTACAAAAGGAAACATCACAGCTGCTTAAAAGGAAGCCTGAACAAAAGGATTTAGAACAATGTGTCAGTGTGTACCTTCGAGCTGTCTGACACAGTATCCCAGTTGCCACCCGTCAAAGAGAACTTCCCAGATCCTATCCGGAGAAGAATCTCTTCCGGTGTGTCGTTTGGCCCATTAGCGAACGGTGTGTACCTGACAGCGATGAAAACAAAGCGCAGATTATGAAATGCATAATCGCATCACATGCAGTTTGCTATTAATCATCCAAACGACTCCTGAGAGTTCTGTGTGCAGTCTTACCCTGCTAACATGGTATACAGCAAGACTCCAAGGCTCCATATATCACAGGCTGCATCATAACCTTGTCGCATTAGTACCTACGGAAACAAAGAACAACACAAGCCATCAGACTCAGAAACAAAGCAGATCATGGATTCTCTTTTTTTGCCTTGCTTCCTGCTCACCTCTGGTGCCACAAAGTTGGCGGTGTAACAGGGGGTTAGAAGGAGGCCGTTGCCTCCCCGGAGCTGTTTAGCGAATCCAAAATCACAGATCCTGATGGAGTCGGGATTCCCCGAGTCGTCCATGTACAGGATGTTGCTGGGCTTCAGGTCTCGGTGTACTACCTGAGGAGAAGGAGAAGATATTCAGAAAACGTGTCCAAATTAACTCTGCTGTACACGCGCGTGTAAGCGTTTCCTCACCCCTTGGCAGTGGAGGTAGTCAACAGTCTTTGTAATGGTGTAAAGAACAGCACTTGCTTCTCTCTCGGAGAAAAACTTCTGCCTGAGGATTCGATCCAGCAGCTCCCCTCCCTTCATCAGCTCCGTCACCAGGTATACATACCTGCCCTCGTCATACACCTGACACAGAGACAACACAACCCGTCAGAATATACCCGCCAAAAGCCGACTGTGTCGGAAAGCTCACACATAAATGTCACTGACGTCTTTCAGAGTGATGATGTTGGGGTGCTGTCCATATCGCATCAGGATTTCGATCTCTTCAGAGGGGTCCCTCTTACTTTTGTCTATAATCTGAGTGAAACACAAACACAGTATTAGTGATCAAACAACTCTAACTTCTATCAGAGACTTGAGACACTAAAAGCAAACTGAAGCTGTGCTGCCATCTGCTGGTGCTTTATGAATAACCAAATTCCATTTGAGTCGCTCTGTTTTAAATGTATCGATAGTTAAAGACGCTGATGTCCACAAACTCTTATTCTACACACATCAACTGTACTTTCATTGGCTCTACCAAGAGGTGCAAAGCATGTGTAATAAAACGAACCAGTCGTGCCACTTAGCGATCTATTAACCTGCAGCTGCAGGACACTGCAAACTAAAGAAGCTGCAGTTTACATCCATGCCTGTCCAAGCATGAGAACGCACACAGGAAAGGCTTTGGAGGAATAAAGCAGGCTCCACAGATTTGTGTCACCAATTCAAGCGTCTGACATTCACATATGTTTTTAAAGAACTTCTACTTTTAGACATTTTTATGAACTTTTGCTATAATCAGTGTCAGTTCTTGAGGACTGGCAGTGAAGATGCAGTGATTTTGAAAGAACCCAAATTCTAAACAGCTCACGCCTGACTCCGAGTGCACATTTGTGCTGTAATGTAAATGTAATTTACATAAACATAATGAAATTTCCCAACATGATCGAGATGCAGTTATGAGAAAACAAGCCATCTAAAAAAAACAAAACACTTCTGTCCTCTGGTATAGATTCTTTAACATGTTCAGAGGTCACAAGGAAACAGCCGGTTACCTTCACAGCATAGTCCATGGCAGAGACTCGGTGTACACAGCGTTTACAAATAGAGTAGGAGCCGACCCCGATGTCCTCCTGCAGCTCGTACATGTCGGAGAACTTGGCTGAGCCTCCGTGCAGCTGGAAAGGGCAGGAATCATTAACATTTATACAGTGTCCTGTGACATTACAAAAAAAAAAGTTCCAGCACAGCATCACCTCGTGTCCTTCACGAGCGACGCTGAAGGATGCAAGTGACACTTCAGCTTGTCTATGCAAGTCAACAACGTGTATCAAATGTTAGAGCATCCTGGTAATTTGAGTCCCACAACAAAGAACATAATGTCAGTGAAGTTGACCTTTGGAGAAGAAAAAAAATAAAAAGACTGAGTACTTCATCATTTTATCTAATAGTTTGACCTTTAACCACCAAATGTTTAGCAGGTCAACCTAAAGTTCAGGTGGACATCTGCACCAAACTGTCCAGAGTGAAACTATTGCTGCACATTTACACAGGTGCTCCGCAGCAAACCTGCCATCAACTTTGTCATGTGCCTGTTTGTTTGTGTCGGTCAGCAGCAGAACAGTCATTACAAGATCATTTAATTTGGATCCTAGACCTCTGCCACCAATCCAAACTATTCCACTGTAATTACAATCAGCAGGCAACAGAAAGAAACCGTGTCAGCAGCACTCAGGTATTAGTTACAATGTTTCAGTGACCGATCTGTCTTACTGTGTTCTGCACAGAGCTGCAACTGCATCATGAAATTTATGCATGGCTCCAAAACAGGAGGAGAAACTGCTGAATTTCTAGAGATTACAATAGTTTCTCATGAACGCTGCTTCATGAAAAGAGAAAAAAAAAGTCTGTGTGAGCTTCGTGCATGCAAGACAATACTTCAAGTACCATTAAGTACCTCGTGTAAAGAGTGAGCGAATACAAGGTTACGATAATGCATCTTCACCTGAACTATGGGGAGGATGCTGAGCAGCGGGGAGCCCTTGTTCTCATCCATGGGGGTCGGCGCAACAAAACTGAAGCCTTTGAAGAGCTGGTGTGCATTAGCACTGGGCGGGATACCTGGGGAGTCTAAATAAACCAAGATAATTCAGAATATAAACAGACTAACATAAACACCCACTAACATTTTGCAGTTGCTGTTTCCATGGCTGCAGGACTAGCTGTTGCTTGTAAGCTTAAAAACATGTGAGCAGAACGTGCGTGCGTGCTTGTGTGCGTGTGTAGGTGTACCTTTCGGCGTTTTAGCGGTGAACTCTGGGTCAAAGCAGAACGTGTCATCTGGTTTACCTGCTGCGGGCTTGAACGGGGGCTGGAGCTCTCTCCTGTACAGTTTCTGCAGGTACAAAAATGCAGGAGACACGTAAACGTGTGAGGAATCAAACTATCACAGGCCGTCTGGAGCGTGTGAACATATGTGCAGGAGAGGCCAAGACCCCCTCCCAGATTAACCCCCTGAAATCCCACCACCGCTTGGTCCGGCCAATAGCATCCTGCCGGCTCTTAAACGCTCATGCAGGGCTATTAGTGCACACACAGTGAGAATTGGACCTCTGCCCAGACTCATGCACACACACATACGTGCACACACACACAAACACAGATCCCGTGGCCAAGACTGATGGCCAGTAGTCACCACGCCAAGCATTTGTTAGGTGTGAATCCTCAGCAGAAGCTGGGGAGTTGTGTGTGTGTGTTTATGCGTGTGGGTGTGTGGGAGAGAGGAGGAAAAAAGAAAAAGAGTGTGAGAAGTGCGTGTTGGTGTGTGCACTCACATTCCAGTCGATGGTGGAAAAGAATGCATGGCGTTTGATCTCTTCCACGCCGTCGGGCCCGGCCCCTAAAGACACAGATGGCTCTGGTTCAGTTAACCCAGCGTTATTGCTTTTCATCGACTCATCCGCACATTATTAACCTCTTGGCCGATTTCGAGGTAGAAGCGGATGCCAAAATGTTAACCAACCTTAGGCTTAGTGAACAGCGTGACTTGACGATCACGTTTCCTTACCTAGCCTGTTAGCAGGGTTACGTTTAAACAGCATTCTCAGCAAACTCTGGGCTTCCAAACTAAGGAACTGGGGCATTCCCAACTTAGCTCTGCAGGGAGAGAGACAACAGAGTGACAGATGAACATGGGGGGGGAGGGGTCACTGTTATCATCTACATATCAAAACTTGTCTGACATGCCTTAATGATGTCATTCATAATGACTCACTTGAGAATCATGTTCATAGTCTCATTGCGGTCTTTCCCTTGGAATGGTAACGTCCCTGTGAGCATTTCAAACTGCAAACACACCATAGGTCAGGTTTTTTCCTTTTACTTTAATGTATAAAATTCCTATGAATACATATGTCCCATGTCTTTTCTTCCTATTTAAATCAGGTTTGTGTGAGGTTGCGTACCATAAGTACTCCCAGAGACCACCAGTCTGCACTCTGCGTGTGTCCTCTCCTGTTGACCACCTCAGGGGCCATATACTCCACCGTACCACAGAAGGAATATGCCTTCTTATCAGCATCTACAGACTCTTTACTCAAACCAAAGTCTGTGCAACATAGTAAAGTTTTAGGCAAGAAGTTACAGATTTACTGCAAATGTTTGCATTTGGATTTTACTTATTTATACAAAACACAGACCATGCATATTACCGTTGCTGCATTTAAATAAAAACGTAACCAATGCAATACACGTACGACTTCTAACCAAGCTAACTTGCAGATCTTTTCCTGGTTAGGCTTTTAAGATGCAGTATAGCAACACAAATATAAATCAAACAGTTAGAAAACAGCAACAGCAACCACAACAAACAGGAAATAAATAGAAACAGTTAACTCATTTCAGTGATCACAGATTTGCTTTTGTTTAAGGCATAATTTTACCTTTGCATTAAAAACTGATCTTAAAATTTTTAATGTTTTGTTGATGCATCTAATCAATATCATTATTACGAAACTCATAATAAGCAGAAGTGAAACACGGCTACACTGATCCATCATCATCAAATGAGAGAAAGCAGGAGGACATTTCCGACTGTTAGTTTGATTTCTGACAGCAACATCGGGCGTCTCTGGCAGTGAAACTCCGTCGTGTGTGAGGAGCACACGAGTAAGATATTTGACAAACAACAAAACTAGTAGGACTCAATACTCAATAGTAGTGGCACATCTATCACTTTAAGCATGGTCATATTTAACAGGTTAACTACATTAGACTCTTTCCTGATTCTTCATAGTCAAAAAAAGTAAGGTAGCTCATACCTGTTAACTTTATGTGTCCAGCTTCATCAAGTAAGATGCTGAAAGACAAGAAGAGATTTCACAGAGGTGAGCATCAAAGCATCTCATGTTTTGTGATTTCTGCATAAAGCACGACTAAAGCGAGTGAGTTCTGAGAGGTTTGTATAAAACGTTCAATCCGTACGCTGCAGACATTTTATGAAAAACGGAGCAAAAGCCGGAAAAACTAAACCAAAATTTATTTTCATACAGCAGGTAAGTTAGAAAACAAAAATAACCCTTCAACTGATTTTCTTGAAAAATGAATGTTTCATCAAATCCGCCTTGTGATATGGAGAAATTTTCCTAGATTTATGGTATGTATTCATGTAAAATTTTCATTTACAGAAATGAAATCATATTAGAGATGGAGCAATTTTGTATTTGTAAGGAACTGTGATCCAATACTGATAATTATGGTTTTTCTTTTTTTAAAGTGCAAGACAGCAAAGGCAGGTGCTGTCTGGAGGTATCTCACCCTCTCTCACCAATAAGTTGTTTGTTTCGCAGTCGTTCAGCAGTTTCTGACTTTTTTTTGCGACTCGTTTTGGCTGAGTGAGCCGACAATAAGAGAGCCTCAGACAGCTTCTTTCTCCATTCCAACTGCTATGTTAGCCTCCCAACAAGCGTCAAACGCTGCCTTGCATTTACAGTGACCTGGCATGTTGTCAGCTTTACTCTGCTCCACTCCGTGTGTGTGAGGGCCGCACACCGTGGGGAAACTAACGCAGACTCAAACTGAGCAGAGATCTTTATCTTTTTTTTAAAGTCAGATTTAAAAAAAAAAAAAACTTTAACTATTTGAATTTATGCATACATATATATTGATTAGTCACATTTTATTTTACGTGGCTGTGTAATCAATAGGTCTATTGTTTTTACAGCTATTGTTTTAATTCAGACTATATGTTAATTGTATTAGCTGCTAACAACACACACACACACACACACACACTATAGTTTGCAGCAATATAGGTGAAAGATCAAAGTGGTTTTGTACTTGAAAATGTTTGTAATGAAACCAAAAGCAATCGGCTTTTGCAGTTCCCTTCTGTACTCCGTTCTGTGCCATTGCGCAGGGCTTTGCTACGACAGGCTGAAAGGGGAAGATGAGGTCTGTGATTCTTACTTCTCTGGCTTGAGATCTCTGTAAACTATGCCCAGGTTGTGCAGATGGTCGAGGGCCAGGGCCAGCTCTGCAAGGTAGAATTTCACATCTTCCTCTGTAAACATAACCTGATAAGAACTGGACAAATTTACTCTTTGAACTCTGAAGAGAAATTCAGCAGCAGCAAAGGAAACAAAAAAAAAACCAAACAAACAAAAAAAGAAAACCAAACTTGAATATTAAGCTTCAGTTACCAAAACAGAGAAAAAGAGTATTATCGTTATTGTCACAACAACATCAACATTTCAAATACGTTTCAGGATTCGGCAAGCTGTTGATCTGACGCCGCTGGCAGCTATCGCTTTGGTTCTGAGACATGCTTTCAACAATAGGTCTATCCAGAGAACAATCACACATTGTCTGAGTGCCCTGAAAGCATCTGAGAAAAGCTGAGCCGGGAATCTGACTGACAAGCAGCTGATGATGAAAAAGGGGGAATAAAGATTCCGAGGAAAAGCACTTGCCTTTTCATGAGGAATTCAAGTCGGAATTTGAATAAAAAACAAACAGAAGATATCAGAGACAAATGACTTGGCACATTTATGCGCTTTTAAAATAAATAAAATACTCTTGCATACTAAAATTGCACCTGCTCCATTAGTTGCCGTCATATTTACATTTCCTTAGGGTTTATAAATTAACATTTTGGCATCTGTAGCTCTGAGTTTCACAAACATGGGCACTAACAGGATTTTTATTTTTAAGAACATCTCAGATTTTTTATTTTTTTTAACCGAAGTACAAAATAAACAGAATAAAGACAAAAATAAGCTTGAAGGCACAACAACATGTAAGACAACAGAATGCCAGCTTACCTCTTTGGATAAGCGAGTGAATACATCCCCTCCCCTGAGAAAGTCCAGTATTAAATACAGTTTCCCTTCTGTCTGAAAGGCTGCGGAGACAGGAAACTGACAATTTATCCACAAGCCAACAGTATTGTGATTTAACAGAGATGTCGAGATGAAATGTCAAATCCTGTTAAATAACTAAAGCATTCAAAAATATTTTGTTAAATGAGGTTAAAGGCATTTCTGACTGAAACACGATGCGGATAAACAGCTTACGCCATGTTAAACCCACCCTGAATTCATTCTGTATGATCATACAGTTACACGCACATGAGACGTTACAGCAACATCTGATTTCAATCAGTTCTGCAAACTGTTTTTTTCTGGAGCAGAAAGCAAAAAAACCCTGAAATGAACACATGGTTCTGATCCCATGTAGAGGCTCAAAACTTTACATCCGCGTATTAATTCAGCGCTGCTGCAAGTTCCAAATGCTGGTGAATGACTAGACTCACCAGCAAGTCCAAGGAGCTCAGAGCACGTCTGAGAAAGACGATTTTGCACAAGTCGGGGACATCTCTTGAAGCCATTTCTAAAGACTTTTATAGTCTAAGATTATCAGTTTAAATGAAGTGCAGCCACTTTGTCAGAGTCTGAAAAGGACTCAAAAGCTTTGATGCGTGCACTACAGCCCTGAACTCCTCCAGACATCACCCAACAGACGTGCACGGGGGAACACAAATGCAGTCAGACTGAACATTAGCCGGTCTTTAACCTGATAGCTCCCTACTATAAAGTCTGCGATGTCGAATTATGCAGATGTGTGAGCAGGGCAGCTATCTGTCAGGTGCGTTCACCTACTGAGTGGGCGTCATGTTTACCGCTTTCAGCGTGCTCTATCAAGGCAGCACCCTCGTATAAACAACACTGAGTAGTTCCAGTTGTGTTAAAAGCACCTGAAGTAGAACCTTTCATTCTTTGTGCTAAGGAGAAAGGGCAACTGTAGAAAGTGTCCTGACCGTTTTTTCTGAAATTGTCCGACATTTACACGTTAAAAACGACAACAACATTCGGCTCGGCTGACACAAAGTTGGAGAAATTATCCAGAAATCACCAAAGCACAGGTCTGCATTGAAGTAGAAGCGGCTAGAAGGCAGAAGTGGGAATGAGCAGACACCCCATGAATACAATATTACTGCCATTTCTAACATTTTGCAATGTGCAGAGTATTGCAACATATATTGTAATTTATCACCTTTTCCAACTGCAAATTATGTCCTCAAAGATTAACTTTAACAGTGCCTGTTTAATCCAATAAGACAAAGTCATCTCACGTCAAGTTTTTCTTGCTGTAAAATGAGCCAAACACACCAGCACTGTCACTAAAACCTGCCATAAATGTTGCCATAAAATGGGAGTTAGCCTGCCATCAATTGAATGGGGTCAAGTTGGCTATTGCAAGCAATCTTTTTAACTGTGATCAATCATTGAAAGTCTGTTGCTTGCTACATAGAAAGAAATTCACATTTGGACGAAATGCATATTTAACTATTACCACTGCACTCAGCAAACTTCCTGTTCTTCAGGAATACCACCGTTCTGCAGGGTTGCCGCTGATTGACCAGCCTGCGCAATCACGTTGCGATCAAAAGTGGTCGTGAATGTGCGACAGCCTCAAGCTCGAAGCAACCATTTAGTCACTAGAGCAGGGCGATATGGCCAAAAATATTTATCACGATATATATTTGAAAATTTGCGATAACGATATAACTGACGATATAATGGATGCGAGACAAAATACAACTCCACAACATTACTAGCGCAAAAAGACAACCTTCCATTTATTTTCACGTAAACAAGAAGCTGGTTTTTATGTACATTAAAGCTTTATAAAAATGTAACAGTGCAAATGCAAATTCCTTGCTGAAAGTTTAACCCAAAGGCATTTCCAGTAGAAATGGGCTGACATATCCTGAGCATAACCATGTATAATATCCACTGAAGTTAAAAAGAGGTGCTTTGCAACATTAAACTGCAGTGTGCAGTACGCATTTTTCGGACCATAAGTTGCACGGGATTATAACGCACATAAAGCGAAACAAAGCAGTCAGATAAATCAAACTTTATTAAACTCATTCTTCTTGCTTCCTCCACTTCTGTACCATTGATTCATTAATGTTGAATTCTCTGGCAGCTGAGCTATTCCCATGTTGTTGCAGTATATTAATGACTAACCTCGTATTGTGGATGGATTATCTCAGTTGTTCTCCTGACTGAAGTTTGGTCCGTTTACAGCATCCTGCCATGCGATTGCATTTGTCTCTAACCATGAGGAACCTTCACGTTAACTTTTATAAGTGGAAAAGTGTTAGTGTTCGTCCTCCAGCTTCACTGTTTATGTTATGCTAACATAGCTGTGTCGCTAGCGATCACGTAGCACATCATTATATATCAGCTAGCCCAACTTCAGTAACCCTAAAAACGTCACTGCTGTTTAGTTTCCTGTCTTCATTTATGTTGGAAGTGATAGCAGAGCTGTACGTTTGATTTTTTTCAGAAATCTCTCAGTCAGAACATGCAATATCATGCTTAGGTAACTAGCGAGCTAACTTCCGCTAGCTTCCTGCTAACTTCTAACTCCGTTAAATGTAATAACTTTTGTTTTCATGGATGCCTGGAAGTTAAACTTTATAGTTACACTTGGTAAAGCAGCAATGCTGATCGTTTTATTAAAGATCAAAGAATTTAGACAGTTTTCAACTCTCAGTGATGCTGCAGTGTTGTTTGACCTGAAGTCAAATATACGGAGTTTGGGACCCAGATTACTCCCAGATTTAAGAGCATCTTAGTCCGACAAATACGACAATAACAACGGCCGCTTGCATGTTCTGCAAAAAAATGTGCTTTGTTGTGTATCTGATGGACAAACACCAAACCAGTTCCACATCACGGAAGTTGCACCATTTTTACAAACCAACAATCGGTCATGTGCGTATGAAAACAAAGGCACTGCGCATGCGCGTTTTACTCCCATTCTATCGCGATATTTCATTTTCCTATCGTTGCCTAACATTATACCGGTATTACCGTGAACGGTATAATATGGCCCAGCCCTATTAGTCACAATAAGGTGCAGTTGCAGTCGGTCAGAGAATATGAAAGAAAATCATCAGACTGACACTGATTTTTTGCAAAGAGGTTCTTTTCCCCATTTTTACTGCTGTGGTGGATGGTGGTGCATGAGATGAGCCAGAACATTTTATACACTTCATAAAATGCACATATTTGGTGTTTCTCTATTGATACATTATCACCACATAAAACACTCTGATACTATGACACACTGATCATTTCCCCCACCCCTACTGGAACACCAGTGTCAGTCTACCACCAATCATGTTTCACATCACCACACACTGACAGGCTGCAGAACTTCAGCACAACCTCAAGCTATTAGCTAGACTCTTGAAACTTAAAAACAACTATATTTCCAACAGGACAGTGACGCCCTTAAAGAGAGGAAAGCTGGTTGGGGAACAGATAAATTGCCTAATATTAAGCTTCTCTAAAGCCTCAACACTACTGAAATCTGTTGACTCGGCTTTAAAGCCAGTTCCATGCCAGGACAACAAACTTTATTGAACTCTACCAATTCGGCCAAAAACAAATGAATGATTACCAGAATTACGCCAAAAGCTTGTTTATGTAAAATTCTGGACCCCATTGTGTTTAAAAAAAAAAAAGATTTAAAAATGTGTGCAGTACATTTCACTTATTTTTAAATTTTTATTTTTACTTGATGTAAAAGTTTCCATCCCAGAAAAAGAAATAAATGAAATCCTGATGTTTCCATGACGTTTTAGTCCATGAGTGCATCTAAATGTTCAAAACTGTGTAATAGCCATGCTATGTGTATTAAAAATAAATAAATAAATAAATAAATAAATAAATAAATAAATAAATAAATAAACAAACAAACAAACAAACAAACAAACAAACAGTGTTTGTCTTACCGTAGTGCAATTTCACTATGAAGGGATGATTGACTTCCACTAAAATGTCTCTTTCCATCTTAGTGCGAACTCTGTCCCTGACTGGAGACAAAGGAGACAGATGGAGCCATTCAGAAAGAAATCCAGCACTTTGGACAGACAATACTGGTGCTGTTTTATGCAGAGATGGCCAAAAACAACAGTGGAATTACCTTTCAAAGATGCCTTTTTTAGAACTTTCATTGCATATAACTGACCAGCATCTGGACCCAGGATCTTCCTGACAAGAAACACCTGACAGAAGGCGAATGAGAGGATTTTAGACAGATATAAGCGCCGGCACAAACAAACCACTCGACTCATCTCCAGAGTTCCCTCACCTTGCCGAAAGAGCCCTGGCCGAGGACTTTTAGCAGTTCGAACTGAGACGGATCGGCTTTCTCGCAGCCCTCTTTTACATGGTGGGTGATAGGAATCTCCTTATATGTCCCATCATCCTACACAAACATTAGCAGAATGAGACAGAAACACGAGGCGGTGGGGTTAGGTCACCGCTTCACGCACACAGACATGAAGACTTAAAAGCGCAGCCTTACTTACACAGTGTGAGAAAGACTCTCCCTCCTCCATGGGCTCATCCATGATCTGATGCCCATTGACCTGCAGCCAAAGCAACAAATCTGATCAGAGTTGTTGTCAACAGCAGTAAGCACTTTCACAAAGCTTATTCATCCTTGTTTTTAGCTGAGCAGGACTA
This sequence comes from Aulonocara sp. 'chitande type north' Nkhata Bay, assembly GCF_057382095.1. Classification (NCBI taxonomy): domain Eukaryota; kingdom Metazoa; phylum Chordata; class Actinopteri; order Cichliformes; family Cichlidae; genus Aulonocara; species Aulonocara sp. 'chitande type north' Nkhata Bay. The sequence continues at coordinate 18,759,940 of NC_141345.1, forward strand.
TGACTGCAGCAGCAGCTGCACGCCCACATGTATGATGGAAGATTCAACAGATGAATTCGATGAGTCACACATGCAATAATACGGCACTGTCCCTTTTCCAACTGTAGTTCTCTGCGTGTTGTCAAACAGTATGGAGTCCATACTTTAATCCCGTCCAGCTGTCCAGCCCTTATCCTGTCCCTATAAAGCCCCCCCATTATTAGCATTCTAGCTTAATCCCCAGTGAGAGCAAAAAACAAGCTCCAAGAGTCAGATATTTGCTGGAGCTACAGTCAGCATTCAAGACATAATAGGGCCTGTTTCTTTTAGAGCTGATGATGCTGGTAAATGCATACTTTAAATGACCGCAGACCACGTTTAAGAAGCGCCCCCCCCCCCCCCCCCACCCCACACACACCCTCTTTGTTTACTGTAACAGCCACGCACGCTGAAATGACATTGTCAGAGGAGGAATGTCAGATATCTCGGCATCTGCAAATCAAACGACTGACCACAAAAACATTATCCAGGTCTGAATATTTCAGTTACGGGCTGAAGCGCAGCCTGCATTATGTATTCAGTCCACTGTGTTTGTGTGTGTTGAATTCCATCAAGCCTCTGAAGAGGGGTATGAGTCATAGCACTACGCAAACCCACTCAGTGGGTGGAGCCACCAACATACACTCGTGTACATCCACACAACGGAGGCCAGCAAAACCACTTTCCAATATCTTGCTACTGTTGCTGCAGCAGAGCAACACTGGCAAGAAAAACATATTTAAAAGAAAAAAAAAAAAATCTGACAAGATAGACACCGCAAAGGCCGAAACAACGCAGAATAAAGCTGAAAGCAAACGCCTCGGTGCATCTGTGAAGGGTAACATCCAAGCTTGGCCGAAGCCAGGGCAGAGCTTGTGTCATAATTCACACATAGATTTTTTTCACTCCCACCTTTGCTGTGGCTCATCACAGCTTGTAATGGGAGTGCAGCCTACACTCAGCGCAACCAGGCCAGCCTTTTGCAGCCATCTGATGTCTGACAATCCTACATAATATCATTTTGCATACACTTATACCGGCATACAAGGGTTTGGCCTGAGAAAAAAGAAGTCTTTTATGTGAGAACTGATACAGTGTTGATTAAACAGCCAGCATCACCACTGCTCTGGTTTAGGTAGCTCAGCTGATATTTACTTCTGTAATCTCACAGTCTTCAAAGCTGCAGCTTACAGTAAACAGCAAATTCAAGTGTTTGTCTGCAGTAAAACTTTTTAAAAGTGGCGATCATGGCTCAAGAGTTGGGTGTTCGTCTTGTAATCGGAAGGTTGCCGGTTCGAGCCCCAGTCTCGGTCGTTGTGTCCTTGGGCAAGACATTTCACCTACCGCCTACTGGTGATGGCCAGAGGGGCCGATGGCGCGCCATGGCAGCCTCGCCTCTGTCAGTCTGCCCCAGCTGTGGCTACAACTGTAGCTTGCCTCCACCAGTGTGTGAATGTGAGAGTGAATGAATAGTGGTATTGTAAAGCACTTTGAGGGGTCCCGAAAAAGCGCTATATAAAAATGCAATCCATTATTATTGTTATTAAAAGCATTGTAATATTTGGGCCATGAAGCTGATTAAGTTATTATAAAAGGTATTATATGAAAGATTAACAAAAAGCTTTAAAAGTTTCCAAGAGAAACCTCAATAAAAATGGAAGGTTCAGTTCAAACAACCCCGGGATGTTTCAGTAACTTTCTGTTGGCTTTACGAAAGTCACAGAAGTCTGCCAGACGGACTTTTTCAGTGTGTAAATGTGAAAGGACCGCAAAGAATCCCAGAAATCAGGTTTAGGATGTCAAGTTGGCTTTGCTGCAACTGGAAAACCTTATTACCGAGCCCGTGCAAAAGCAAATTGAATCCTTCCCACAGCTATCACAAGACTGTTTCTGGATGTCATTGCAAAAAGGTATCACTGGTTTGTACTAACAGTGATAAATAGTACAGCTCCATATTGCGCAATTTTCAGTCACAGCGTCGTCACTTTATTGCCGCTGTCAGTCCATTGTTAAACGCGTTGTGCACTTTTTTGGTCAAATTATAACTTATAAAGCTGCGCACAGACGTTTTTGTTATTAAGTTATTAACAGCATCACTAATTCACAAGTACTGCTGACAAGCCAACCTTCAGCAGTAAACACGACTGACCGATTTAGCGCAGCTAATGACAAACTTTAAACAAAAAAAAACAAACAAAAAACTGCAGTGGCTGGATTCATGCGCTGCCTAACTACTACACACACAGACTAAAATACTTTAGCAACCTTTTATTACTTAAACAGTAGAGGTTGGATAACAACTTGGCTCCCAAGTTTTCAAGCCTGCAAGCTGTCAGCTATCAAGCTAGCTGCTGCTAATGCTACAAGCGCTAAGCTAGCTAGGAGGTAAACTCCTCCTGAGAAGTGTAAATAACAAGAAAAAGATGCGCGACGGGCACCTGTCATTGGGTAAAAACACCAGTGTCGGTGCGGAATGATGAGCCGTTGCGAAAGACGGGACGGGTAAGTGTTAAACTAATAAGAAAAAAAAATCAGGGCAGTGCAATAAAAACAAACATCTAACCAGCTGTTAGCATTAGCTAGTGCGTTAGCATGCATCACGGTGCGCTGCAGGTCGTGATGCGAATTTAAGCTCTGCCGAGACGAGCGGGGCGAGATAACTTAACGGGACACCACGAAACCAGAAGCAACGCGGCGAGATTAACATGCAAAACACGCATTTGTCAACTCACCTCACTACTAACGCTGTTTACCTCCATCTTGTACCAGGATTCCTCTCCAAGTCTAAGGCATCGTAGTCCACCTAGACCCCCGCTCCACGTTGCATGTCTTTCCCCCCCAACCACCCTCTGTGGAAGTCCGGCTTTTTTCTGCCTCGATGCTCCGATGCAGGCTGTGGAACCGCGGGCCGCTCCGAGGAAAGGTTTGGAGGGTCGGCGCAGGGAACAGTCGATGTTGATGACTGGATCACACGCTCGCCGAAAGCACCGCTACCCTACCATAGATGCGAATATGGCGGCTACCGTGGTACCTGATCGTCAGTGAATGGGACTTTATTGACGTATTTATGACGCAATTCAGTTAAGGATTTCCCCCGTCCAAACCAAAGCAGCAGGTCTCGAGATAGAGAGGAGGGAGAGTGGACGTGGTGGCGCGGGGACCTGATGCTGTGTGTGACATGCACACATCCGGTTGATGGACTATTTGCTAGCGACCGAAATAGTTAGTCACCGTGACTGTGGCAGGCAGGGAGTTGTTTTTTTTTTTTTTGCTTTTTTCTTGCTGTTGACGCATGATGAAATTAAAGCGCAAACGATTTGTAAGTTAGCGATCTTAACAGTGCGAGCTGTACGTTTTAAAACCACTGTTTCATAAGCCTTTCCATCCCTGGTTTAAGTGCATATAAGAGGCTTAACGCTCTCCGCTTTCTCTGCAGCTTTCTCCCACCCACAAATGCTCCGTGTTTCTGTAGTGAACGACTACATGCGTGGATTTGTCTATTTGATTTGGCACACGCATTTCTTCAGTCTAAACAATACAGCTTAATTATTTAAATATATATTCGTGTACATATTTGGCCATTAATACTTCCTTGTACAAGTCAAGATACAGTAGGTCAAAACTTACGTGCCAATCTGTTAATAAATACCAGTATTCGCAATAAGACTAACTGTATTTTAACAATCAAACCTGAGGAAGCACTTGGCGACAGTGGTAAGGAAAATCTCCATTTTAACAGGAAGAAATATCTGGCAGAACCAGGCTCAACCCAACTCTGAGCAGCCTGCAACTATTACAGCAGTGTAACTAAGGAAGGGTTTGAGGTCACCTGATTCAACCATCACTATAAGCTTAATCAAAAAAATAAAGTTTTAAGCCTAATCTTGAAATTAGAGAGGATGTCTGTGTCCCGATTCCAAACTGGGAGTTACGTCCACAGAAAATGGGCCTGAAAGCTGAAGCTCCCATTCTACTTTTAAATACCCTAGAAACCAGTAGTAAGCCAAAAGCCTGAGAGCAAAGTGCTCTACTGGGGTGAGATAAGATGAAGATAGATGGGGCCTGATTATTCAAGCCTGTATGCTTGGAGTCCCCGTCAGTACTTTCACTGCAGCATTCTGGATGCACTGAAGTTGATTAACTGAACTCATACTGATGGCGCTCCAGTAGCAGTGTGTGTGTATGCAGCTGCGATCATTGCAGTTACAAGTTTGTTAATGTTTTTAAGAAGTTGTATTTTTACAGCTTAAATTCCTACATAATTTCCTACTCATACTCAGTAATACATGAGAAAAACAAAACACGAGACAAAGTTAAGTTAGAGGTCATTTATTGTTCTCTCAAGGCGAATGATATGCAGTAAAAAAGCCCAACAGTCATAAGTGAAGCGTCAATCCACAGGCACTGGGCGTGGAGTGTGACTTTTCCAAGAGTGTTTTTGTAATTGTTAGACACTACAGTCTCTATAGTTTGAAATAAGCCTCTTTTTGGAGTGAGGAAACATCTCTATAAGTGTGTCTGTGTCACTCTGGTTCTGCTTCTGCTTCCTGCATTTGCTCCTCTGATGCAGAGGGCTCGGCAACATCAGTATCATCTTTGATCATGGTGACCAGCGGGACTTCGTTTGCCTGGGCCAGCTGAGGGTCTCTGAAGCTTGCGCAGGCTGCCTGGGGGTTACTGTGGTTGAAGGATTCATCTGCTGACTCAGCAGGAGACTGGGCTCCTCTGTCCACGGTCATGTCCCATTCCTGGTCTGAAGGCTGAGGTAGACTGGCCATGAGTTCCTAAACATGCACGGCACAACTCAGCTTAGACACTGATAATAAGCTTTTCTCATTTAACATATAAACAAGACTGTGAACATACCTGCTGCCTCTCCAGGTCATTGTTCCTCACAGCACTGAGCAGGCTTTTTGTGAAGCTTGCAAGATCCTGGTACTTTTGTTTTTGGTTCTCTAGCTCATTCTCCAAGAACTGGACTTCCTCATGCTGAAACAGAAGGATCCAAACAAGGCAAAGAATCCATTCAGAATTTAAAATAATGCTAATTCAGGTTACAGCACATTTACCATCGTGCATTTTATCTTTGCCGCTTTTACAGCACCGTGAGCAATGCTTTGTGAATGTGTCACAGTCTGTGTGGGTGTTTTCACCTTGAATTCCAGCAGGTTCTGCATTTGCTCAAGGTCCGAAGCCACTAATTCATCCTCATCGGCTTCCTCGTCCTCATCGATCACTTCGATCTTCTGTTAAAAAACACAGACATCAAATCACTTTAAACTCTGGAAACGAGCAAAGAAAAATGATTTCCAACAGTTTCGGTGATAATTATACCCTTATACACATTACATGAAGCCTCTCCTCAATTAAGTAAACAATACATCACCATCATCCTCGTCAATAAATAATCCAGAGAATGAGAATGAAAAGGCTTTTACAATTATTTAAAACGAATTCATTTAAAACCTAATAACCCAACAGTCATCTTAATCAGTGCTCTAGAACTATTATTTAGAAAAATGAGCTGAGGCAGAGAAAAATAAATACAATTATTGGCTACATGGTGACCCTTTAATCACAACAAGCTAAGATAAAAAAAATGTGCCTGCGATTGGTCAAGAAATGTATTCGTAAGCATTGTATTTGTCACTAGGTTGCTTTTGATTTTATACACTGCTACATTTCTCCTGGGTACTAATTAAAATCCTCTAAAGCTTAATGTATGAACATAATATTAGCTCTACTATAATGTTGAAAAGTCCCCTTTGAAAAAAGGCTGACTAAGCACATTGCACATTGTGATGTAAGTTTGCGAGTCACCGGGTGGCAACCTTGAAGACTCAGAAAAATGTAGCCACTGCTATGTGCAGTTCCTTTAATGGAGACCTGAGGCTGTTTCTAAAAGTGAGTTGACATCCACAGACTTGCATGTTAAGATCTCCAACATTTTTAAAGCTTGTACTGAAACACATTATAAGGAGTTAGCGGTTTAGTCTTTCTGGTAAACAGACTGCACTCCAAGCATCCCCTTTAATACTGCAGTGAATTATAGTTGCTGTCAACCAAACTAGCTTCAGTTTTAGCAGACAACTCTCAGCCTAATTGCTAAACTCATATCATTACATGTTAATATGAATTCTACAAATCACAAAAGCTAATGAGGCTCTAATATAAAGAAGAACTCATAAAGTACCACATTATTGGCCATTGGAGCAGCATTGGACAGATCGTTTCCATCCTCTCCATCCCTGTGTTGTGAATCGATGGTGCCATCTAGGTTTGAGATAGATACTGCGTAAATGCCGGGATGCACGGTTTGTACACAGGATGTGTTAATGTGCGGACGGCATCAGCGGCCTCACCCTCAGACAGGCACACAGAGCCGCCATCGTTCATGTCATCTCCGATTTCAGGGGTTCTGAGGCGCTCCTCGTTAGGGCTGAGGGACACTGGCGATTGGTTTCCTGGCGATGAGGTTGTGAATACAGCAGGCCCACCTTTGGGTGGAGGGATTTCAATACCCATCAGACGGTACTTCCTCCGTCTGTTACTGATCCATGTCTGTAAATCATGTGAGAACAAATGGGAGACCGGGATAAGTATCAGCAGGTGTCCGGTATATTTCCATACCCGGATTTTCTATGAGTGCGCTTATTAAACAAATGGACTGCCTCTTTGATCTGTAACAAGATTCTCTAACACTGATTCATCCAATCACCAAAGTCAGAAGGCAAGGTCAGATGGTGAACTGCACCAGTTGCAGCAAGGAAATTATTTTGCAGTGATCTGAAGATAGTCCTAATTTACTGTAACTCTGAAGGCAAAAGTTTTATTCCTTGCAATAAATATCCTTGTAAGTGAGATGGCACAGGGTCATGTGTGTGTGTCAGGACTTAGAGACTATATTTAGTCTACCAGCATTCCTGCTGTGGCCCTGATATATAACAGCATGACTTTTACACAACATTGTGCAAGTAAGTTAGAAAACCTGACCCAGAAAAGTTGTTCTTTTCTCCTTTCTAACAGCCCTCAAGAGCTCAGACAAGTTAAATAGTCCTGTTTCCACTAAATGTCATAAATAAGTGAACAACTGAAGACCCAAAGCTTTACCATTTGTTTTGTAGCGTATGCAATGCCATGTCTCTTTTTTGATTCTTCCAAACCTAGAATACATTAAGCTATTTCTTTCTTGTTGAGTTGGCTACCTTGACTATTTCAGTGTCTACATTGAGTTGGTTTGCTGCAGCGCTGATCTTCTCCCTGCACACTGAGCCCAGGCTGGTCATGCCTCGGTCCCAGTAGCGCTTTAGCTGGATAAGATCCCCATCACTGAACTGGGTCCGATCCTGCAGCTGAAAACACAAACACCTGTCTGACTACATGTCTCGCATCTATAATTGTATTACTTATTTCCAGCATGCTACATGCGTGCATAAATGTGGTGCTTTAGAGCGCTTACTGTTCTCTTTCTGGAGTTGCTAATAACCCAGGGGGCAGCAGATACACCAACTGCAGTCTGCACACAAAGACACGCAGGTTAAATCTGTCAACTCACTTAAAGGGACGAATGTACCAGCAATAAAACCGCTCCTACTTGTGAGCTGGATTCCCCTGTAAGTGAGGTCTGTGCTGTGAGGGAGTAGCTGCCCTGAAGCAATGCGGGTCTGGAGCTCGTCATCGGAGGTGTGTGGTTTCCTCGCACGACAGACACTTCGGCCCCGATTGGGCTGGCTGACGTCTGCTCCCTGTGGATGTGTGTTTGAGCGGCCATATTTGCCAACTCTTCTTCCCTTTGCCACTCATCTTCTTCATCTCCAGTTTCCATGGCAATGGAGAAGTTATGACTGGTGTCCAGAGGTGCTGACCTGTGGGTTTCCTGGCTTTTACGAGCTGATTTTGGTCCGGGTCTGAGGCGGTCCCTGTCGCCTTTTTCTGACAAGGTGAAAACCTGCTGAATACGAGGTGTCTGATCAGAGGAGGGGCCGGCGTTGTGAACTGGCAAGGAGACCCGAGTTTTCTGCGGAGCAGGCGGCTGAGGTTGTGGGTTGGAGTGAGGTCTGGGCTGAAGCTGAGTCTGGGATTGTGAGGAAGAGGACCAAGGGCGAATTTGCGCTGTACCGTATTGTCTAGTCCAGCTGTGAGGTACTACCCCTGCTCCTGCGCTTACCCCCCCCTCCCCAAGGGATAAAGCGCCTTTTCTGACTGCAGTGTAGACTAAAGGCCCTGAGGCAGAAGTGAGGGATGGGAGATTCTGAGAAAGTGACACTAACTTGGAGTGGACGGGTGAGGAGGAGGAGGAACTGTTCCTGATCTGCAGCACCTGGTTCATCAGAGATGAGGATGTGTGCGCAGAGAGGTCAGAGTCTGACTGAGGCGGTGGGGCCGCGGCTCTCGGTCGGGACTGAGGGCCAGGGTTCAGAGAGTAGATCCCTGTTAGTATTACATCATTGTTGTTGTTGCTTCCACTGCTTAGGGGTGAGGAAGATGAGGGCGGGGAAGGTGTCGACGACACAGAAGGGAAGGACGAGGATGGAGGGAGAAGGTGCACGCGGTTCTGGATGCTCCGCGCTGCAGTCATGTCAGCAGGAAGCAGCGCTCCTACTGCTAGGCTGTGATTGGACAAAGCACCTCCGGCCAATGTGTGATTGGAGAGCATTCCCCCAGCTAGTCCATGACTAGATAAGGAATGAGACACCCCTCCATTCTGGGGAACCTTGGAGGCGAGCTTACGCCTTTTGTTGCCAACCCATGTCTGCAGGGAGAGAGCAATCAGCTCAGTAACATCACTTAAAAAAGCATTCTGCAAAACATTAGGGGAACTAATTCTGCTAAGTGAGGGCAATAACTCATGACTCTACACTAGATGAAGAGCTCGCATAGTATAGATCTGACTCACTGCCTTGATTACCTGCTGCGGCATTACATGAACATTCCTTAATAAAAACGAAACAGAGCATAAATCATAGCAAAGGGTTCCCTACTGCTCGTTCACACGCACAAGCACATTTTATGGGCCTACCCGGACGACACTGAAGTCCAATTTGGCCTCCTGAGCACACTGCAGTATTAGCTGGAAGCAAGACTTGCTCTGATTGGTCATCCCATTCTCATAGTAACGTTCCAGGATCCTCTGCTGCTCAGCCGTAAATACTGACCGCAGGTTCATCTTAGGGGAAAAGGAAAGATAATTACTACTACTAAGTCCCAGCTCGCGGAAATTTTAATTATTTAATTATGGAATTTTCTTTCTTTGGCTAAAACCAACAGAAACTCTTGATGTACTCACCGTCTGCAGGCCACGCCTTTGTGGCCACGCATCCATTCTACTGCTGGAGGGGAACGGGGCAGCCATGCAGATCAAAGCGAAACCTCCGTATTTCTACATTTGCACTATTTTGTTTGTGCCCATTTTGTCTCAGTGTACCCGACGTGCCGCTGGGTAGTGTGGCTGAGGAGAAAGCAAAGCAGACAACACCTTCTTGCAAAGTGTAAACAAAGAGTATAAATAGTAAAAGAAAAGGAAAAAAAAACATTACTCCATTTAGCAGTGTGGATTGACAAAAAAAGCCCCAGAAATGAAATCACTTTTATCACACACACCTATATACGTAACAAAAAAGTCTTGAGCCACCACTCGTTTCTTTATATTTTGCTCGGAAAATAGGAAATAAGTGCAGTGATTAACTGAAACACATATGGTTCACCTTATATAACTATATAAATACAGTATATAAGGCAAAGACAGAGGTACAGCTTTAAAGCCAATACTTGGTGCAACCACCTTCATTATTCAGCACAGCCTGGACTCCCTGAGCCAAACTTTCTTGTCATTTCTTCAGGTAGTCTTAAGGAATAGTTTTCCAGGCTTCCTGAAGGGCATTCAAACCTATTCTTTGCTTGTTGGCTGCTTTTTGTTCTGTTCTGTCAAGACCATCCCACAGTGCTCTAATAATGTTGAGGTCTGGGCTCTGGGGAGGACAATCCATGACTGATAGTGTTTTTCTATCCAGGTATGCTTTTATCGCATTGGCAGTTTGTTTTGGGATCATTGCCATACTGAAAAATGAAGCTGTTGACAGTCAGACAGCTTCCATGCATGACAACACCACCAACTGAAATGCAGCACCAAACCATGACAGAGCCTCCATTGTATTTTACAGATGGCTATAAATCCTCGCTGTCATACCTCTCTCTCATAACTGAACCAGAAATTTCAAATTTGGATTTGGCACTCCATCAGACCTGTTGCCACTGATTTTCAGTCCAGTTCTTGCTCTCCCTCTTTCTCCTTGTTTTCCTTCCTTACCTACGACTGAGACCATTTCTAATGAGGCTTCTCTGAACAACAGATGATTCAGCTGAAGGTCAGATGCATTTCACAGGTCCTGTGTTAGGCTTTTTCATCATTTTTTTCAACCTCTACTTGTCCAATTTCCTCACATTTGTTTTTGTTTTTTGGATACACTGCACACCACACCAAGATATGCCAAGTTGTCAACTAACCTCTCGTTAGCAATCACCTGTCAAACTCTGTTATGTTTGGGATTTTTTTGTGAATTAAATTAAAGAAATGACAACAAATTATGTGATTCTGCAACAGACTGCTAGTAACAAATAACATTTTAACAATTTAAAAACAGTTCTTTGCTAAATTGTTATGTGTAGATATGAAACCGGTTCATCCATTGAGTTAAGAGCCTTTTTTATGCTTGAATGAGTCATAGTCAAGTGGTTTAAACAACCAAACAAACAAACAAAAACAGTATCTCTCTGAAAATGCTCAGGTGCACCAACTGGATTGGAAAAGAGTGAAAAAAATAAACAATTTCAAAAGAAAAACATTGAAAATCTTGCAGAACTATTTCTCGGATAACTGCAAAATTAAAAGACAGTCTGGCTCCTTGAAAGCAGAATGCAAAGGAAAGAGGGCACAGGGCATAAAAGTTATAATAGTCCAGTACTATAATAGCATAACAGTACTCAGTCATTTGAGCAGCTGCGTAATTTTAGTGCAGTTAAAATACTCAAAATACTAATCAAAACAAGTACTTGTTTTATCAAATGAAAACCACTAAGAGTACTTTAATAAATCCAAAATTCATAATTACATACTTATAAATGATAACGTTATGCCTGACTTTTGGCAAAAACAAAACAAATGGTCCTGTTGAAACTCCTGGTAATTGTTAGAGCCATTCAGCCTTCAATTTAATTGTACACACCGTCATGAGTAATGAAGTGGCACACAGGTAACCTTGTCCATTTGTTACAAACTGATTTATTAACATGGCTGAGTTAAATGTGAGACTTTTAAATGTGTGCAAGTTTCGTAGCAGTGCTGTCCTGCGTTAGGACGGGGTCGTGAGGAAGAAAACAGCGGTAGCCAAATTAGCGTAAAAAAAAACCCACGCGGACTTTCACAGAGCTGGGAAAACAAAGGCGAACAAGTTTTAAAGCAGAGCTGGGAAATGTTTTGTTTGAAACAAAAGTCACATACGGGAATGTTGTGCGACCAATAAGCAGGCGGCAGGTTTATTTTGAAAGGCTGACTGCGCATGGCTACAGTCAATATGGAAACATTAAGGAGAGAATTAGCAAACAAATTGTGGGCACGTCAGGAAACGGCGGATTCCGGCGCGGATTTACCGCACGGGAGGCTCGTGCCATAACTTTACGGTCGAAAACCCGCACAGTAAACTGACCGGGTAAGAACCGCTTTGTCACAATGGCAACACAGACAGCCTACGTTAGCTTGCAGGCCCGAGCGGCCATGTCTGAGCCAGCCAACGTTAGCTAGCATTAGCATAGCTCTCCCAATGGATAGCTGCAGCTAAACTTTTCCTTCAAATCTGTGATTTCCCGACCGCGGCAGGATCATTCTCACTGACCCTGGCTTCGAGCGGATGCCAGGCTACAAAGCGTTCAGGGGTACCCTGAAGCAAAAAGGAAAAATCACGTCCCTACATACCATTTTTGATGTTAAAATCAGACGAACGCTCAAATTCAGCAGATTTCTTCACCAGTCCCCTTTGCTAGACAATGAAATCAGAACGTCCGATCATCAATTCTAATCATGATTGTGACGTATTTGCAGACAGGAGCCAATGGGAGCTCGAGATCATCGCTGTCACGTTCGGAACAGGCTGAAAACTGAGCACCGTAGTCCCGCCCACCATTGACTTTGTTCACAGGACTGCTGGAAGGAGGAGGTCACAGACATGGAAGCAGTGGAAAGTTTGGGTGGGGAATGCCTCGTTTTCTCTTCACCTGGATATCTCTTACTTAAACTGCCCTCTACAGCACTGCACAAGGAGGAACTGTTTCACTACAGGCTGCAAAAAAATAACACAACAACCCCCCCACGCACACTTTGTTTGATTGCAGATGTGTTTAGAGTTCTGGCTAAGGTCTTCATGAGTTATTATACGTTTCGCTGAATATTAGAATTTGCTTTTGGAGATGTAAAATCTACACTTATAAAACTTTAAGATGGTGTAAATATGCACATATGTTTTCATTATATGAATTTGTTATGATAATGAAGATACAAAACATATATATGTGAACTGAATTACTGTTTATAGTAATAAAGTTTAAGCACCTCATCTAACATAAGTTTGGATGCACTCTCAGCAAGGTCCACAACGTAGCTGATTTTCAGTACCTGTTACAGCCAAGGAGTTTATAGGTAACACTAACAATCAACACGGAGACTCGGTGCTATAAAAAAATAGGTGCTGATTTCTATTCAATTACTATTTTTGGACATAAACGAATCACAGCAGCAGTCACCTCAAGGTGCTTTTATTGTAAGATACCTCTATAATAGAGATTTTTCTGTATGAGAAACTGATATTTGATGTTTGTTTTACTTTGAATCTATGACAATGAAACAAAGACTTGCCTGTCAATTGCAAATATTATAAAACAATAATTGAATCTCGTTTTAATTTAGATGACTTCTAGAGTCATTATTAATATAAACTGCCACTAAGAAGGGTCACGTAAGCACTTTGTACTGTTGCTAATTTTTTTTAATTCTGCCGAATTAATTAATTAATTCTCTCAATAAAGATGTCTCTCATTCCTAAACGATGACCTGAAACGGTATCTATCGTGAGTGGAAGTTGGTGGTGTGGATGTGTGTGGAAGCGGGCGCTGCTGTAATCCATGACGTCACCTGGTTCCCAGGTACGCAGCAGGGGGCGCTGTTCCTCCCAGCTAGGGTCCACACAGCGAGCAGCAACGCCTGACAAAGTTGATGCTGATTTCCTCACAGACTGAACTTTAAAAAAAGGAGGAGGAGAAGAAGAAAAATCTTACACCTGCTTGCCATGTGATGCGGCACGAGCTGCTGACGCGCAGACGTGGTATTGCAAAGCAGCGCTGACGAATTCTTTCTTTGCTGGGAAGAAAAAAAAACATAATTAATGATCATTTCTGAAAATTTCCACAAGTGCCCTACTTATACCGTCTCTTGTATTCAGTAGAACCTACTGCATTTCATATATTATTTATCAGGGTGTTGCTGCTACATAGTCTGCTGTTTATTTACTGTTTGCATTACCCCAACCCCCAGACACCCCTCCCACATTGTGTATATGTACATGTGTATGTAAGGCAAGGAGGGAGGGAGACCGAGAGAGATCCTCCCTATATGGTGTGCGTTGCACCATTCCCTGGTCTGTATTATGAGTGGTGGCCCTAGTGATGCTGCAGCGAGGCGGGCTGGAGGGGGAAAAAAGAGGAGAGGAGAAGGAAGGGAGGGGAGGGGTCGCTCCATCCCCTGTGCGCCCACCGAATCCACTTCTCACAGAGCGCGGGGCTGCTGGCTGGCGGGAAGGCACGAGAAAGAGAGCGAGAGAGTGAGAGAGCGAGGGAACGAGAGGAGGGAGGGAGAGGGAGAAGCGAAGAGAGAAGAGGAGAAAAGCGTGTGTGTGCGTGTCCGTGTGTGCGCGTGTGGATTGCACCACCGCATCCAGTTCACCGTTTTCTGCAGGCGGCCATGCTCCGATGGAGAGAATAAACCCGACCACGTCTGGTTTCCCCTCAGATTTAGCCACTCCGCTCCGTGTTTCCAGATGTGACTGACAAGTCGTTTTATGTCGCCCGCATTGAGCTGTGCGCCGTTCATCTCGGATAGACTGTGACACCATGGCTTTGGTTATGGAACCTATAAGTAAATGGACACCAAAGCAGGTGCTGGACTGGATGAAAGGTAATGTTGGATACCCCACCACCATCACCCCCATCCCCCTTTTCTCTTTCTTTTTTTCTCCCTGTTGCACCATGCTCTAACGTTTTCATGCTGCTTGTGGTTAGACCGACGATAACGATAATGATGATGAGGATGGTGATGATGATGGTGGTGGTGATGAGTAGCAGAGGGCCACGCTCTGTGCATGTGTGTTCTCCTTGTCCAAACCTGTACCCTGCGCCAGACCACTCGGAGACTGATTAAAGTCACTAAAGTGGACCGAAATGCGTTCGAGCATGGATCCCCCCCCCCCCCCATTAAGAAGCGGGGACTTCAGGCTTCTGTCATCTGGCTTGCTTGAGAGCGCATCTCCTGCAAGCCCAGCCATATATGGCAGCGGCGGCGGCATCTCTCTCATCAATGAATGCTGAAGATATGTCATCTCCGCTCACTGGCACATGCCCTTATCAAACCCATGTCACCTCTCGCCGTGCATGTGTGCGCGTGCCAACCGTGCGTGTGTGATTAATGTAGTTAGCTGCATGCACCCCCCCCCCCCCGCCCCCGCCCCCTCCAGTGGCTCACGCCAGCCCGTTTCAGCACCGTGGACAGCGCAATGCCGCCTGCCATATAAGGCAAACGCAGCGATCACGCTCGCTTTTTTTTTTTTTTTTTTGCTTTTTTCCCCCTGCTGCTCGCTTTGCTGGCACGAGTTATGTCCCTTCAAAGCGACAGTATGAATGAGTAATCCCTAATCGTGCGTGTGTGTGTGTGTGTGTGTGTGTGTGTGTGTGTGTGTGTGTGTGTGTGTGTGTGTGTGTGTGTGTGTGTGTGTGTGTGTTTTTGGTGGCGGTGGTAGGTGGTGTTCTCACACACATGGTCATCTACAGAAGCTGTGAGAGAAACTGTGGTAGGCCTATTGACAGACAATAGAAATGGAAAGGGAGGGTGTCCGCAACCCCTTACTTAAGAGGATGACTTAATCGCTCCTTGTTTGATGACTCAGACTGTTACAGGAGTGTAACAGATACTTTGCGAGTGTGTGTTTGAATTATATATGCAGTGGCCAGGTTCGGTATTTAATGTAGAGATGTGCTCGATCCCCAAGTCCCTGTGTGGCTTTTTGGGACCACTACTTTCCTCGTGTGACGGCCAAGCGGTGATCTCTTGGGTTGGAGAGTCAAGGTATAGCCAACACACCATCTGAGTACGCGGAAAGGGATTATTTTGGGATGCGTTACATTAAAGTGATTACGACGTTGTTCCAGGTTTTTATGCTCCCCTCTACCTCTACCTCTCTCTTTCTCCTCGGCCTCAGCCAGTGGAGCTCCAGCTTCATGCTCTGATCCGTGGAGTGCTCATTCGGCACTGCATATTAAGAGAGGCTGAGCGGATTTCTTTTAATGTTTTTGTTTGTTTGTTTGTTTTATGTGAGATTACATGGGGGCAGGCCAAATCGTGAATAGATATCGCAACTTGGAGAACAGAAACAGAACACAAAATAAAAAGAAACATTTGCTCACAAGATGTCGAGAAGCAAGTGATCAGAGCTTTTACCCCCTTTTACAGAGCCAGTGCCAACAAAAAAGTGATGTCCACCTTATTTGCAGTTTCTCCAGTGTAAACAAACCCTCTCTCCACATGTAGCCCAGGTTCCATTTGATCAGCAAGAAAAAACCCCTGAAAAACAGAACATAACTGTTGAGCTGGTGGGTCTAATTTCCACTGTCATGTTGTGATCGTCATTAAGCCATCGCATCCCACTGCAGTTTAAAAGCTCTCAGTGTGGAAAAGAAAAAAACGAGGAAAGAAACTCAGTGCCACGATTCAAATCCACCTGCTCGATAATGAGTACAAATGATCATGCTTCACGATTTTTCACGTTTTGTTACATGCAAATCCTAGACGTCTTAAAGCACTGTTTATAAAAAAACAACAACTTTATGTTCAGTGAAGGACAAGCAAAGAAATATGTCCACATTTGCATCCAACCCTTTGAAGGAGAACTGTTTCATCTTGGTCACATAAAACAAGCCACATCCCGGCCTCTTTCACATGAAGCTCGGAGGCTCGTTTTCATAGATGTTTGCCAGCATCTCACAGTGTCATCCCTGTTCTTGTGAAGCTCCTTCCCCCTTGTTTTTTTCCCCTGCAGGGATTTATAACAGACCAGTGGAAGGCATCTTATTTTCGCGTGAACAAAGTAAAATGTGAAAAGCTAGTGCTAATCTGTCCGTTTATGTAAGTTCCAATTTGGCCTCTTTGCTGGGGAGCACCCCGTCTCTCTCACGCCGATCTAAGTACTCTTGTACCATTTTAGCAGAGCAGTGACTCTGAGACCTTCTCTTAAGAAGAAGTACTTCAGCAACCCCCCCCCCCCCCCCCCCCCTTTGCTTTTGCAAACACTTAGCAAACACGTGGGTGCCGACAACAAACATTAAGATAAACTGATATTTTCCCCGCATGAAGAAGCCAAAATTATCTCCCTTTTTCATGGTGTAAATGCTGTGCCTGTAAAATGTGTTTACTGTCATTTGATGAAAGAGAGAAATAACAAACACATTCAAACATGTTATGAACCAGTGCAAGAATCGTGCAAAAGTCTGAAAACTATTGAAAGAAAAGTCAGTAAAAAAAAAAAAGAATAATATCCATGACTTCGAATATTTTGTCAGCTGTGTGAGTGTGCAAAAAGCAGCCAGAAGCTGTAGCTCTTGGAACAAAATGAGCCATTTAAGTGATCCGTGAGCGTGGGTGATGATTTGGGCATCAATCAGCGGATACCCGTCTACATTTTTGGGAATCCATCCCTTACCAGCACAACAACAACCACACAAGCTCTGCTCTTCTGTGTGGGACGGCGTCTTCTTCTTTTCCTTTTCCTCCACAGCCCTTTCCTTTTATATGAACGGAAACACGATATTCTGCAGCCCCAGCCAGAAAACCTGACACAGCTATAGCAGACCATACTGTATCTCCCGCTGCTGTAGAAGGACTACTCCAGCGGCAGAACACTGGCGAGCCTCACAGAAAGATGACTCATCAGCATTTGTTTTGATTTTAAACACCCACACCGGAGGACTTTCCTCTATGTATGTGCGCGTGTGAGCGCATGATGCATCTCCAAGGGTGTGTGCAGACGCAGTGGATGCGTTAAGCGTGGCGCGCTCCAATCTGGGCTTGTTTCTGAGTCCTCTTTCAGCCACACGGTATCGGCAGCTTGCTGATGCATACATTGACAGGAAAATGAATGAATAAGGCAGCTCACTTTTCCTGCAGTAATCCCTCTTACCTCTCCGCGTGCGCTAATGTATTGGAACGATCTCGATGTAAATGGTGGGGTGTCACATTTGATTCAGCGCGAGGCTGCTTTGGGTGACTATAGACTGTAGTCTGTGTTCAGATGGAGGGAAGATTCCAGCTCACTAATGTGTAGTAGTGTGATCTTATTAAAGAGCTCCTCTCAATGTTATGTGGTAGATTAAGTCTCCTGGAGTGTTAAGGACCATGTTTAGCATCATTCCATACTGTGCCTTCTGATTGCGTCTCCCGCTGGTATGGTAAGGAAGTCTGTGTTGCAGAACACTTCCCCCCGGCTCTGACTGTGTGCTTGTCGTAGTTTCAGCTGCATTAAAGATTGAAGAGACACGCGAAAACTCCTCGTGTCCTCTATTATTCACAAAAGAAATGCTGAGGTGAAAGCGTCACGTATGGGCACCGATGCTGCGAAGCATAGGATAGGATAGATAGATATGCGCGCACGCTGACACGGGCATGGATACAAAAACTCTGGAGCAGCAGCTTTAAAGTGGGGCATCCGTAGTCATGGAAACCAGATCTGATCATGTTGGGAGTCACGGCACATGTCATAAGATGGGGAAGCAGCAACACGCACACGCAGATGCCCAGCGCACATCCAGACTCGTGTAGACCCATGCCGCATATTCACATGTTTCCCCTCCGCCTGCTTCATTGCCTCGAGTTAGGGACAGATAGAGAGAAGAGACCGCGGGGACATGAATTCAGAGATCGGGAGGCCCAAAGCGAAATGAAAGAAAGGCTGAGGAGCCTAAGATGGGGGAGGAAATGAGGGTGCGTGAAAAGGGAATGCTGGGCATGATGGCGAAAGGGAGAAGCGGTTTCAGAGCGGGGTGTAGAATAGGGGATGCAGTGGGCATCATATCAAAGCACCCGGTCTATCCGGCTGCTCGGACAGAGGGGCCTGTGTGTGTGTGTGTGTGTGTGTGTGTGTGTGTGTGTGTGTGTGTGTGTGTGTGTGTGTGTGTGTGTGTGTGTGTGTTCACATGTCCGTTACTGGATTGTTTTTGCACCTGTTGTTCCGGGGCTGCCGTTTTACGGCCAAACATGTTAGGATCAAATGAAGTTTTTCAACCCAGGGCCAAAGACTTCAGATGAGGTCTTATAATATACAAACGGGATCACTTGAAATATCTAATTAAGCCAGCAAATGTGCACTATAAAATCCTTTATGGTGCACACTAACAGCTTGCTGTGAAACGACATTCAGTTTTCTTCATTCTTTGCGCAAAAACCATTTGATTGCTGTTAATGCCTGTGAGGTAAAAAAAAAAAAAAACTTAACCGCAGTTACAGTTTTTACAGTATAAAGTTGTAGGTTTCTTTGGCAATCACAGACTCATTGGAATATAAATGCTTGAATCCAATAATTTAGAAAGCCAGCCAGGATGCTGTTGTAATGTAACAGGCTAGAGCAGATATGTCAAACTCATTTCACATCATGTGCCATACACCAATGAAAGTACATAAACTTGTACAGTTACAGAAAATGCTCTGGTAGTTTATTGCTCAGACTGTCCCGTAATGGTAAATTTTGAATATAAAGTTTTCATTAACTGAGAGAAAATATCCTTGTACTTTGGTGTAGTATGACTGGGAATAGAGGTGGAGGTCTTTATCTGTAGGAAAAGCTGTAAAACCTGTTAAAATACAGTTAAAAGTTCGATCTCTAATTCACATCTTCTAAAGCTGTCTGGTGGACTGGATTGGAGTCTATGATCATAAAGTTAGAAAGTATCCGGGCACTAAAATAAATGTCAAACAGCGACTCTTATTTTAGCTCTGTTTTGTTCTCCACCAGCTTCTTGGTAGCAGCTAAATGGCTCGTTCCCCTGCTCTCGCTGCTAACTGTGTGGCCGTGTAGAGTTAGATTTTTAACATACACCTTTTTAATCAGCTCAAAATTATTACCTGCTGTGATTGCCTCCCCCAAGCACCCCGATGTCCTTTGCAGACAGTAAATTAATCCAGATTTTATGTAAAGTTGCAGCTCAAATGTAAATGGGTTAGAACAGAGACAGTTGGGGCTCGTGAGGTAAAACTAAAGCTCATGTTAACATATTATCAGTCTTTCTATTCCAGCCTTACTGTAGTCACTTCACATTCTCTCAGGTAGGTCAGATCCTCAGAGTAAAGCGCTGCCCGTGAACTCCTCGCAGTTTTCTGGTTGACCCTGTTCTGTGAGATTGCCTCTTGGCACCTCCCTGCAAGCTGGATCTCAGAGAAGATGCCGTGGTGCACTTGAAGTGTACAGGGGAGCTAAAATGCCACAGTCATAAGAATATTCTGGCATGATGTGATGAATATTTCACAGTAGGAATATTTTTAGTGAGAGCTGTGTCTTTTCCTTGCGCTCGCCGATGCACTTACTCCGGCTCGGATCTCACAGTTGGAGGGTAAGGCAACAGGACAGGAGTCTTTGGTGCTTGTCACCACTCTTAGCCCAGGCCACAAACTGACCCAAACATTGTCTCAAAGAAGGACGAAGGTTTGACTGATTTCAGCTGACATTAACAGCCAGGCAGTGGAGCCTGTTTTCCGCAAGTTGTTGGTTTTTTTCCAATTTGAGGCAAACTCAACTCTAAGAACAAGAACTCTTCAACAAGCTTTCAGCCATAGTGGAAGGCATGTACAGGCTACTGTGTTAGTATTTGTGTGCTTAATGTGTGTGCGCGATCCTTAGCTTAGTATCAGTGCAAGGTCTTGAGGGGAAGCAACTGCTGATCGCTCACTTCTGCTCGGAGGCCTATCTCTCCCTTTGGTTGCCTGGCAACCCTTGTGTTTCTGAACGGGAGGGGTTTATTTTGCCCAGGAAAGAGGAAAAGATTGGAGGGAACCGCATGAAATGTGGATGAAGCTGTCAACATGAGATGCTTGCTCAAGGCTTAGCACTCTGGGATTCAGGGATGGTCAGGATCAAGGGATCCCTTAGTGCAGGGGTGGGCAATTCCAGGCCCCGAGGGCCGGTGTCCTGCAGGTTTTAGATCTCACCTTTGGTCAACACACCTGAATCACATGATTAGTGTGTTACCAGGCCTCTGGAGAACTTCAGGACATGTTGAGGAGCTAATTTAGCCATTTAAATCAGC
Organism: Aulonocara sp. 'chitande type north' Nkhata Bay; assembly: GCF_057382095.1. Lineage (NCBI taxonomy): Eukaryota > Metazoa > Chordata > Actinopteri > Cichliformes > Cichlidae > Aulonocara > Aulonocara sp. 'chitande type north' Nkhata Bay. The sequence goes on from NC_141345.1 coordinate 18,780,562, forward strand.
TGTGTTGGTTCAAAAACACATCTAAAACCTGCAGGGACACCGGCCCTCGAGGCCTGGAGTTGCCCACCGCTGCCTTAGTGTTTCCTATAGGGATCTATTTAACGCACAAACAACACAGGGCCTTTGACTTGAGGTTATAAAAACATAACTGCGCTTGCTACATTCATATTTTAAAAACAATAGACAAATGTGTCAATCAGTTAATCTCACAGTAATTTTAAGAATAAAAATTAAAACTATTCAGAACCTACAGTCATATTACTAAAATCTATATCTCTCCCTGTCGGACTGCATATTCTCTTCCAGCTGAATGTTTTGAGTACTGCACGTCTAAAAGAGAGAAAAGAGAAAATGGCCTTGCAGGCAACACAGCATAAAAAAAAACAAGTACAGAGAAAAATATTTACAGAAGCTGCCAAGCAGACACCTTTTGAAGCAGTGTCTGCTGATAATGGTAATATACTCAAACATAACAGAAAATTAGCATTTTGAGTGACCGCTGGAACCTGTCTTAATTAGCCCTGAGATCTTGGGTTTGGTCTTCTCTTTGCTATTGATGTCTGTGCCGTGTCATCATGCCAAGAATTAAAAAGTCTTTGGAGAAAAAGCTGTGGATGCTTATGAGTCTGGGAAAGGATTTTTAAAAAATCTCAGAAGTATTTGAAATAATTACACTTTAAAGAAAGTCGTTTGAAGCAACTGCGAATTTGGGAGCGGCCAAGGAGCGACCCTTTTAATGCAAATTTCACCACAGGATGTGCAGCTTGCTCTCCTGACTCCTGTGACAATGTGAAGGTTAGCAGTTGGGTCAGGAACCAAACCCATATTTTGCATATTGTTGTGAACAAACAGGCAAAGAGCAGGCATCTGTATGTGCTTTGTAAAGGCAAATCAAAGATGGTTGGCCTCTTTAACAGTAGATGTGTTTGGCAGGATTTTTTAGGATAACAGTTTTAAAAACATGGACAAATCCACCAAAGAATGGCTCAAAAACAAAAAATGGACGCTATTAAATGATAAAGAGGACAATAGAATCCTGCTGAAATGTTGTCGGGGGATTTAATCCAGGCAACATATCCAAGAAAACCCTGCTGGAACTGACAGCAATCAGCAATTTGTGCTGAAAAGTGGATAAAGATTTTAGCAAGACCATGACAGAGAGCAGTGGATTAAATAAAAGACGCCATAGAGGTGCTGATTTTCTGCTCTGAAGAATGCCACACCTCAGGGTTTTAATGGTTACAAAGAGTCCAGTACTAGTAATATACATGAATAGCATACATGCAAAACTACTGTAATACTACCAATATTTCCTGTCCTGTCTCCTCTTGTAGTTCAGTAATAATTCATTTAAAAAAAAAACCTTCTAAGTCTGATCATCCAGAAGTGAGAAGCGCTGCTCAGACTCTAGTTCACAACCTTTCACGGGAGAATTTATGCTGTTGTGAATACTCGGGATGTCATTTTATGTCAGGCTGCAGGCAGTAGCCTTGATTTGAAAAGAAAAAAAATACTATCGATCAAAACTGTCTGAGAAGTCACACTGTTGACAGTTGACACATTTCTGTTACCAGATGTCATCTGAGGTGCAGAAATCAGAGACGTTACGAGCGATGCTGAGACTCAGCAACTACAGTTCCTGAACTGTGTCGGGCAAATAAACAACAGTTACTGGAAAGACACTGAGTGGCCTGAGCCCACTGGAGAATAATTACAAATAAGCTATGATAAAACATCTTATTCCTTTGAATATTTCCCAGAGGGTACGAGAACAAGCTTATGACTATGAAAGACATTTCACATTCAAAATTGCTTTTTGTGTATTTCGGTTTGTCCTGCACAGGAGAGTGAGGTCAGTTTTCATATTTTCTGAACACTGCAAACTGTCTGAGGATGCAGTGACTGCATCTCACACACTCGCTGTGGCGCAGTTGTGTCATCTGAGTATACAACATTTTAATATCATTAACGATGTGGTGAGGTTATGGTGCTGAGAAAGCTCGTCTCTTATAGCGCTTGTTCGTGGCAGCGTTTGTGCGCCATGTGCTATTTCCAGCTGGCACATGAACTCGGCAGATGAACCCGGATCAGCTGTTTGTCCTCTAGGGGGGGGAAAGCATTCTGGCTCATCTGATTGGCTAGCAGCTGTGTGTCACTCTGTGGATGTATGCGTGCGTTTTAATGCATATGCGAGTGCGAGCGTGTGTAAGTGCATATATTTGAAAAAAAAAAATCTCCTTACAATGTGTGTGCATAATCTCTTTGCATCTAAATGTGTGTGTGTTGCAGAGGTGGGAAATACTATAGCTATGGTATAGTAGGTGGTTTTCCCCAGGAGGCGCTCTTAGTCAGCCTGGACCTCTGATTCTTCATTCATCACATCTCCATATAATTTACAGTACTGTGATTATAATCCTTATGCACTTCAAGCACAATGAGTTGGCTTTAAAAAAATTTATTTATCGATTAGTCCAGAATAAAAAAACAAATCTAATCAAAAATTGATTTACGCAATTATTCCATTAGGTTGAGAGTTTTTTGGGATACTTGGCAGGGAGAGTGTCCAAGCGTCTTGTGTGGATTTAGGCTGTCTCGGTGTCTTCTCCTTCTTCGTGTAATCCCGGACAGAGATAATCTTAAGTGCCTAAAACTCTTTCTTCCACCCTCAAACGATCTTAAACGTGCAATGAAGATATTACACTGTCACCAGAAATCTCATTCGCGTCGTGATGGAATAAGCTATAAAGGGGCCCGATTGCATCACGTGGTCCCTATTAAAATGTGTTTCCCTTGCGCCGGAAGGAGAAATGGGGAAGGACAAGGGCACGGAGGGAGTGGCAGAAAAAGAGAGGTATTAGTTGGAGAGGAAGGCTCACCTTTCTTGTGGACATAAAGACTTCCATCTGTGAGATAGCCAGCACAGTTTTTTCTTCCCTCGCCTCTCACAGTGAGGGTCAGGAGTAAAATATTCAGGCACCCTATTTATTAGCTGCAGGCTGTCTTTCTGCTTTATCTCCATGTTCTCTACTTCTAAAGCTGGCGGCCGGCTAAAGGAGACTGCAGAGCGAGTCCACTTGTGCGTGTCTCTGCCAGCTCTGGTGATGATTTATGAGACTGTACTAGACTGTCTTACCACAGCAATGAACAGGGTGTATTCAAAGAAAAACTAAAGCTAATTTGAATATAATACTAGAATATAGCACTGCACTTGGCCTTACTCAAGCATTTGTCAACAAGAGCAGTCTTGTAAAACAAATGGAGTTTCTTGTAATTTTTAAAGTGGCCTTTAGTAATAGTTCTCCAGCTGTTCTGAAGCTCTTTTCAAGGTTTTTCTTTAGGCATTGGCTGCTTTTTCACTCATTTAAACTCCAGTTCTTATATTTGACCATTTTCAGAGGGATGTTTTTTCAGTTTGTTTGTTAAGCCACATAACAGTGACCAATGAATCATTCGAGGATAAAAAGAAACTGTCACGGCTGCCGGCGTGAGCCGTGTGGTGTAGGAGGAAAAGAACCCAAAATGCAGGCAGTTGACTGGTGATGAGAATGAAGTTTTATTTGCAGAAGTGGAGCGACTGAACAGGTAGTGAGACAAGACGAATAACTGAAAAAACCTAGACTGGGAAAACTAAATAACAAACCTAAGCATGAAACGGGGAGCAGACAATGCAGAGAGCCATAGTTACACCGAGAAACACAGACGATCCGACGATGAACAGAAGCCAACACACACTATAAATACACACTAGGTAATGAGGAGATGACATGCAGGGGTGGACACAGCTGATACTAATGGACATGATGAAAGGCAGACCTACAAAGTAAAACCGGAAACACCCAGACTGTTTTGCAACAAAAACACAGGGACCTGAACGGAGCACAGAGGTAGGGATAATAAACACGACAACCAACCCAAAGAATTAATACAGAATCAGAATAAACACCAAACACAAGATGAACCCAAAAAGAAACACAAAACGCTGGGTCAACGACCCAGGATCATGACAGAAACAACTCAAAGGGCAAACCAGCACTGCATCTAAACACAGCAGACAACTTAGCAAAGTGTTAAACTGTAATGCAAAGACATACAATTTCTTTAGCTGAATCTTTAAAAACTGCCAAACGCAGGAAATAGTATTTTTGCACCAACACTGTGATTCCCAAAGAACTAAAACTTGTCATGTTTGGCATACTTTTGTGCAGTGTGAAAAAAAATTTCAGGAAAGTGGAGAAGTCGAAAAAGCTGCAGGCCAAAAAGAAATGTGCATCAGTTGAACAGTATCTGAAATTCGTGCACATTCTTAAGAAACAAGAAAAAATCCAGTGAAGACCTGACGGAGGACCAAAAGATGCATCTGGCCCTTCAGTTGTTCCATTTACTGTTGTACTGATCAGAAATGGTCTCTGTGGAGGAGGAGGGAGAAACAGGCTGAGGCATGCCAGATTACACAAGAACACCACTGAAAATAAGTGGCAACAGGTCTGATATATCGATGAATCCAAATGTAACATTTTTGGTTCAAATCATCATGTATGTATGGTCAAGGTAGAGGCATGACAGTGAGTGTTTGCAGCCATCTATAAAAAACAGGATGGAGGCTCTGTCATGGTTTGGGATGCATTTCAGTCAGTGGTGTTGGAGATCTTGTCAGAATTGATGAAATTATGAGCGCAGAAATTAATGAATGAATGAATCTCACTGGCAACAGCTTCACTTTTCAGCACGGCAATGACCCCAAACACACTAACGATGCAGTAAAAGCATTACTGGAAAGAAAAACACACCAATCCATGACACTATCAATCATGGACTCACCAGCCCAGAGCTCTGACCTCAACATTATTGAAGCAGTGTGGGATCATCTTTATAGAGAACAGAACAGAACACAGCCAACAGCCAAAGAAAAGCTTTGAACGTTCTTCAAGAAGCCTGGAGAATTATTCCTGAAGACGACTTAGAAATGACAAGAAAGTTTGCCTGGGAGAGTTCAGGCTGTGATGAAGAGTAAAGGTTGTCAAATCAAATATTGACTCATACAAACTGGGTTTTTTTGTTTGTTTTTTTACCTTACATATCCTGTATTTTAATTATTTTAATTTCCTATATTCCTAGCAAAATGGAGAGAAATAGTTCAAAACAGTTTACACACCATCTAATATGTCTAACCTGGCCATGTCTTATATCTTAAAGGTGTATCAAATGTTTTGCATTTAATGTTATAATTTCTTAAGATTTTTTCTAAAAAGCCATAAATATTTTTTTATTTAGAATAGAATAATCCTTTAAATGTCCCACTAGAGGAAATTTGGTTGTAACAGCAGCAAAAGAAAAGCACATATACAAACAGAACAGGACACCGAAAACAAACACACACAATTTTTACAGAAAAAAAATATTTACATGATGGACAATAGTTACAAAAACAGAGTACTGTACAGTTATTAAGATTAAAGTACAGATAAAAGTGGCAAAACCAGGTTGTAGTGTGCAGACAGAGCAGGCTACTGGAAGACGTTTAAATAGAATATTTAGAAAAAAGTACAGATTATGGATTGTACCTGTGCATTAAAAAGTAAACGGGTAACTTCCAATAAGTTCGTATATATAAAATGAGAAAAATAACAAGTTATAACAGTAGTAGTTGTTCGGTTGAATTTGAAAGCATGAATTGTTTAAAACAGGAATACACAACTGGTAGAAGCACCAGTACCTCAATTTTGTATTGTGTGCAACATAATAATTATAATATAGTACTTGAATAACGGTATTGATGTGTACTAATATTGCCTATATGAAAACAAATCCTCATACGCACCTAATTCATGTGCAGACTAAGTTATCACACAAGCCTTCCACGTTGCAACACTGTATCATTACCTGTGAAACACATGCTTACATGTGGGCCATTAGGGCTTTTCCACGGGGAACTTATTCTATTAAACAGTTTCCACTTGTGTTGCTACCGGTGTCACTGATGTGTTGCTTTTGAAATGGCTCTGCTGTGCTATATGTAACAACACTTTGTCTGCATGTCACTCAGAGCAACAGCAGGCTTTTTCCCCCCGTTCTGGTATCTCCCATGGCACACGAAGACCAAGAGATATCTCGCTCGAGTGTGTGTACTCTATATACGCATGTGTGGTGACTTTGTTGAGGTGCTACCGCACTGTCTGCTCTTAAGCTTTGCATCCCTCGGGCATCAGTGTTTTCCTCACAGCTCTGCTAGGCTTTAACAACGGGCATCCACAGAGGTGTCAAGACCCTGAAGAGCAACACTAGCTGTAATTGCATTGTGTTTGAAGTCCATGCTCATAGGGGGAGTGAGTGTACCTTATGTGTTTAACTGTGGTTCTGTGCATGTGTGTGCGCATGGATTTGCTTACTCTTGTGCAACTTTTTTGCTCTGTGTTTGCTCGTTTTGGAGCGGGCTCGTTCATTAGATCTGTGGGGAGATGCGCCTTTTTTGCTGACTATATTTGAATCAAAGCCAGAGGCTCTTACCGATCAATTGTATCCACCACGCCTATGTGCAGCTGATTGGCTCTGTGCAAAGCAGGAAGCCACAGCGTAACAGCAGCAAGTCATACGTCGATTTATTGTTCGCATCTTCCTCGTTTTCTTTCGAATGGCTCTTTAATTATGCAAAATATGTGTGAAATAGATTCTTTTCGCGCTAAAATCTCTTTTATTGCCTCTTGAATGTTAAAAGCAGTGGTGAGAAAAGACTTTTTTTTCCTCATCAAGCTTATCATCCCGTACAGAAAAGGTGTACCAACAGATGTGTTTTCTAGTTGTCAGTAAGTTGCTCATAGATCAGTCAGAGCTCCTGGCTTGAGGCTGCTGTTTATCTTTACTTTCTATTTGGCAGGCACAATTTGCATGTTTTTATGCCTGACTACAGTGTTGCATCAAAGTAAGCCAGGATTCGGTCTCGGGAAAGGAGCTCATTCTTGTGTCAGTCAGTCATGTCTGGGACAATATTTCCTAATCGTGTTTTCCGTCTTTGTCTCAGAGCAGAAAGCCTTCTAAATCACTGATTGAAGCCAATATAAATATTTTTCTATATACAGCTGCGCAAAGTGATAGACGACAGATACATCAACACATCCTAATCTGTGTCTGTCTCCACTCTCCTTAGGTCTGGATGACTGTCTCCAGCAGTACATCAAGAGTTTCGAGCGGGAGCAGATGGGAGGAGAGCAGCTGCTTCACATCACCCATCAGGAGCTGGAGGAGCTGGGTGTCACCAGGATAGGACACCAGGAGCTCATCCTGGAAGCCGTGGACCTCCTCTGCGCCCTGGTCAGCCTATGATTTTAAATGCACAGTACTGGATGGAGTGATGGTCAACAAGCTCCTAGATATGCTTGTTATCTTCTTTTATAGCTATTAGTTAGTTATAGTTATTGCTGAGATAAAATAAGCTTAAAAATACACTCATTAGTCATTTTTTCAGGCACACGCGTTCAACTGCTCTTTAAGGAAAACATCTACATATAAAGATGAAAGCATGGCTCCATCCTGCCTTGTATCAAAGGTTCAGGCTGGCGGTGGTGTAATGGTGTGGGGAATATCCAAGGAGCTGGGAAAGAAAGCCACTGGACTTCTCTAAGTTTCTTGCTTAAACTGTAAAAAGTCCAGGCGCTTTCTTTCCAAGCTCCTTAGACTACCATTACTGGGATGACGGAGAACCTACACAGACCGTGTGGGGAATATTTCCTTAGCACCAACTGAGCCATCCCATGTGCATCCCTTTGTGACCACAGCGTCCACAGTGTGACCACAGTGATGGCTGCTTTGTCATGTCACAAAGCTCAGATCTTCTCAAGCTGGTTTCTTGAACATGTCAGTGAGTTCACGGCACTCAATTGGCCTCTAAAGTCAGCAGATCTCAATCTGGTAGAGCATCTTTGGGATGTGGTGGAATGGGAGTTTGACTTTATGGATGTGAAGCCAACTAATGTGAACCAACTGTGTGATGCTGTCGTGTTAATATTGACCAAAATCTCTGAGGAATGTCTCCAGCACCTTGTTGAATTTGTGCCTCGAAGTTAAGGCAGTTCTGCAGGCAGAAGTGGTTTCAGTCTGGTGTACCTAATAAGGTGACTGGTGAGTGTATGTATGTGTATATATGATAGGTGAACATTTCACCAAAGAACAATCATTGTCTAGTGCATAAAACATATGGAAAATCTGTTAAAATCAACTCATTTAAAGGTTTCGGGTTCATTGATTAGCCACCATGTCAACAACCATCCTGTAACGACATGTAGATGGATTTGACAAAGTCAGGGAGCACTATGAACTACTGCACCTGTTTGGATACCACAATGTATTATAGTTTCTTCTGGTTTTGTTTAGATATATAAAATAATACATTATCTAGATATATGAGATATCAAGTAAACTGCTGTTTTTTGTTAGGATAAAGTTATTGTATCCTGTTAAAGGTTTTAAACCATAGCTGGTTCTAGTGTTGAAGCTGATTTTTAAAAAGTACATTATGTGCAAGTAGGTTTTACAAGAAGATATTTGCTCCTTTTTCCCAGTTACTTTAAGATGTGACTATGAGTTTTCTTCTTTTATAACTCACAGAAATACTAACAGGTTCAAAGGTATATATGTTGTTTTTTGTTTATTTTCCTCCACCAGTTATTGATATTGGCTTAAGAAATGACTGAAAAAAAAAGAAAATCATTCAGGCCTCGCTTTGTGTGTACTTCCTCGGTCATTGCTGACTGTATGTGCAGCGGCCCTGCCCGGGATTAGAGAATTAGGGAGAATTAGGTGCTACTCTCCCAGAGAGAGAAAGCGAGGGTGAGAGGGAATGGGAGAGAGAGAGAGAATGTAGAAAGAGTATGCAGGATGCACCTTATCTCCCATGCACACATGGGTGGATTAGTTGGGGCTGTTTGAATGTGTGTGTCAGTGTGTGTGTGTGTGTGTGTGTGTGTGTGCATACATGGTCGTGTGTGTGTGTGCTAATCAGCACCTCTTCTCATTCAAATGTTCCAGTATGGGAATGAGAGTCCAGCAGTAGCGATCACCATATGTCCGGAAATTTCTCACGGACATAAATTCTGAGTATCAGACAAAATGAGCCACTGAAGCTACCGCTGTGAGTACTTTTACTTTTTATTTGTTTGGCGTCATTCCGATCAGTTGCACTGATAATTAGTGAGACTGATGAATGGGTCAGCGTCTGATGGGAAAGCACACACAGTCAGGCATGTTTAAATATAGCCCACATTTACCCGTTTTTATAGTGTACTTAAAAACAGCACAGAAATATTATCCAAACTGACAATTGTAATGCTAAGACTACAAACAGGCTGCATTGTGCACACACAGTTTTTTTTATGTTCAGAGGGATTAGTACCAACATTTTTTGGTATGTTTAGAAAATCTGGGTAATCTGTTGGCAGGTGTACAGCTTGTCTGATCATGCCACTGCTCATTCCTTGCCCAGTCTCTCTTGCAGGGACGTCGTTATGATTCCAATTATTTTGGCTAATAAAAAAGAATAAATAAACCCATATTAAACCCAATAAATCCAAATCTTTAAAAAAAAACATATTTAGTGAGGAAAAACTTGAGTGCCACAGCTCTGTGGTTCATGTAGATCCTGAATATTTGGACGATAAAAGGAAATGAAATGTCTGGTCATAAAGAAGAGATGAAGTTGGCTCCCATGGTTCAGCTGGGATCCCTCTCTGGTCTGTCTGTTGATCTTGATCAGTGCAGGTTTCAAGAACTGACTGAGCTTTCAGTCTTGCTGTAATTGTAGAAACGTTCCTTCTTTTATGCCTGTGCAATCAAATTTTGCCCCCAGCGTGTATACTAAGTAGAATATGTGGGTAGTGAATTTTCAGCAAGCTGTGCTTGGAAATAACTTAAAAAACAAAATTACTGCTCCTTCCTAACATGAAAGACAAAGATATTGGTGCCATTAAAGTTACAGGACAAAAATACAAACAAGTTTGTTGTACTGCAGTACAACCCTCACTATTTAATAGTGAGGGTTGTACTGCAGTATACATTATGTGTTCTGCTTTAACTGATTAATTAAATCGACTTTAACAGTCAGGCTACTTAGGTAGCCTAAGTAGCTAAGGTGGCCATTTATGTGAACAGGGTTGTGGGAGCCAGGTTAATATAGCTCATATACTTCAGTATTTATATTTGTTGTTAAACTTGTTTTGTGTAATTAATAATTTAATAAGTAAATTCACGGTTATAATTGAACTAAAATTATTTTCTTGCATTCGTGTTGGCTTGGTTAAGTAAAACTGTGAATACATGTGCCTTAAAGGCTTGGTTTGTAGTTAAAATCCCGGGAGGGAGCCACACAGTTTTTCTACCGTAGTATGTTTGTTGTTGAGGATAACTTAGACCTGATTACTCCTGTAAGAAGATTTACAAGCTGTGGAATAAATTTTTGTTTGTATCTTTTCTCATCGGTGTCCCGTGGAAGTTTTTTCCTCTTCAAATAAACGTACACGAGAAAAGCACTGGAAAACTGGTCTCAGGACTATACAGGGGTGCTACTTAGATGCTACCTAAGTACCACCCTGCACCTGCTTTATCCTGCACTACCTAACGTTTGCCCTTTGTATCCTGTAAAAAAACATCCATCAGATCTAAACCATCAGCCTTATATAGGTGTGATATTAGCTCAGGATTTATCCCAAGGACAGCGATGCACTCCGGCTATCTGCGTGACAACTCACCTGTCTAAAAAGTTAAAAAGTGCATAGTATACATAGCCTTTAGGTTCTGACCTAACTCTCTCTAATTTTGTGGGTGGGGAATAATTAATAATTAAAGCTATTTAATTACATGAGTAAGTGTGTGTAACTACCTCTCTTCATTTGGAGACACCTGTGGGAGGATCCTGGTGCTGTCTGGTGCTACAGGTACTTCATAAACTCAGAGGAAAGACTTCCACAAACAGCTTTAAGCAACAAATCAAACCTTAGCTCCTGTAAATTTTTTTGTCTGAACGGCTAAATTCATTAGGCCGTCTGGTGAGTCATGTCACTCCGACTTGTTGGAGACTCTTTTTTTTCAGTTTGTTATAAATGTGAAATTGTAGAGCAAATGACAGAAGCAAGAGTGACTATTTACTGAATGTGTCTGTGGTTTGAAAGATTTGTGTGAACTAAAGGCTGAGAAACTGTCCACTGGAAAACAAACATGTCAGTGAGAGCTTTTATCACAATCATCTATCACTTTTGCTCTTCATTAAGGAATTTCTTTCTCACTGTAACATGAGATAAGTTTTGGACTGAGCACGTATCTGTGTATTGAAACAGCGGCAGCCATGAAAGATTCTCACTTTGACACTTTGGGTGAGTTTATGAGATTGATTGTGATTAGCTTTTCGTAACTTAACAATTAAAGTTGTTTTGTCATAATCTTCACTGATAATACATATTTTTTCTTTTTGTTTCTAACTCTCCAAATCTGCTTTTTGTCATTTCCTTTATTCTACTTTCATCTCTCCCTGCACCTCTTTCATTTGTGGGTCCTTCTCAGTGCTATCTTGTGACTGCAAAACAAAGTTAGTTGCAACATTTATTTCTTACCATGCTTACCAGCTCATGCTTGGTGTATTACTTGGTCTTTTAACTGTTTACCAAGTAGTTTGGAATAGACTTACAAAAGGGGCCATTACAAACAAATCAAGCTATATGTAGCTCTGTTTTTAAACATTTATTTAACTCACTGAACTGTAAATAGATGTCCCTGACAATCAAGGTTAAAAAAAAATCACCGTTATATTAAATGCAGTGCTCAACAGTCACAAAAATTACAGCAGGACTTATTTTGAAGAGATGCAAAAAGCCTGCAGTAAAAATATAAAATTCATTGGTTGCACAGAATCCATCTGACTAATTTGAGCATTGAGGCCAAATCTTTTTGCAGAAAGCAACATGGGCACGATGGATATATTCTTTCTATGATTGATAGACATTCTACATTTTGGTGCAAGCATAGCGCAAAAGCTTTGACCGAGGAATCTGCAGCTGAGCAATACTTTACTTTTCAACAGGGTTTTATAGTTAAGTCCCTCTTTTACCCAAACATGTCATAAATGATGTGTGATTGTGACTCAGTGTACGAACAATAGCAGAAATACCAGCATAGCAAAGAGGCCACTCCAAACATGGCTGCTATGGTAACCACATTGACATGAATGGCAGGGGGTGGGGTGGATGGGTGGTACTCTAATGGCATCGCTCTCTTACTGTATTGATCTGGCACACTCTCTCCATCACACACACTCACACACACACACGCAAGCATTGCTAAAATTACTTCTCTCTTTCTCCAAAGTCAAAGTCATTCATGCGCTTTTATTCCCCTGCTTCATCTCAAGCGCTCTGTAGCCTGCAAAGAGCAGCACACAGCTCTAGACTGAATCATATGACAGCCTAATTACAGCTGTGCAAACACATTCACTCTATGTACATGCATGCATCTGCATTCGCACAGGAGATTATCCAGAACACAGTGTATGCATGACCCAGTTTCAGCAAGATGCATAGCTGGGTACGGTCTCTGTTCGTCTCGCTCCCCCCTTCTTGTCTTCTGCCTCTTTACTTCTTTAGTTGCCTCATCTCTCTCTTTCTCTCTCTCTGCTGCCACTGTGAAACCCTCCATCCTTTGTAGTCACTGTGGTCGTGACTGTGTAGAATAGATCTAGAGGCAGAGGAGGAATAGATACGTCTAGCTCAGCCTGTGGATCTGACTACACAAGGAGGCGCGTGTGTGTGTGTGTGTGTGTGTGTGTGTGTGTGTGTGTGTGTGTGTGTGTGTGTGTGTGTGTGTGTGTGTGTGTGTGTGTGTGTGTGTGTGTGTGGCATTTATGTCAGCAGGAATCAGGCTCCGTCATACAGGACATGACTTGAGGTGCCTTGGGATGCTGAGCACAGTGTGGATTAGTGGATGTGTGTATGTGTGTTTGTTTATTTAAAAGGGTCCCAGTGCAGTAATGGGCTACTCAGCCAGCTCAGTGTTTTTCTATTAGTGCAGTTAGTGGCTGTATGAATGATTATTAGTAATTCCCAGATGACATTTTTAAATTTCATGTAAAAAGACATGTAAAAAGACTTTTCACAGACATCTCTGCAACCCAGTGAAAAACTAAATACACTTTGAGAAACATCTCAGACTCTACAGGCCTCAGTTAGCGTGCTGAGTGTAAAAGCTGATGACAGTACAAAGCCTTTTCTTTCATATACATTTTCTACATGGGAGTGGGGGAATAAAGATGAGATGTGTTGCACAGTGCCACATTTGGCAAAACAGCTCATACCAACTGTCGAGCATGGCAGTGGAGGGTGATGATTTCAGCTTGGTCTGCAGTGACAGCATCTGGGCACCTGACTGAAATCTGACCATGAGCTCATCAAAGAATTCTAGAGTCAGGTGTGACTCTAGAAAGTGACAGCATTTGTCTGACAGTAAAATGTTAGCTAATCGTGGGTTATGCAACAGAAAATTGATATCAAGTGCAGCAGTAAATCTACAATAGAATTAAAATATAGATTAAAAAAATAAAAGCATTTCAAAATCCAGACCTCAACCTGAGTGAAATGCTCTGGCTGGACCTTAAGAGAACTAAATGAACGAAGTGAAACGAGGTTGTGATAAAGAGAGGGCCAATCGTCCACAATGATGTGAGAAACTGATAAAGTATTCATTCAGAGATATCAGATGATACAGTTATTCACTGACTGTATATCATGTCTGTTATACAGATAAAGTATATTGGACTAAAATACAGACTAGCAGAAGGTGATAGCTAGCCTCACTATTCTTGAACAGAACAAAAATATGCATGTCAGTGCCTCTAGCTAGTCAGGTTAGCTTAACTTGGGAAAAAGCTAGCATGATTTTATCCAGAGTTTTTAAAAAAAATCAGCAACCCAAAACCCTATGTATATATTTCCTCTTTCCAGACCTTTTGAAATATATATATATATACATATTTAGGTTTTTGTATATATGTATATATGTATGTCTTCTAATCCCTACATTAGCTAACTTAAGTTAAGCTCCTTGCTCTTTGGCAAAGCTCCTGACTCCACAGAAGGTCGTGACGTTTTTATCCAACTTCAAATTCTCAGGATAAACATATTTTCTGATCTCAGTTTGTCTGTTTGTCCTGCAGAACTACGGACTAGAGACAGAGAACCTCCGGACTCTATCCCACAAACTCAACGCTTCAGCAAAGAACCTCCAAAATTTCATCCTCGGCAGACGGAGGGGCGGCCATTATGATGGGCGAGCTTCCCGAAGGCTACCAAATGATTTTCTCACTTCAGTGGTGGATCTAATTGGTGCAGCCAAGAACTTGCTAGCTTGGCTTGACAGGTGGGGGATAACATATGGAGATTAGATTGTTTTTGTTTTTTTTAAATTACAGTGTTAATGAATAAATGAAATTGCAAATATTAAAAAAAAAAAAACCACCAAATGCCAATATTTCTCAAAAATTGTTCAGGCAAACATTTTTTCTCTAAAATTGTTGGATGTTTTGTTTTTACACAGCAGAAACATTTCTCAGGTTATGATCCCTATTATTCTTTACTTTCTTAGGTCTCCGTTTGCCAGTGTGACAGAGTATTCATTACTGAAGAACAACATTGTGCAGCTCTGCCTAGAATTAACCACCATTGTACAACAGGTGCTTTCACACACATTCCTGCAAACATCACACAATACACCATTTCCATATCCATTAAAATAAAGGTCATGATTTGAATTTAAGGGTCAACACTAGAGCAGGATTGGATTGGAGACATCAATATGTATAGAGCTTTTGTTGCCTGCAGCTGGTTTCTATAGATTTGAGCACGTGTGCAACTTACATGCATTGCCACAGGCTGTTTGCAGCATGGCTGATGGGACGAGTGGCTCTCAATAAAAGCCTTAAGCAACATTCTCATCGACTCACTGTTAGACATCATCCCTTGCCTAACTTAGGCTCTGTTGAACAGTGAACCAGAGGTCTCTCATCCCTATAATTCCCTGTCCTCCTTCTGCTTCCCCTCTGGCTCGATTCCTCATGTTAATGCACCACATTGCACACACACACACAATCACACACACACACACACACACACATACACACACACACACACACACACACACACACACACACACACACACACACATCCAGCATACTCACTCTGGTACTTTAGCCATCTCATTGTTTGGACAGAAACTATGTCTCCTCTCTTGGACCCCATTCATATCCTCCCAGTAAGAGCCTGCTTAGAGTGTGTGTGAGAGTGTGTTTGTACTTGTGCCCAGAATGAGTCCTGGAACCGAGCAGATAACACCCATCCCCTGTTACAAGGGCCAAAGAAGAGCGAGGAGAAAGAGACCACCGCAGGTCCACAATGGGCCAAATGAACATGTGGCTGCCAGGGTGCAGCGAGACAGACAAAGGTGGCAGCGCTGTCCGTACTAATGCATCAGACAGATTAATTAGCTGCTACCGTGCACATCTGGTGGATTCAGTGGGCTGCCTTCTCAGAAATGCATTACCTATCAGCTGTCGGTGAATAACACTCCGTCAAGCTTCAAATAAAGTCATTTTATAAATCCAGATATGAATTTGATGCTCCAGACCCCAGAGTAGATCTAAAACTCGTCACTCTACTGTCAAACATAATGCAGAGGGGTTGTAACAAAATAGCCAACTGCTCAGGTCCACATGCCTTCCATTTCTTCCTGTTGGGCATCTCATTTCCTTCTTTCCTCAATGTTATATTTGGACTAGAGAAAGACACTTGAGCTGGAGTGCGGATGTACACATCGATGTTTTCTTAATGTGTTCCTCTTTGTTCTTTTCTACAGGACTGCACTGTCTATGAGACAGAGAATAAAATTCTTCACGTGGTAAGTTTTTCTTATAATATCAGCGACCATTCAAAGTTGTCAGTCAGTTTTTGGGGTCAACAATGAACTTTCATGCTCAACTAGCTTTACTTCATTGTTGCACTGTCACACATGTGGTTACAGCACACATGAAACTGCAGCGCGTGGTAATCCGCATATTTCCAAGCAGCTGGCTCATTGCACAAACCTGCCATCTAGTATTTGCAAGAACAGAATTTCACATCTACCGGCAGACTTCTGCACCGGTTTTGAGAAATTAAAGCATTTAGAGAAAATCTGTGTGTGAAACAGAAAAAAAAAGTATTAGCTAAACTGGTGCATTTGAGTGCGCTTCAGTTGGACGTTTGTGTTTGTGTGTGGGCGTGTGTGGGCATGTATGTGCGTGCACTTCAGCGTACTGTTTGTTTTTGGTCGAGTGTGTGGCACAAATTTGTGCATGTTAAAGTGCAAATGAGCCCGAGGCCTTCTGAAAGCTTCAGTATGTGTGCGTGTTGTGTGTCCATGCGCGCAAATGTGTGCATCCATGACGGAGAACTGTCTGCATCCACGTGTGAAACGGACTGAGCAGCCAGTGTCTGATTTGGGTTGACAGTTGGTTTAGGACACTTCCTGCTGCCATTCAAGGTCAGGTGGAGGAAACCAAATGAAATGTTAGCAGGGGGAGCTCACAGAAAAAACTGTTGACGCATCTTTTGGCAAAGAAAACGCTCAAGGAATGCATATTTTTGCACATGCACATTGGATACTCTGTAATCCATAAGCTCTTTGGTTGAGCTGTCATTTACCTCTGCTGTTACAGCCCCAATAATGACACAGGACAATGACATCAGGCAAATTCAAATATTTAAAGGGCTCCATTGCACACGCAGTTACATGCTCACAGCCATCAGTGCCCGACTAAGGGCCGCACATGATTAAGTCTGTTATGTGCGGGAGGTTTATGTGTGAAAGAGGGAAACAGCATGAAGAGCGAGAGAGAGGAGGAGCTGTTTGTTTTTAGATCCAGCTTCCTCGCAGGCTCTTATTTACTGTGAGTTTTCCACAAAGATGAAGTGAAGGTGAGATAAACCATGCAGGCACACACAACAAACACAAATATCCAATCTTATCCCCTGTTTTTGAAACAGAATGGCACTTATATTTGGACTTGGACAAGCGCACTTGTCCCCAAAAAAGTTTTTCTATTGCACTGCTAGGTAAAAAAAAATAGGTTAGTTCTAGCCGATGTGTTATGTTGACTCGATGGAATTTTATTGTAGCTGGAAACTGAATTAGAGGGAAGAAAACAGCATATTTCTAACATTTGAATCCTAGTGACCCCTGAAATTAAAAATTATTTACTTCAAAATAACAGCAGCCAGATGTGATTCAGTATAGATGGTAACTTGGTACATTAAAGTGCGTTTCTACTCTACTAGAGCACTCAAAGCACTTTATAAAAAACAGACTATTTACTATTTATCTCCGATTGTTTAGATTTGACCTCCAGGTATAGCAGGTGGATATAAGTAGCATCTTCTCCACCACATAACCAGCAACAAGCTGGTTTATGTCTGTTTGTTACAGCTTCTACTAAAAGCTACCTGTTTCTCAGATGCAGCAAGGATGTTCGCCTCTTCAGCCTCACCCTTCTTCAGCAAGGTGCACTTAACTCACAGGTGCTTCTTCAAATTTTGAAGTAGAGCATGTTAGCGGCTGACAGCAGCTAACAGACTTATCATCACCCCAAGCAAGACTCTTTTTTTCTCTTTTTTGTCTTTTGACGCAACAATGGAGACAGTAACAGATTGACTGGAAACATCATGTTGCTCATTTCAATGCAAATGTAATCTGAGTACTGCTGCTTTGTAACATGTTACAGACAACATTGCACAAAGCTTCAAAAAAACAAGCAAAGCAATACTATAGCCTATCGTAACAATCTCTATAAATATATGATTATTCTAAAAGGAAATGCTTTAAAGGGAGTGATTCTTCAAATTCTGCTCTCATTTCGGTCTGAAGTCTTACTTACAATGCAGTCATTTCACATAACTGGGTTTACAGTTTCACTCAAGTATTCTACTGTATGCAGTTTGATTCAGACAGACATACAGTATCTAAGAGTCTCCAGTGTATAGCCAGCATGGGGATTACAGACTGTTTACTGTAGTGATAGTTGTACCTATCTCAGCTTCTGCTCAATAATGCAAAACTCACTGCTACTCTGTTCTCTTTTAGACCACGGCCTGCAGCAATCAGATGGACAAGGATAGTGTGTGTGTGTGTGTGTGTGTGTGTGTGTGTGTGTGTGTGTGTGTGTGTGTGTGTGTGTGTGTGTGTGTGTGTGTGTGAGAGAGAGGGGGAGATAGAAAAGAAGAGCTATAAGATATGAATATGTGTGAGTCTGTGTCTGATGGAGCATGAAGTGTGTATGAGTGAGTGTTTTTTGTGCATGCATGCATAAGGATGAGAGGAATTACATAAGACTGTCCTAGTTGTGTGTTTTCCCTTTCTCTTGTTTTCTCCCCCTTTCCTCCCGGACTCCCGCTCCCACCTCCCTGCCTTTCTCCTTCTTTCTCTCTCTTCCTCTTCCCTTCTCTGCCTCTCCATCTTTCGCTCTGTCTTGGTTGATACTTGCTGCAGTGTGTGTGTGAGTATGTGAGAGACCATGCATGTGCAGAGGATGCATTATGCAACCGTGCTCGGTGTGTACATGTGCATGAGATAGAAGGCGCGAGTCGATGAGGATGAAAGCACATGAGAGAATGGGAATAAGAAATGTGGTGGTGGTGCAGTTGAAGGAGGGGGATTCCACCAGAGCTTAATCCGTTTGGCAGTGTACTATGTCTGGCTTTCTGTTTGACTGCTTTTAAATCTCACGCCAGCCAGCCACATAAGTTAACCTCCCTATAATCTGTGCTCTGGTGCTGGGGAGGCGTGTCAGATCAAGGTCCAGGGTGTCAGAGCTAGAGGAGCTGAGAGTAGCCGCACTGGTGGCCTTTTTGTCTCTCTACTCGGCATTAATCCCGGGTTAGGACTATTAGTCTAATGATCAAAGAGGAGCACAAGTACAGCCCCAATATTGTCACTTGAGCTTTAGCTTGGCATGGCTCTATACACGGGATTATAAATGCACCTTTTCTCATTGTTTCTACCCCTAACCAACCTTTAAACCCACCCTCACTAAAACTCAAAATGCTGTTTTGTGCCTGAGCTGGGTATGCCATTACATAACGTGAACATGCTGGCTAGAACATAATATTACTGTATAAACATAATACTAAGCAGACAAGGCGATCTTTAAATAAGTGACTCAGAAAAAAAGATGCAGGTGTGTGTGAGAGACAGCATCACATAGCCAGCTCGCCGAAGATTCTCCACCTTTTTCTTTCACACTGAATGAATCATAGGCTGTGAGCTGTACACACACACCGTGTGTATCACATGTGTGTATACTGAAGATCTCCTCTGTTCGTTTCGTAACTGTAATCTGGTAAATGCTCATTAGGACGTAGATCAGAAGATTATTTCATACAGGGTTCATCACTGCCATGCTAGTCACAAGCATACTGTAGCTGTAGTCTGTCTTCCATGTATGCCTGTTACATTTCAGCGTGTGTGCATGTGTGCTAGCATGTGTGTATGCACTACAAAGAGATGCTATGAAGGAGGATAAGCAGGGTAACAGTGTCTGTAAACCACCTGCATTCAATCAACTAAGATTAGAAGGCAAAGATAAATGAACTTGCATGCGTGACCGAGCACACAAACAGCCTGAAATATAGTCAAGGTTTATTTAGAACAGGCAAGGTGAGGCAATGCTTTTTGTGAGTGCTGCTTGGATTGGGTAATGTTGTTTGTATTAGGAATAGGCTTTAAGTGCAGTGTGGGGAAAAAATACAGCAGTTTTACAATGTTTCTTTTTTTGCTTGTTTCATTGATATCCAGGCAAATGTTACTGATAAAAAAAACAAATGGAAACTGTGCTCTGTAATTTAGACGTTAGAAAATGTCAACTGAACACCTCAGGCTGGCTAGTACGGCTGATGTGTTGTTCTGTCTGTGACGGTGTCTTGTGGGCATGCCTGCGGGCGGACTGTGACAGGAAACAGTTTGTGCGCTGGATTGATGGAAGTGGCGACGTGGAACAATCTGATGAAATAATGTCTGTTTCACCTCCTCCAGCTAGGTCACAGCATCCCTTGCGGCCCAAAACCAATCTCAATAACTTTCTGTCTTCCTCTTTTTCTGTCTTTTTCTTTCTTCCTGTCATTTTCCCTGCTCTCTTTGCCTCCATCTTCAGTGTAAGACCTTAGCAGGGATATGCGATCACATCATCTCTCTGTCGTCAGACTCTCTGGTCTCTCAGTCTGCCCATCTGGAGGTGGTCCACCTTACCAGCATCATGCCAAACGAAGGCCTGGTGAGGACCTCTTTGAAGATGCACACAATCAAACAAACTAAGGCTGTTTTAAAACTGCATATATCAACAAGTACTTTATTTCGACAATCGATTAAATTATATTTGTACTGTGAAAGGCAACCTGTAGTTGCATAGCATCTTCTAACCTAAAAGTCTTCCAGGAAGCACTTATACAGCTCTTAATTTACATTTTCCAGGCTCCAGGTCTTGGTTTATTTTTTGCAAGTATCGTAAAACTGTAGTCTCATAGAAAGCCCAGTCAAGTAAGAGTGCAGAATTTGGACCGGCGGTTTGAGTGTTTTGGTGGTTCTTGGCTATCCGGAAACTTTGTGTTAGCCTTTCCTTTAAAATGATCCATCTGTACAGTTGAAGTCTCACAGCAAATATTTCCTAACTAGGTCTGAAGTTCTCACTTTTCAGGTCAAAGGATAAATATGCAGCACTGTGCAGAGGTCTTGAAAATGCCAAAGAAGTTCTAGACAAAAAACTTGTATCCTGCCATTGTGTGCAGTGCATCCTGGACAAAAGTCAAACTGGTAAGCCTAAAAAACTATCTACAGCAGACGAGAAGTCATGTCCTTAAGAAATAGGAAAACCTCCAGCAAAGACCTGACAGAAGACCTGAGAAATGTATCTGGTCCTTCAGCTGATCCACCAACTGCTCACTGAAGCCTCATCAGAAATGGTCTATGTGGTAGGGTGACTGTCAAGGAAGGATGTAAAACAGAGAGAAACTGATAGCAAATTACACAAGAACTGGACTGAAAATATGTGGCAACAGGTCTGATGGAGTGATGAATCCTAACTGGAAATTTCTGTTCAAGTAATTTTCAACATGTATGTACACGGTGGAGGCTCTGTCGTGGTTTAGGCTGCATTTCAAGCCATTGGTGGTGTCTTATCTATCAATCTTGTTCTTCTTCTTTGATCCCTAGCTGGCGTTAGGCCTGGATCGGCTCCTAAGCCAATACGCCAATGGTGGGTGCCAATGGATGTCGAATTTCCTTCACAACTCGTTTCCATGCATGACGATCGTTGGCGATTGTCCTGGCCTTGTCGAGATTTATTCTGCAATCTCTGACGTCATCTTCAACCTGTTTTACCCATGTTTTCTTTGGTGCTATTTGTTGGATTCTCCACTGGGTGGGTCGTTTACACCAGAAGAGTTGGTGTGGTAGTCGGCTCGCGTCCATTCGACACACATGGCCAAACCATCGCGATCTGCGTTTTTGAATTTGCTCCTCGATTGGTGGTTGGTTGTCGCACATCCGTCGGATGTCCTCATTTCGAAGGCGGTCTCGAAGTGATACTCGCAATATTTGCCGAAGGTAACGCATCTGGAAAACTTTGAGTTTGTTGAGGTCCACTTTGAGCACCGTCCACGTTTCGGATCCATAGAGTAGAATCGGCAGGATCAGTGTCCGGAAAAGGTGGATTTTGCTCGGGATGGAAATATTGGTTCGCTTCCGGTGTCTTGTCTATAAGGTGTCTGATTGGCAACAGCTTCATTTTTCAACGTGGCAATGATCCCAAACACACTTCCAGTACAGTAACAGCATACCTGTGTAGAAAATCACACAATGGACCTCTATCAGTCATGGATTGGCCTCTACAGAGCCTGGACCTCAATGTTATTAGAGCATTGTGGGATCATCTTTACAGAGAACAAAGCAAAGGGCAGTCAACGTGCAAAGAAGAGCTTTGAATGTCCTTCAGCAAGCCTAGGGAACTATTCCTGAAGACTACTTGTAGAAATTAGAATAAAGCTTGGCTAAGAGAGTTCATGCTGTATTAAACAATCAAGTTTGTCAGTATTATGCAAACTCTGTTTTTCCCTTATATTACTGTGTAAACCACTCATAAACCGGTGCACCTATTTCCCATTTATCTAGCAAAATATAAAAACACGAACGGCAGCTCAAGACTTTTGCACAGTACTGTACATATGATGTATTTCCCTGTGTACTCTTATACTAAATCCACCCTGCCTACCTGTGTTTGCTTGCGCTTCAGGGGATGTATATAAAATCAACATATGATGGACTCCATGTTATCACCGGAACCACAGAGAATGTGAGTTTTTGCTTCACTCATTTGAAAGGTTGATGCTCCACCAACCCCAATATAACACCGATTTTGTTGCCTCAGTATTCGCCTAAATTTGTTTCCATTGTCTGTTTTTGTCCTCCATTTTTTGCCTCTGCAGTCTCCAGCAGATCAGTGTAAGAAGATCCATCCAGGGGATGAGGTGATCCAAGTCAACCACCAGACAGTGGTGAGCTAAAGACCTGCCAAACACAACACTGAAGGCATAAAAAATTACAGAAAAGGTCCTTTCCATTTGTTTCCACCGTGACTGCAGTCTTTTGTTCCCATTATGTGCTATGTTAAGGAGGTGCCAAGGTACATAATATCTGCCGGCACCACCACTGCTGCCACCATGGTGCTTCCTGTCCTGTGCCTGTGTTGCTATATAGGCTAATTAGGCTAGAGGCAGGAGCAGATTATAGGGCAATTGTTAGAAGACCTTTATTCAGACCAGTGTGATTATCTGCTCACTCTTTCTGGAATTTCTTCCTATTGTCAGAAAAAAAAAACCCTGAAGGAGGCATCCTGTTTGAAATGAGAGCCCATGTTCCACTTTCATATGTGAAAAGCTGTATTCTGCCTATAACTCATCACATCAGAGAAAAGCAGAGAAATGGGCAGCCATTTTAAATGGAACGATGGCTTGTGAGGGCATGTGATTGAACGTGCCTATCTATTGCCTGTGCTGTCAGCTCGGGCACAAACAATTTGTTCCAGTGTTTATATGAGTTTTCTGAAGGGGGGAGTGTTGTGTCTGTGTGCAGACGTCTTTTGTCTGCTTTTTTCCCCATATGAATTTCCTTGTGCATCTTGATAGGTGTTGCTCATGCGAAAGCATGCATGCAGGGGCTTGGGAGCGGTTCTGATTGACATGTGAGGGAGGTAGGTGTTATCTCTGTCTCTCTCTCCTCGGGGTGACGGTGCAGATCGCACCCTGCCAGGCTCTCAGCTCCAACCCTTCATTACTCCCTCAGCTAGACCCTCACCACTCTGATACCTCACTCTGGGGTAGGAGATAAGCAGTGGGGGAAACAGAGGTGTGTGTGCGTGTACGGTGGGGGGGGCTGAAGCATTTGGGGGAGGCTGAGATGCTGAGGCAGAGCTGGGAGAGTTGGTGGGAGGGAGGAGGAAGTAAAGAGGGACTTGGGGAGAAGAGTAAGGGGATAAAAGAAAAAGAGAAGAGGGGGGAGAGACAGCAGAGGGAAGTCTCCAGTCAACACAGCTCTTCGTTCAATCCCAAATTGAGCTGCTAAAGAGTAAAGACGGATACACACCACCAGTAAACTGTAACTGTCAACAGCAATTGATAAGTTCATCTTATCAGCCTTCAAAGTTAAAATTACATTAGTGTGAATATGGATCGTACAAATTCCGTTACATTATGGAATCATCATGTAGGCCTATTAAGCAACAACGCTGCCTTCGTGTCTGTGAATGAGGGATTTTGGAGACTCACTTCAAAACAGGGAGTTGTTTTTTTTAGCTCAGCTCGTTTTCTGAGGAAAAATGTGGAATTTGCTCAAATAAAAAACTGATTGTTTGAAGAGGCAGCATAATTATGTGGAGGTAATAGCATCTGGGAAAATAATGAAGACCCCTGGGATTTGAAAAAAGCTCTCCAGCAGCAGTTTATGCTCTGTTATTTTGGTAGGTCTCTCCCTGCTTCCCTTTGCTATCTGTGTATTTGGATAAGAGAGGAGACCTAAACTGGGCTGGTTACCAGTAGCTGTGTGAGCCCTTGTAGTTTACAATGCACTATGTTGCTGTGGAGCTTAAAGTCATGGAAGAAACAAAAGTTTATCTTGATAAAAGTCGAGTTCAGCTCACTCGCAGTTTAGCTGCATAAAAATCAAGGAAAGGAAATCGAACCACAGTCTTATCAACTCATGTAGCTTCAAAACTACAGATACGACAGGATTAGCTTAGCATAGCTAAATCAGGTGGGGGCAGCGTTTGCTTCAACAAACAAGATATTGCACTAATTGTTAAACTTCAGAAGCACTGATATAAAGGGGGTTTTTTTGTTTGTTTTTTTCTACATTTTGTCAGATTTGAGCTACCTGTTTCCACCATTTCCCAAGTGATTACACTAAGCTTGGCTAATTGTTGTGTGATTATCACTTCATGCTAAACAGTTTGCTAGCAATCAGCTCAGCAGCCAAGCACGACAAGAATGTCCCAACATGTTGAAGTTTTCCTACTATAAAAGAGGCCAAAATGCTTAAATGGTAAATGTTCTGTGAGCGTACACAGCTCTTTAAAGCTTTGTCTAAAATGAGTCGACTTTTATTTCAAATCAGGAGCTGATTAATGTATCGTAAACAAGATTTAAAATCTGACCAGACATTCAAAGCTAGCTTTCGATGCTTGAAGGTGTTTAGATGACAGGAACTATTTGTTTCCACACTTCTGTTTGATAAATGTCCTTACCCCTCGCACAAGGATTTGAGCTTGAGCTCAACAGTTCACATTGGTAAATTACAGCACAGATGAATGGCACCAGTTTTAGTGTGTCCAGGAATAATCCCTTTTTGGTTTAAGTGGCAGGAGAGAACAGACAGCAGTAACTCACTTTGACCCAGGCTCTTCCTGCATTTGAACACTGACTGAACTCAGAGCTCTGAACTGGAGAGGGGGAAAGTGGACGCTACAGGCCGACACAGGCCATCATTATGTCAGGAATAAGGTCAGAGCAGCTCTGTCTCTGTGTGTGGCTGAGTGTGCATGCGAGTGTATGTGGCCTCTGCGGACATTTACAGTGGCTGAGACCAGTGTAGCCAATCAATGGCCTGACGACTACTTCGAGCTCTGGAGACAGGCCGGCCAGAATTGCTGCAGTCAGCACTCCTTTCTCTCTCTCTTTTCTGCATTCCTTAGGCCTAACTATACTGACTAAGCAACCCTCTATTTAAATATGACACTTCTTCTAGACCAGTGGGGCCACTGTGGTCAGTTTTTTGCTTTACTTAAGGCTACAAAGTTTAGCATTCAAACACTCTGTGTTGCAGCTTGTATGTTTGCAACTATTAAATCGGAACATTTTTTCCTTTTAGGTTAGACGTGCTTGTATTAGACTACATCGAATTTTAGCTTTGAGTTAAATAGCAAACTCTAAACTAATTTGGTAACTAGTTTCAGAAATTGCAAATTAGAGGTTTATTATAGATGGTATTACATGCACACCTGTGGGTTCTTTCCGGGTAATCTGACTTGCTTCCACAGTAAAAATGCATATTGGTTTAATTGGGGATTCTAAATTGGCCATAGGTGTGAATGTGACTGTAAAATTTTTCTGTCTCAATTTGTTAGCCCTGCCACAAACTGGCAACCCTGCCTTTTGCCTTATGACAGCTGGCATAGGCTACAGCAACCCTGTGACACTGAGTGCAGAAGAAAACGGACTGAAAGTCAACTTGGCTGGAAATCATGCTTGGAAAGTTTTCGGATAAGGCCAGGCACTAGTGAAAAATAAACTTAGCTGTCCATCACTGCGTGTCAACTAACCAATTTTGACCAATCACATTAACAAATCTTACAAGACAGACATACCAGAGAGTGAAAGCAGGTGATATTTTGAAAGCTAGCAGGTACTATTTAGGTAGGTATGAAGTTAGCATGTTAGATAATTCTATCTTTGTAGGGAATATTTGTGTATAACATGAATGGAACTGGCTGGCAGTGATGATATCTATCTATTGGACATTTAAAACAGAAGTTCCTCACAGGATGCTGGTTTGTCTAAGCTGTATACTAGAGCTGCTCCAGTGGCTTTTCTAATAATTTCTTTCATACTATTATTACTCTCTGTCTGGAAAAACAAATGTATAATATGTCCTAGAAACATACACTCTTTTGGACAAGCAGTATCAAAAGCATGTGTGTGGTGGTTTGCAGCAGCAGTCAGTCCTATATCTGCTGCTGTGCATGGTGGTTTTCCACAACAGATTCAGATGAGCCTGATTCATTGTGTAGCAGTTTGCAGCAGTCGTTTCGGGAGCCTGGTATGTGTGTTTCTCAGGTGGGCTGGCAACTGAAGAACCTGGTGAATGCTCTAAGAGAGGACCCATGTGGAGTCATCCTCACGCTGAAGAAAAGGCCCCAGAACACCCTGAGCTCCACACCAGCTCTGCTCAGGAACGTCCGCTGGAAACCACTGGGCCTGCAGGTAAACACCAGCACAACTCACAGACGCATTAATGTCTCGCATGCTGACCGGACAAACGGTCAGACTCAGTTTGAAGAATTACTGTGACTAAAATGTGAACGGAGATGTCAGAAACTTGTATTACTTGTATTACTCCCCTTCTGTTTAGTCTCATGCATCCTTATCAGCACACTCGACAGCTACAGTGTAAATTCACATGTAGTAACCTGTGTAGTACTTCCATCTTTGACTCACTCTCACTCTTGCTTTTACTGCCCACACTCTGCATTCTGCTCCTGGCATTTTAAACGAATATTGTTTTAAAAGAAACTTATTCCCTGATTGACCTTGTATCAGAAATCTTTTTTACCATTTGCCACACTGCTGGCAGCGTTCAAAGCCATTCACAAATGCGTAGGCAGCTAATGCTCAACCTGAAGAGAATTTAGGCATACAGAAGGCTTGCTTTTTTTTTGTTAAACAGCAATAATGCTAAAAAATCATAGCAGTGGACAGTAAACTACCTAATTAAATCTGCACTTTATTTCGATCTTGTGTAAAGGATGTAAATAGCGCAACGTGGCCTAAAGTTTTATGCTGGAGAGAAAGAGTTTAGGCAACAAAAGGTCATCCGAGGGGTCCCCATCCCACTCCCCTCCTGCTCACATTCAGATTTATTGAGACTTTAGTCCCGATTCATTCAACCTTTGCCCCAGAGATCGTCTCATTGTCAAAGACGAGTAAATTTTTAATGTACTGTAGATCTTAAAGGTGGAACGCCTGTTTGAAGTCTCGCAGCTCGTAGTGGGTGTACACATTTCACTTAAGGGCAAATACTTTGTTAATCTGTCACTCGCCGCCCAGAAATATCACTGAGCAATTTAGGCACACAGAAAGAACGAGCTGTGCCGAGACGGACGGAGGGGTGAGGCGAGGGCTAGTCTGATGCTGCCTGAGTGCTCTCTGAAGCGCCAAATGTTTTGTCAAGATCCTGTGTTGCACTGCTATTTTTATCTCAGCATCAGGCTAATTCATTTACATGCTACATGTATGCTTTGATCTCTGTTCAGCTGCTCTTTAGCTTTTTGAGGGTTTTTTTGTTTGTTTTTATTTTTTCGTATGCTCCTTTTTTATTCTGTGCTTTCTGTGAGCATATAACTGCATTATTAGGTGGCATGCATGCAAGTGTATGCAGAACTTGCAGCTTCTGGGTAGCGATGTGCAATAGCGCTCAACTTCATCACCACAAGGTGAAAGATCATAACAAGGTAAAAGACTCTTCTCGTTTCCAGGTTGCTGCCTTGTTATCACGGCCCCCGAGTTGTCATCAGGAGCCTATTGTTATATTTATGCAATAGCAGGGGATTGTGGGAATTCTACTCTGATGGACTGCTTAGACATAAACGCGCCATGAGGGGCCCAGATCAGAGCGCAGAGATATCTGCTGGAGAAGAGAAGAAAGGAGTGTTTTAGTTTTGTTCTCTCTCAAAAAGACTGGATCTCTTAATTATTCATAAGCAACTACAGGCAGCTCCACTGGCTCTGAAACAAGAGCTGCTACTCAGCAAATACTGTAGATAATTCACTGAATCCAAAATATCTTGCTAAACAGCCTGTTTGTGTGTGAGCATGTGTGTGTGTGTGCGGTGGAGAGAGGTGGGTGTGCGCACATTGCTGAGCTTGGCCGCATGCACGCTTGTCCATCTGGGTGTCGGAGCAAGTGTGTTACTGTACGTGTTTGTGCATGCATGCGGAGAGATGATTCCCCGTCATCGGACCCGTTGCTCCTTTGAGAGGCGAGGGAACTGGGTCACTTCACTGTGTAAGCGCTGGTTTTTGGATGCATTACTGTACATGCACGCTTCCAAATCAAACACACATAGAGAAGACATGCGCACTCGCACCTCTGAGCTCATTTTTGGAGGATGAATTGTAAGGGCTGCGAAATTTAGCTGAAATGTGGCAAATGTACAGCTGGATTATAACTGAATCCACAAAGGAAACAATTTATCTCGGCATGTTATCATGTGATTCCAAGCTCCCGAAATCCTTCCATGGCAACGTCTTTTATTCTACTAAATAATGACATATCTCTCTCCTTTGCTCTCTCTCTCGTTCTTTCTATGTGTGTGCCGGTTTGTGAGCAGCAGGAAGGAGTAAAAGCAATTTGATGATTCACTGTCATTACATGTGAAAGGGTTTTAAAAGAGAACACGAGGATTACCGTGATGATGCATACCGCATGCGTGCATTCTTGCATGAATGTCTTCTGGGCTGCTGCAACATGTATGTGTTACTGAGAGCATCCACGTCACAGGTCACACATGCGCCACACGTTGTCTGTGACCCTGCTTTCACAAACCTGTTACATGCTCAGACATATAAACCATTACTCTTGATAAAAAACCTGCTATTTTGAGCAACATGTATTGGCAGTGAAGCTCTTAATTGATTGGCTAGCTGAGTGCGAGGGAAGTTATTGATTTCTATTATTTTTTTAATAATCACAAGTCGTTCTTTTGGTCTGTTATTGTGCTGTGTGGTGTTTTCAGCTCCTAGTTTCATACTCAGTGCAGTCATATGAGTGGTATCAATCTCTTCATCTAACTAGAGGCATTAAAGCAAATAATTACATTTCTCCAAATGTCACACTGTTAATTTGACACATCGGTATATGCCATTTCTATTTTTTCCACATGGGCTTGCTTTAAATATAGTCACTGGCCACTTCATTATGTACACTTTGCTAATACTGGGGGGGATATTGGGCCATACTGACATGATAGCTTAAAACATTTGCAGCAGATTCTTGCACATCCTGTCCGCCGCATCCCCCCAAAAAACGGATCCATTTGAGCTTTTTGACACGGTGGGTTATCCAGCCATCAGGAGATGGGTACACTGTTGTCACAAAGGGATAGACATGGTCAGCAAGAATCCTCAAATAGGGCTGTGACATTTAAACAATGCTCAGTTGATAGTTAGGGGCCAGGAGAATATCTCTCATATTATTAAACCATGAGCTGCCTGAACCATTGATGCAAGGCAGGATGGATCCATGTTTTCTCATTGTTTCACACCAAATTCTGTCCCTGCCACTCCGAGTGTTGCAGCAGAAATCAAGACTCATGAGACCCGGCTGCATTTTTCCAAACTTCAATTATCCAGGTTTGGGGAGCCTGTGCAATTTGTAGTCTCAATAGCTTGTTCTTAGCTGAAAGAGTGGCATCTGCTTCAATGCTCGACGTGTTGTGCGTTCAGAGATGCTCTGCTGTATAACTTGGTTGTATACAAGAGATTATTTGAGTAGCATAAACAGCCATGCCAGGTTCAATGTCACTTAAATCACTTTTCTTTCCCATTCTGATGCTTGATTTGAACTTCAGCGGGGCACCTTGACCATGCCTAATTCCTAAATCCATTGAGTTGCTGCCATGTGATTGGCTAATAGATAGATTTTTGCATTAACAACCAGCTGAACAGGTTTCTATAATGAAGTGGACATGAGTGTCCCTCTGGGTCACAGTATGGCTTATTTATCATTATTTATCAGTCACTGTAGCTTATAACTTCTGTGCTTATGATTGAATGTTTATTATTTCAGCACATTTTTGGGGGGCTAGATTTGTCTGTAAATGTTATAGCTGAGTTTAAGTTTAGATTAGTACTGTATTTTTCGGACCATAAGGAGCACCGGATTATAAGGCGCGTTAAGCAAAACAAAACAGTCAGATAAGTCAAACTTTACTCAACTCATTTTTCTTGCTTCCTCCACTTCCCTATCATTGATTCATTAATGTTCAATTCTCTTGCAGCTGCTCTATTCCCATGTTGTTGCTCAGTTGTTCTCGTGACTGAAGTTTGGTCTGTTTACAGCATCTTGCCATGCGATTGCATTTGTCCCTAACCATCGGGAACCCTCATGTTAACGTTTATCGGGTGTGAAAGAATTGCTGCACATTTCACGTATGTCAACATACTGATTGTTATCAAGAACACAAATTACTTGTGTGATATTTACACATCATGTGGAAAATGTGAAGGTGTGATGACAGTTTAGTTCTAGTCAAAACATGTTTATTGTGCTGATCGAACAGAAATGTTAGTGCAGATCTAAACTGTCCTCTCTCCGGGAGCCTGGTTCTGCTGGAGGTTTCTTCCTGTTAAAAGGGAGTTTTTTCCTTTTGCCAAGTGTTTGCTCATAGAGGGTCATATGATTGTTAGGGTTTTCTCTCTGGGGCGATCGTGGCTCAAGAGTTTGCCTTGTAATCGGAAGGTTGCCGGTTCAAGCCCCGGCTTGGATAGTTTCGGTCGTTGTGTCCTTGGGCAAGACACTTCACCTGTTGCCTACTGGTGGTGATCAGAGGGCCCGGTGGCGCCAGTGTCCGGCAGCCTTGCCTCTGTCAGTGCGCCCCAGGGTGGCTGTGGCTACAACGTAGCTTGCCATCACCAGTGTGTGAATGACTGGATGTGTAAAGCGCTTTGGGGTCCTTAGGGACTAGTAAAGCACTATACAAATACAGGCCATTTTTTATTGTAGGATCTTTACCCCACAATATGAAGTATCTATATAAATAAAACTGAATTGAGTTGAATATGGCGTTACATAGCTTTATTCAATGGCATTATGTTGTTATTTTGATACACCAAAGGTGACTTTCCTGATATTTCAGCCGGGTCAAATACTGCCATTTCATTAAAGTGTGTAATATCAGAAATTACACACAAGGTGTCTTTTTGTGCCAGTGTGGGCATCACCTGTTTTGGGCCAGTTCCACAGTCTCACTGTAAAGGACTGCTTGGTGTCGCATTTTACTATATTAGCACTTTTTAAAAAAAACTTGTCTACAACCAAGGAACAGGCAGGAAACGACACTCTGACATATCAGGCAGTGCAGCAGTGTTTGACATCCGGATGAACGATAAACGGCATGGCTTCCTGTGAAACATGGACGCTTTTTATACTCTAACACACCAAATTGTCTGCAGTGGATAAGGCCTATTGTGACTTGAAAATTACAGGCTCACTGAACTTAACTCAGTAAAAGAATCCAAGGAATGGTAAAACATTCAATTTAATAACTCCCCTTTTTTGAAACATTCTTAAGCGTTTAAGGCCTTTACTTTGTCAAGTGTGTGTGTGTGTGTGTGTGTGTGTGTGTGTGTGTGTGTGTGTGTGTGTGTGTGTGTGTGTGTGTGTGTGTGTGTGTGTGCGTGCTAGGAAAATTGGTCTGGGAAAGGTTTTAGTGGTAGATTCTTAGGTAGTCTAGAGTGGACACAGCGGGGGTCAAATGCTTTAAGTGTTGTTTTAACAGACTAGAATTTCTCCTGCTGTGTTACTCCCATCTCTCCCTACTTCTACCCCCAATCCCTTTCCCATGCAGGGAGCAGTGGGCTGTAATCACTAAATTACTGTTTTCAGACTCAGTTCGAGTCACCAAACTGCACAGCTCCCCCACCTCTTTCCCTCTTTGTCTCTCGTGCTCTCTCTCACTCTCTAGCACTCTTTCCCTTTCTCTCTTTGTCCTATTTCATTTGCTCTCTCATGTCGTTCTCTTCCCAGCTCGCCTTCATTATTTATCGTGAAGCCGTCTTACTGTAAGCTGCCTTTATGAGTGGAGGGCTGTGCGGGAGAGAGAAGAGGAAGACAGAGGCAGCCTGGGGGATAGAGGCGAGGGAGAGAGAGGGGAGAGGAGAGGATGGAAAGTTTGGAATATGAAATGAATTTGATTAATACGCTGCTGATGAAATGATGAAACCACGGGCTTTCGTAATGGGAGCACTGCCCACTTTGCCGTTGCTCAGGCTTCATATCTGTTTATCTGTCTTCACTTGTGTCGTCTCCGTCTAAAATGGAGCGTACTCCTCTGACAGTAAAACACTTCATTTTTCTAAATCTGTAAGCCTCTTCCTCAGGGGTGGAGGGGTGGCGGCACGAGCTAAGCATTTGCCACCCCCGACTGTTTTGTCTGAGAATTAATATAATTTGTTTATAAACTTGGACTGAGTCGCAGTGACATCAGAGGTGAGGCATCCTCTCCTCACGGAGGACTCTGTGACAAATGGGTGTCCTTGAGTCAAGCATAGGTAGGAGGCTACACTACTTTCCCTCTGTCCCCGCTTTTTCTTGTGGCACGGGATGCAGGGAGGGGTTTACAGAGGGGTGAGAACCGAGGAAGAGCAAAGAGAGCATGGGAGAAGGAGGGGTTGTCATGGGAACAGACGTGGAGAGGCCTGTGTGAACGAAGAGGCTTGAGACAAAATGACAGGGTGGTGAAGTGACTGAACTTGGGGTAGGCAGGTATTTAAAAAGGGAAAAACAACATAGGCGACATGACAGCGGTGTGGAGATAACGCTCTTGTTTGTGATTCGCTCTTAAAACAAATGCCAGGTGCAGCGCGAGCAGGATATCACAAATAAAAGGCTCCATTCCCTTGTAGGACCGTAAACTGTGTGCTTGTTTGTTTTTCTGTGAAGCAGGGAAAGCTCTAATGCTCACTTACTGCAGGTTGTGCTCTGAGATCCCTCACCATCCTCCCATTAAAGACTCGTCCTTTCTCTCTGTTCTTCTGTTCTCTCTCTTCAGCCGGTCCCGACCAGCCCCACCAGCACCTCACCTACACCCGGTGGAACTTTGGGCATGTCCAAAATGGATGCCCCCAGCATGCAGGACGTCTATATCCTCTCTCCTGTTTCCGGACTCTATAGCACCAGGTCAGCCTCACACACAGGCAGATGTCTGATGATGACCATTACATTGATTATTATGATACAACGATGATGAGTACACTCATGACAGCGGTGATGACAAGCTGTGCTGTCTCTCCCCAGGGAGGAGATGGGTCTGATGTCATGTGACGACATCAGCCGCTACAGCGTTAGCTCCCAGTCGGGCTCTAAAGGTTCAGAGGCGGTCAGTTACTACCTGGACCAGGACAGCGGTCAGTACTTCTCCTTGCTGGAAGGAGATGGACCGCCGGGACCTGACTATGACAGGGGTCGCAATACGGGGGTTCGTCGGCGAGATAAGACCCCTACCCACGGTAAGAGGTCAAGCGTGACCAGGCGGCATGGATGGAGCAGGAATGGCTCTGGGTCTGTGTTTGTAATGGAAAAAAAAATCATGCTTTCTCCCACAAGCTCTCTCACCTTTTCTTTTCACCATGCTCTCAGAGCTCCTCCTTATATGTTTGTTCATCACCCGCTTCATGGCTCTGCTCCTTTGTGTCATTTTCCGGCGGACACATGTGCCAAAAGCAAAGCAAAATCACACGCCAAACAGTCAATCCAAATAAACTGTCTCCAGCTCCCTGTCTGCCCCACCACCTGTGTCCACCCTCGTTCCAGATCACTTCCAAAGCTTCCTGTAATGCACCCTTCCTCTGAGTTTATTCAGGCACAGCTATATGGCATGCAGGATGAGGGTCATTGAAGCTGAGTCAGAAGGCAACATTACTTTATCATCTCTTTAGCGAGGCAGTCTGAGAGCACAGTGGCAAAATGAAACTAATATTAGCGATTACATATGCAAGAATGTCCTCGTATGTTTCATGTGTCGTTTTGTGCCAGGCAAAACAGCATGACAAATCTTTACCAGGATGGTGGCTGAGAAAGAAATGATGGGTTAAAAAAATACCTGTCATGTCAGACATGAGTGCAACAGTATATACTTTAGCAATGTCAATAGCAGCTAACATGCTAGCATGGATATCTATACTATAGTGGAATATGCTAGCATTTTCTATACCTCCAAAGGCAAAGAGAGGGGATTGCTAAATGAAGTTGCAGGACCATGGCATTATGAACAGACAACATGCCTGATTTGAATTTAATCAGTTTCCCTTTCAAAGTCATCTTCTCGTGCACCTCTGGGCCACTTCCAGTGCAGCTGCTATTTTTAGATCGATGTTTGTTTTGTCTCTTCTGCACTGTGCACTTTGTGATCTCACCGTGGACCTCGATTTTTGTAGGAAGAAAACATAAAATTTTTGCTTCAAACTGAGCTGTCATCACTGGTGAAAGAAAGTGACCTGTGATACTGTTAGCTGTGTTCGGTTAGAGTTCAAGGTTTCAAGCACAACCAGGAGCATCCTCGTGGTTTTTTGCCTTGTTATGCACAGGTTGTGCAAAGTGACATGTAAAGCTATAAACCCAGCTTTCAACTGCCACATCCTGGAATACCTGCCGCTGAATATAGCTGAGTTTCTACGGTTTTTCAGTGGATGACAATAAATCTTATACCATTATGAAACATGTTTATTAACCCTTAAACGGGGAAACAGTTTATTCTGCTACTGATTCTCGTTTGGTGTCGTTTCTTGGATTGGATGATTAAAGTCTGAGATAGTGGCAATTTAACAGTTTATTCGTTTAACAAAGGGGGGCCTCAGTAGCTGTGGATAAACCGAACACACGCACAAACGCCTGAGACCTCCTCCTCATGATGGCCACCAGCTTGGCCCCACACTGCTGTGAGATGGCATCGTGAGTCACCCAGCAGGGTTGTGTTGTTTACAGAATATTTGTGGCCAACATTGTTTGGCATCGGCAGGAAGGATCTCGCACGTTTTCAGGTATCAGTACTGGACTGCAAATGATTGACAAAGCAGCCAAAGTCCTAAGAAAAACTTTGATAGACCTCAAGAAAGGCTGGAGAACTATTGCTCAAGGCCACTTTTAAAAATTGCACAAAAATCTGACTCCTTGGAAGCAAAATATAAAGAAATGAGTGACTCAAGACACCGTCAAGCTTTGTTGAAATACGAATGAAATTAAGTGACAACAAAATATAAATTCAGCCTAATTACGGGGCCTTACTCGACACTCGCCTTGCAAGCTGTGTAAGTCCCCCGAGAGTCTGCCCAACCCCCTACCTGCACACACCTTCGCTCCCACCTGTCTGCCCCACCAGCTGTGTCCCACTCTGTCTCTTAGTCGCTGCGTCCTGCAAAACACCCCACCTCCAGTTCCTCCCCCATAGCAGACTATCTGATTGATGATTGGTACTTCCAGGTGACCTCAGACCCGTTTCCATGCCTCCCGAATATAACTGGATGGCCGAGGCCAAGGAACCCAGCATGGGCAAGAGAGGGAGCCGAGGTACACACACACAAACACCTATACATGCTAAAGCACAGCCCTCACACACACTGTTCAGACTGGTGCTTTGCTTCATACTCAGCTCAACACATTTCAGCTCATCTTCTGGTTATCCATGGTGGTGTGGTTGTGTGAGGATACATATCTACCAGGTATGTATCTGACAGGGTGAAAAACGAACATAAATGCAAAGCGACTGCATTTATACAGCTGCCCTGGAAATGTGGATATTTCAATGTTCCCGATTTTACCCAGCTTCACCTTTTTTTGCGGCAATACTCAATTTGTATTCAGCTGGGGATCCACAACTCTGCCATCAGAGAGTCTATGAATAATATTAAAGCACAATACAAATGTTGGGGTTCTGCCCTTCTCCCTCTCCTTCTCGTTCTCTCTGTAACTTTTTCGTTTTCTAATATTTAAGTGTTCGGATAAGAAGCAAATTAGGTAAGATGCATTGTCTATGTGGAGCCAAAGCAGTATAAAACTTTCTGTGACCAACAAGATTTAGTTGTTGTGGTGCCTCCCAAATCAACATAATCACTGCAGACAGATTAGATGTATGTCCCCAGCTGTGGCGCCATGTCAGATGCAACAGCTCTGAGGCACTTTTATCCTTTTCTGTTGGGTTTTTATCTGTAAGGGTCTATTCAGTCTTGTCTGTTTCCGCTCTGCTCAGGGCTTCTCCTTTGGCTCTTATATGCTATCTCCCCCCCTCTGTGGTTTTCCTCTTACTGTCATCCAATCTATCGATCCTGTCCATCATCTAATGTCCATGTCCCTTCAATCCCCCTCCTCTTCCATACAGATTCAGACAACTCCCTCCTGCGCTACCTTAGTGACGACAAGATCCTGGTGATCGAGGAAGAACCCGAGGGTCCGAGCAGAGAGAGCCGCCGGGATTCCACCAGACGCTCGAGGCGTAAGAGCCGTAATCCCAGCAGCCCTAGTTTTCCCATCAGCCCCTCCATGCTGTCCTCCACCCTGCTCCTAGACCAGCCACCTGAAGCTTTGCCTGTAAGTACATTAGTTTTGAACGTTTATTGTTGCCTTTAAATACAGGGCGAGTAAGTTTTATCCACCTTCATCAGGACACAAGCTATTTTAAAACAGACTGTGTCCAAGTGAAACAACTGTCCCATAGTCAAACCAATTTAGACTGACATTCTTGATAGAGCCTTATAGTCATATGGAGAACATATAAAGGAGCCAAAGAGAGGGGAAGTCCACTTTGCTGTCAGCACAAAATTCAAAAGCCAGCATCTGATGGCATTTGTAGACATTAATGAATGCATGACATTTGTGAAGGCACCATTAATCCTGGACGTATACAGAATTTTTGGAGCAACACGTGCTGTCATCAAGATAATGTCAGTTGAAGAAGAGGAAACCAAAACACATTTACACATCTTAAATCAGCATGCTCAAAACACAAAGAGCTTCAGGGTTAAAGTAACCTGCATTCAAGAAAACATAAACTTTTCAAAACTAAATTAAATGGTGCTGGAGCCTATCGAAGCTGGCAAGGAGCAAGAGGCACACAGAGATGGAAAACCATTCATCCTCACATCTACACCTAGGGCCACGTTACAATCACCACTTATCTGTGGACTGGGGGAGGAAACTCAGGCCCGAGCCGGCCAGTGGATTCGAACCCAAGGCCTTCCGTTGCTTCACTGCTAACCAGAGTTGCTCTATCATCGACAAAAGTAGCAATTATTGTTCAAAAAGTAACAAGCAATTATATTTCTGACTTGATTCTTGATTTTCTGTTTCCTGATAATTAATTTCCAGATGTATTTGATGTCTGACATTAACCATGGAAGAGAAAGGCCTGGTACTGATAGAAAGGTGCACACAGAGCATCACAGTTTGTTGTTGTCCAACAGACAACAACACGTGAGAGCATGTGAGCATCAGAACTGGACCACAGAGAAATGGAAAAAACATGATGAATCGTGTTTTCTTTTATATTTCGTGGATGGCCAAGTGCATGTGCGTCACTTACCTGAGGATCACCTGGCACCAGGATGCACTGTGGGAAGAAGACGAGCCAGCGGAGGCAGGATGATGCTTGGAGTAATGTTCTGCTGGGAAACCTTGGGTCCTCCCATCCATGTGGATGTTACTTTGACCTGTACCACCTACCTGAGCATTGTTGCAGACCATAAACACCCTTTCATGGAAACTGTATTCCCTAAAGGCTGTTGCCTCTTTCAGCAAGATAGGGCGCCCTGCCACAAAGCAGGAATAGTTCAGGAATGGTTTCAGGAGCACAACGAGTTTGAGGAGTTGACTTGGCCTCCAAATTCCACCGATCTCAATCAAATCGAGCATCTGTGGGTCCACCCTTCATGATCCATGAAGCCCCTACAGGGTTTTTACAGTCTGTTGCTAACAACAACGGTGCCAGACACCACAGCACCATTTCAGGGGTCTAGTGGAGTCCATGACTCGACCAACACATTATTAGGCAGGTGGTCAGAATATTATGCCTGATCAGTGTATTATTCAAGTTTGAACATTTCCTAATAAATATGTTATTTACTTTGTTTTACTAACTTTTTTCAGACTACAGTGCTCAGCTGTTTAAGATTATTGAGCCATTTTTAAACACTAAACTACTGATAGACACCAATTTAAAGGTTTACACCAGGGCCGGTGTCCTGCAGGTTTTAGATCTCACCCTGGGTCAACATACCTGAATAAAATGATTAGTTCATTACCAGACCTCTGGAGAACTTCAAGACATGTTGAGGAGGTAATCTATCCATTTAAATCAGCTGTGTTGGATCAAGGGCACATCTAAAACCTGCAGGACACCGGCCCTTGAGGCCTGGAGTTCCCCCACCCCTGGTTTACACCATTGTTAGGATTTACTGGTCTTAGGACTAGGTTTTTCTAAGACAGGGTTAAGAAACGCACTGAAACAAAACACCGACGTGTTACCTTCATTTTTGTTAACTTTAATGCTTGTGTATTTCTAGCCAAACCTTTCTCCTTATTATCAAACATCAGATATGTCTGGAAATTAAGTATCAAGTGCTAAAATGATCAGAAAATAAGCAACAAGCAACAAGAGTTTGGAGAAACAGAAAAGAGTTTCAGAAGCGAAGCAGAAAAATAAATAAGATTAATAAACTATCAAAATCAAAGATGTAAATGAAAAATCTTCAGAGGAACCACTGAGTGTAGCGGAAGCTTTATTATTAGTGAATAACATGGCACAAAGCTGATCAAAAGCATTAAGTCATAACTACAATTGCTTGTTCTTATCATCAGAGGCATCTGGGCCTCTGAGAAGGGACCTGCCGGTGGCTGTAGGACAGGTCGCGGTGTTCGCACCTTCTGACATGCTGTCGGTTGTGTTTGTGTGCATTTGTCAGGTAGAGGACACAGAGGAGAGCGACAATGATAAGTGTTATTGCACGGCCGTCAGCATCGCCCATGACGGGAAAGACAGTGACACCGAAGCACTCCCCTCCATAGCTCATATGTTTCTCCCGTGCGCAACAAGCTCACGTGCACGCGGCTACGCGCAAAACAAATGAGCATACAAGGAGGGCATTTGTATGCAGGGTAGCCATCTCACGACTCATCCTAACTCATCCTAATATCCCCCATCTCCTCAAACACGCCTGGGTCTAAATAGGAGTTTATTCTGAATAAACACACACGCTCCCGTGCGCACACACAGGAGCACGTATCCCTGTGAGTAGGTGTATGACTCAGCATCAGCTAGACCAATTACAAGCTCAACTGACAGACTGTGCTTAAAACACTACGCACGCAAACACAAACACGCACACACACCACACGGCAAGCTAACAGCTTAGCTCACACCAGCCCTCTCTAACCCTCTCGGCTGCGTGTTTCTCACGGTGGTGAGTCATACCTGTTTGGTGGGACATGAAGTATACCATCCTGTACTAACAAGCATATGCTAACCTAAATGACCCGTGGGTTTTGTCTGTCTCATTTCCTCTGTCTGATTCGTTTCTATCATAGCAACAGTTTGGCAAATGTCACACAAACTGAACGGCAGACATTTAGAAGATTTTTTGTTTTGTTTTTTAGTTTTTGCACATTTTTTACACTGCATGCCATTAGATTGCCCATACAGGTGAAGTATTCTTCATATCATGTACTGTAAGATGTGCAGTGTATAAGGCTAGCAAAAGAACGTGCAACAGTACTTGTGTTGCAAAATCTCCTGGAAGACTGCAAGGATTATGAGATAATGAAACCCCGACTGAGCCCCTGCTCTCCAGCAACAAATGCTCCTAATGATCTCGTCGCACTGTGGCTCAGGATCTGAGGATCCCTTGAGCACAGAAAGCTTCACAAGTAGTCCCATTTGTTTAAGAAGAATATTTTGTGATAATGGATTTTTAAAAAATAGATGTTTTTAAAGGACACCACAAGTGAATTCACTGAGCTGCAACTAGATTTTTATAGTTAGGTCCATACGTGTTTGACATTGTCATAATTTTTGTAATTTTGCCTCTCTACACCACCTCGGTGAATTTTAAATCCAACAGGCTAAATGTGGTTGAAGTGTATCCTTCAACTTTATTTCAAGGGTTTTTTTACAAAAGTACTGTATTAACTGTTCAAAAATTACAGACATTTTTCCACGCAGACCTGCATTTTCAGAGGCCTAAAAGTATTTTGGCAATTCACTGACAAGGGGTTTTGCTGCCAGATGATCTTCCTTCATTATTCCATAAACAATTAGCCAAATTATAGATTAGTATTGATCTTATGTGTTCAAGGGGTATTTGGTAGCTTTTCCCTGAACTCTTAATATGAGGTACAAAGAGATGTTAATGCACATGAAGGAGGGCCTTATTGGGCTGAAAAAAACTATTTAGGAAGATGGGAAAAAGCTTCTAGTACAATCTGGTTATTCTTTAATATAAGGAATGCATTGGAAAACTCAGCAAGAAAGACCACAGGAGACAACTAAAGACTGGAGGTTTCTTTACTTGGTTGGCTTCACAACCTCTAACCAAGTCAAGAAACCTCTTGAGGAGGAAGGTGTGTCATTGCCAAAGTCTACAATCAAGAGATGCATTCATGAATAGAAATACGGAGGGTTTAACACCAAGGTGAAAACCACTGATTACACATCTAAGAGAACATCTAAAAGAGTTTGACCACATCCTCCATCTAACATGGTGGAGTCAATATTATGTCATGGCCATGTATGGACACCAGTGACCCAGACTAGTGTTTATTGATGATGTGACGTCTCATAGAAACAACGGGGTGAATTGTGAAGTGCGCAGGGCTGCACACTCTCTCCTCATATTCAGTCGAGTGCTGCAAAACTGATCAGGCAGCACTTCACGGTGCAAATAGCGAGCGTGCTGCAAAGCCAAGAGATTCACAAGGTCAAGAAATGTGACATCCTTCAATGACCAAGTCAATCAATGACAGCCAAAGAGAAAAGTGGCAACAACTGCAGTAAAGGCCTGGCAAAGTCTGCACTTTAATAATTGTTTGGTATTTTCATTAAAAATCCTCTGCAGTGGTGCATGAAGCAAAATTACAAAATTAGCATTACTGTCCAAATACTTATGACCCAAACCCATTGCTTAAGTAAAAAAAATCAAAATCCTACTTTAGTGGCCTGGGAGTATACATTTTTTAGGATCAAAACATATTTAAAGTGGTTACAACAAAGTGGTTTATAATGCAAAATGTCACTTTTCAGGAGCATATATCTGTTATATTACTGGGACACTCTCCCCCTTCAGGTCATTATGTTTGTGGTGTTATAATTGGGAGCAATTCTCGTAACACTGCAGTTAGCCACAAATAGTTTCCCTGCAGACTTGACTGCAACATAAAACAATTCAGTAAAAAAAGGCAGTGCAGCGCTGATGAGTCTTGATCCTCAGCTTTGCTGTGATCCTCACGTTATAGAGTCTTATAACTGTGGTGTTTTCATTTTAGCTGTTATTCATTCATTTATACAGTGCAGTGTAAATATGCGTGCAGAATTATGGAAGGTTTCAGAGGTTATTTAATGATTTTTATTTATTTTTCAGAGAGGTGCAGACACACTGAGGGCAGACACAACAGACAGGTGAGTTTGTGTCCGTGGTTGCTTGGCGGTTTCACCGCTTGCTTGTGATTGGTGGAAGAGGTTGTGAGAGTCATTTGTGCTGACTTTCAGCTCTGTGCCTTCTTGCAGGTACTCGGGCTCAGGAAGCTCGGGAGCCGCCTCCATGAGGAAGGTGAGGGGGAAAACAGTGCTAAGGGGACTGGCTTTATATTTTCTTAACATGCTTTATTATGATGGGATTTTTCAAGCAGCACTGCCTTCAGTATACTGATTCTGACTCTGGCACCATTTTAATGAAGTGACAGTTACATCAACAATCTCCTAGCAACCGCATCTCGCTGTTACACGGAGATCAATTATGTCTTAATCGCTGAACATACAGCCAGACAGGAGCAGGAGAGATTTCTGAGATTAAATCAATTTAGCACTTCTTTAATTGAATAAAAAGATAACAGTCGGGTAAGTTGAATTGGTTTCCATTTTTAGGCTACTGTGGCACAGGGAGCTGCTTTAGTCATTAGCCCCAGTCTTTTCTCTAAAGCAACATGAGTTGTCGTGTACAGTGACTAACCTTGTTTGACTGTAAACAGACAAACAAATAGCTGCTAGGCTTGTTCATTTGTGTTAGTACTAATGCTATCACCTAAACACGCATTAGCTTCTTTGATCTACAGTTTTTTATATAGAAAACTCTTGTGGAAAAATCATTTGGGTGCAGCAGGCTGACCTTAAACACCTATACATGACTGAGCTTGACTGAGAGTGCAGACAAAGGTCTGCATGGATAAAGTCCAACTCTTCTGAGCTTCAGAGTTTGGGCCACAGCCTTCTGGCCAGCTGTACAAACATCCAAGGATCAAAACCAAAAGAGCAAAAAAAAACTAATTTATTCTCAAGGCGGTAGTCTAGCCACTGGTGTCAAACTTGGACTCGGGTGATGGAATGCACAGATATATAAAACAATTGCATTTTACTCTATGCAAATCATGGTTTACAGCTACTGACATCCAAAAGGGACTGAAAGAATCAATTTATGTCCACTGTGAGCGACCATCTTTGAACAGAGGCGGTGGCTTACGACACCAACTGTCTGCCATCTATAATCCAGTTCTGAGATCCTTCCCCAGACGCCTTAACGCCCACTCACATCCTGGGCCATCTGACCTCAGGATATCACATGATAGGGTGGGGTTAGGTTTCACAATGAGCTCACCCGAAACCTTGGCTGCTTGTGACCTACACCCGTTTTCACACCTTGGCTCATGTGATTAGGTAGAGGATCATTAGGGCATCCATTGTCCCTCTTGAGGAGGGGACACTCCCACATGGCTTAAATCTGGGACTCTCCACCATTTGACCCTAGAACCGAAGAAGCTTCTTGGATGAGAGGTGAAACGTCTTCAAGCGACTTAAAGAAATCCAGACGCTTTTCTTTCCAAGCTCCTTAGACTTTTCATTAGATAGCAAAATAGCTCAATTTAAACATTTGATATGTTTCCTATGTTCTGTGGTGATTAAAACATACCTTTATGAGACTTGCAAATCACTCCAATCCACTTTGACATTTTATACAAGATCCCAACTTTTTTGGAGTTAGACTTGTATTTTATTAATTTACTAAAAGTCTAAAAGAAGAGCAGTCCTGACCTCTTTGGCACACAGGTTATTACTGATTGTAGGTCACTTCCTGCTCTCTGGTAGGTTTAGCCTTGTGCCCTGTGCCTGTAATCCTCTTTGGAGTGTGCCTGATGAAAATTTGAAAAAAATCAGCTAAACATTGCGGTGTGAGCTAGCCGCTTAGCTGTGTGGTACATCCATTAAACAACCAAGACTTTCTCTCTAATATCTTTCTTTTTTCCCCCATCTAGTCTTTCCATTACACCTCCCTAAGAACGAAAACCAAAAAGAGAAGTAAAGGTAGGTACTTTTCTGTTTTATTTTCCAGTGTAGGATCTTCACAGTAACACACTGCAGTGCTGCATGCATGGGAGCACTTGAGGCCCCCGTGATTTACCCTGAAAATGTGTCTAAACTCCAGACATGATCACTCATCGCTGTGAGATAATGACAGGGATTAAAATTCTCCCAGAGATAAAGAATAGACTCCTAACATTTGAATTTCATTTGTTAGCATTAGCAACTTCAAATACTGATTACATGTTAGCACACACAGAGTACTTATTTTCACTGTCAGACCTTCAGGATTCTTGGTCTTTCTTCTCCCTCGCTAGGTTCCCTCACTAGTGCCAGTCGAAGGAGAATCTCCTGTAAGGATCTCGGCCACGGTGACTGTGAAGGCTGGCTATGGAAAAAGAAGGACGCTAAAGGCTACTTCACCCAAAAATGGAGGAAGTACTGGTTTATCCTCAAAGAGTCTTGTCTCTACTGGTACACCAACCAAAACGTAAGGCATTACATTCAAAAACACAGCAATTTCGCTGTGCTTATTGTTGCCAGAACTAATGAACACTAGCTAGTTGTCACAGTTTCAACACAAAACTTCACCAGTCCACATATGAAGTGTAATACAGTGTCTGATACAGATACATTATTATATTTCAAATGACTATAATGGCTCTCTTTCAAATTAGAGACCAAATTAGATTTTTGAATAAAAAACAAAAACACCATATGAGGCATTATTAATAGCATATAGCAATGAGTGC
Source organism: Aulonocara sp. 'chitande type north' Nkhata Bay (assembly GCF_057382095.1). Taxonomy (NCBI): domain Eukaryota; kingdom Metazoa; phylum Chordata; class Actinopteri; order Cichliformes; family Cichlidae; genus Aulonocara; species Aulonocara sp. 'chitande type north' Nkhata Bay. The sequence continues at coordinate 18,824,956 of NC_141345.1, forward strand.
TACAGGATATTAATGTTAATGATTTTCTCTTCAGTTTTGAGGCTTTTCTTTCTTATTTATGAGGTTCTGCTGAAATCAGGTTTACATCTCCTCTGTCTGTTTCAGACAAACATTTGACAAAACATCATCTTACTTGCTTTCATTTGGCTGTTGTCACAGGCTGGGACTCTGACCCAGCACTCTGAGTTTTTCTTTGTATTTTTTGATATGTTATTAGTTTTTGTGTTATTTCCTATTTTGCCTTTAGTTTAGGCAGTTATTGGTTATTGTTCCTGGGTTTTCTATGTTTTGGGGTTTGGTATTTATTCATCACGTATTAGGTCTGTTAAGTTGTGTTGTCATGTTTAGTTTTAGTATTTCCTGTTTTATTCTGACAATGTCATGTGTTCTCTGTTAATTGTATTTAGCTTTTCTCTCCTGGTCGTGTCATTAGGTTTATGGCTGTCAGCTGTTTCCCCATATGTTTCCACTTCCCCTGATTCACCTCATGTCTGTATTTAAGCCCTTTGTTTTCTGCATGCCATTGTCGGGTCGTCTGTTTATTCTGCCCTAGTTCTAGCCTGGTTCTGTTTATTTTGACCTCGGTCTTAGTTATGATTTTCATCTGTTATTCATCATTAGTCTTAGTCATAGTATTTGCTGGTTATTTTCCATCACAGTCATAGTTTAGGTTTTGGTCTCAGTACCGTTTAGTGTTTTGTTTCTTAGTGTTTTGTCAGTTTACTTTGGTTTCCTGGTTTACTTCTGCCGTCATCTAATAAAGGATCACTTTTCTGCTCAAACTTTCAACTACTCGTCATCATCTGCTTTTGGGTCCTGTTTCCACACACATCGGCGCACCCCGCCGTGACAGCTGTGTTGTGTAGTTTTGGCTATAGAACCAGCCAAAGTAATAATGAGGATACTAGTAAAAACAAGAAGCCAGGTGACACATAAAGACAACATGCAGAACCAGAAGTACACCGACACAAAGATGACTTGTCAGGTGATTTGTGAGGTGACAGATGTCGACGGTCTGCCTGTCCGTGCTGGAGTACAGTTCAGAGTTGACATGAACCTTTTCATTTGACATAGAAAGTGTGCATGTGACCATAATTTTAATACAAATGGAACCCCATACTGTTCCTGTAATGAAATCTTCTCATAAAATCAAGAAAAAAAGGCTAATATCATTTCTACATCTCTGTCGCCGTGTCTTATAATTGGACTGCAACTAGGAAATGCATAATTTAGTCAATTAAAATAAAATAATACTTTTTTCAATTGAAAATTTTCATTACAAAAAAAATGTAAACAAAAAATTAATTTAATGTTTTACAGCAAAGTACTGAAACAATTTCTCGCTGATTTTGGTCCGTATTGACATGACAGCAACACACAGTTGTCTGTGAACGATATCTGGTGAATGTGGAGGCCATTTAATAGTCACGTTTAAGAAACCAGTTTAAGATCATTCGGTTGATCTCATTATCCATCAGAAGATGGGGACATTGTGGTTATAAAGGGATGGACATGAACAATACGCGGGTAGGCTGTGGTGTTTAAACAATGCTCTCTTGGTACGAAGGGGCCCAAAGTGTACCAAGAAATCCTCCTCTACACCACTACCAACAGATGAGACGAGGCAGGATGGATCCATGCTTTCATGTTGTTTATGCCAAATTATGACACTGTTATCTGTAGCAGCAGAAATCGAGACTCAGGAGACCAGGCAAATTCTTTCCAATCGTCTGTTGCCCAATTTTGATTAGCCTGTGTGAATTGCAGCCTCATTTACCTGTTGTTAGCTGACAGGAGTGGCGCCGGGTCTGGTCTTCTGCTGCTTACTGTTGCCTTCCTATCAGCTCAAAGTAGTCTGGCTAGTCTTCCACTTTTGACATGTTTTCGCTTTTTCAGACTCCTTAAACCCTAAAGACAGCTGTAAGGGGAAAATCCCAGTAGATTAGCAGTTTTGCACCAACGACCATGCCATGGTCAAAGTCACCTAAATCAGTTTAAATGAGTCACTTAAATGAACTTCAGCAGGCTGTCTTGACCATGCCTACATGCCTAAATGAACAGAGTTGCTGCAATGTGGTTGTGTACCTAATAAATTGACCAGTTAGTGTATATGTGAAATATTTTGAAACCAAAATCTCATTGAGACGAAATTAACAGTGGATGAGTTTGTTTATGCAGAAGATTTTATCTCCATGTTCTGGCTATGATAGTCATAGCTTGTCTTTTTAATGTTAAGTGGGAAAAGGACTTTATCCCAGCCAATGTAAACAACATATGTTATTTTCATATGCTTGACTAGAGTCTTAGTATCCCAAATAAAATTGGTATGCATGACATTTTGTTCTGTGTGTTGATGCTGTACCACCACTCTCCATCTGTCTCTGCCTGCAGGATGAGAAGGCTGAGGGCTTCATCAGCCTCCCTGAGTTCAGAATAGACCGAGCCATAGAGTGCAGACGGAAATTGTGAGTGTCTCTCACATGTCGCCAAAAATTACTAATCAAGCACATGTGCGCTCACCCACACAACGTGAGCACGCACAAACCCACTGTGCACACGCAAAAACACTAATCAGTCCTTCTTCTCCCTGACTGACTGCAGTGCCTTCAAAGCCTGTCATCCGAAAATCAAGAGCTTCTTCTTCGCCACAGATTGTCTTGAGGAAATGAACAGGTGAGTTACTGTGAATATATACAAGTTTCTGAGCGTGTGTGGGGTGGTGTTTTGGGTTTGTTTCTTTAAATATGGACCAACGTCAGAGACAGGGGACGTCACGTGTCCTTTAATGAATATTTTAATGGAGTAAATCAAGTTTACACAGGGAACAACTCACCAACACAACTCTAAGCATGAATAAGGCATGAACTTGGCCCTCCTTTGTTAAATGCTCTTGTTTGTGTGTGTGTGTGTGTTGTGTGTGCTTACAAGAGATAGATTGTAGAGATATATTTGCAGGAGTGCTATCTGATGAGCTCTAATTATCCACACCTCTCCTCAATGACATGGGGAGATAATTGGAAGAGAGTAATTAATCAGCTATATTTGACTTCCATACTTCATCTGGAGTGTTCCTGTGTGAAAGTGTTGTTTCACGCATTTTCTTGGGCATTATGTGTGAAAAGGTGGGTGTTAGCATTTTTCAGCACTTACAGTGAAGCTAAATTTAGATCCTGATTCTTCGTGGTGGTTCACAAAGTCCTAAAAGGTTTCTGTTTCCCTGTGGAATTCATCCATGTATCCGTCTTAACCGCAAATCGAATTCAGGGTTGCTGGATGAGAGGCCAGTCTATCACAGGGCTAACCCAGTGGCAGACAACCATTCATTCCAGTATCAACACCTACTCGGGATTAAACACTGAAAACTAGCCAAGATAAAACCACATCAATAGAGACATTGTTCCTCAATAATATCTGAATGGTTTGTGAAACTTATTCCAAAGCTTTGAACATAGTGCGTATCATAACAAATGGTTGGTGGTAAATGTGTTATTAAAAAGCACAGAATAAAGCTTGGCGCTACATTTTTTTTTATCAAAGAAGAGGAAAATATTGGATTGTGAGGAACTATTTTTATATAAGGATTAATACGCGGTAATAGCTATATGAGCTATTAGCAGAAAAACAAAAATACAAAACACAAATGCATAATTAACATGACTTCAACAACTGGTTAAAGAAGGCTTGTTTAAAATGCTTTAAAGTTTAGCATTTTTGCTGGTGATACCTTGTGTTTTGGTCTATTTTTGTTTTTAATTTAGATAGAAATCACCACATTTACATGAGAGCATTAAGCTATCGGCTAACGCTAGCAAGTCGGTTAGCATCTGCAGACTGAATGGGTGCTTTGCTCCGACAGATACTTGCTAATCAGTCTTAACATACTGTACAACTGTGCTATAAAAACAAATAAACTAGGATTTCATTTATACACACAAAAACACATAAAACACATTTTTTTAAATGGCGATTGAACATGCTATTAGCGCAGTTAACCATGTATAAAGCCATTATTTGTCATAAAATTAAAAAGCACAGGTCCAGTTCAGTGACCTTGCTACAGTGACACCTAGCAGCAAAATCAATAACTTTAGGTCATTTTTTCTGTAAATATTGAAAATAAAAGTGTATGGATATTTATTTACCTTTGAAGTAAGTAAGTACCTTTGAAGGCTGCGTCCTACAACGTGCGCAGCGCGGTCCGAAAGGCAAAGCGGAGCTACGGGGAAAAACTAGAGTCACAGCTACGACAGTGTGACTCTAGGAGCCTGTGGAAAGGACTGCGGACTATAACAGACTATAAACGACCAGCTTCTTCAATGATGAATGCAGATGCTTCACTGGCTGATGAGCTGAACACGTTTTATGCTCGCTTCGACGCCGCAGCAATTAAAACAACAAACGGCTGTGCTGATCAACTAGCGCCGGTGTTCACGGAGATCTTCAACCTCTCCCTGGCCCAAGCAATGGTTCCCACGTGCTTCAAACAGTCCATCATTGTCCCTGTTCCAAAGAAACAACAGCCCGCTTGCCACAATGACTACCGTCCAGTAGCACTGACTTCAATTGTGATGAAGTGTTTTGAAAGACTGATGAGAGATCACATCACTTCTTCACTTCCTGCCACCATCGACTCATTTCAGTTTGCTTACCGGACTAATCGTTCCACAGACGATGCCATATGTCACCTGCTCCACACATCCCTGAGTCACCTGGACACTGGCAGAGGGAATTATGTTAGGATGCTGTTCGTGGACTACAGTTCAGCATTCAACACAATAATTCCCTCTAAGCTTTTCACCAAGTTGACGGATCTAGGACTCAGCTCATCACTGTGTCAGTGGATCCTCAACTTCCTCACAGACAGACCCCAATCAGTGAGGGTGGGAAAACAAGTCTCCCCCTCCATCTCACTCAGCACTGGAGTGCCTCAGGGCTGTGTTTTAAGCCCCCTGCTGTACTCACTGTACACTTATGACTGTGTAGCCACATCAGACACCACCTCCATTGTCAAGTTTGCTGACGACACTGCTGTTGTGGGCCTGATCTCCGACAACATCGAGACGGCCTACCTGGAGGAGATTAGGAACCTGGAGACCTGGTGCCAGGAGAATAACCTCCTCCTAAACGTCAGCAAGACTAAGGAGCTGATCGTGGACTTGACTACAAAGCAGGCGAGGAATTACAAACCCCTCATCATCAGTGGCACGCCAGTAGAGAGAGTGGACAGTTTCCGATATTTGGGTGTCCACATCACTTGGGACTTGTCATGGTCCTGTCACATCAACACCCTGGTTAAGAAAGCCCGTCAGCGTCTCTTCTTCCTCAGAAGACTTAGAGACTTCCATCTGCCACTGAAGGTGCTCAAGAACTTTTACTCCTGCACCATCGAGAGTGTCCTGACGGCACCTGGTTTGGGAACAGCACCAAGCAGGACAGACGAGATCTGCAAAGGGTGGTGCGCTCGGCAGAACGCATCATTCAATCAGAGCTCCCTGACCTGCTGTCCGTCTACACCAAGCGGTGCAAGACCAAAGCTAGGAAGATTATGATGGACCTCTCCCATCCCAACAATGGACTCTTCTCACTGTTGAGGTCTGGGAAGCGCTTCCGCTCCCTTAAGGCCAAAACAGAGAGAATGAGGAGGAGCTTCTTCCCCCAGGCTATTCGGGCCCTGAACCAGGTGTAGGACTGGACTCTCCCAAACACGTCACTATAAGACTGGACTCTCACACACGTCACCACACGCACCACCACACATTTCCTATAATCCTATAATTTATAATCCTTATCTTTATAATCTCTTCTGCTATTTGCACATTCTTTACTGTAAATTCCTAAGTTAATTTGTAAATTTTTGTAGTAAACTGTAACTTGTAAATATTGTAAAACTTTTCTTCTCTCATTTAATGGTCGGGCATTGTACAGCTACAAGCATTTCACCCCCATGTCATACTGTGTATGGTTGTGTGTGTGTGACAAATAAAATTTGAATTTGAATTTGAAGTATGCCCCAAGTGGCCACTCCAGTAACTGCAGGGGTTGCTGCTTTTTTGTTCATGAGGGGTTTTTTTGTTTTTAATTTAAAAATGTAATGCGTGTGTCATTTCCTGTTGGAGGCCCTATTTACTGTAGTTTGCAAGAACAGGAAACCTGTCAAAGTCGGAGACTATTCTTAGTCACAACTTTATTATTAGGTGACTGTAGAGAGACACGGGACAAGGTGGGATCTGTTTGGAGACAGACAGGAGCGTGGAGGCAGACAGCATCGGAGACTCACTCTTCAGAGAGAATGGCTGTTTTTCTCTCTTGTCTTTCTCTATTTCTGCCTCCATCTCATTAATTATCTCAAAGCCTTTCTCCTCTCTTTGGGGGGGATAGAGTCAGTTAGACATCAGCTGTTAAGAGAAACAACTTAAATTATTTAGAGTGAAAGTTTTTTTATTCATCACCTACCATTTACCAAGTATAACCCATCCTTCCTTCTCATCATCTTGTCTAGACTTATTCTCATCTATCCTTTGATGCTTTGCTTCACTTGTTTCCTGTAGGTGGATGAACCGGCTGGGTCTAGCTGCTATTGGATACACACCAGATGATAAGGTGCCTCGCCCTGATGAAGGTGAGGTGGATGGGCTAGACAAGAAAGGATTCCCTCAAACTTTGTGTGTGTGTGTGTGTATAACTAGCACAATTTTGTATGTGCATGTGTATTTATCGTCACGTCAGACTATTGGAGTGAGAGCGATCAAGACGACGTTGACGGCTCGATGACACTCAAACAGGAGGGACCTTCATCATTCTGTGATACTTACCATCGCACACCATCGGTAAGTAACACACTCAACTACACTCCTTTGCAATGTTTCATTCTGATAGAATATTTGATTCTTAAAAGCCCCACAGTTTTCCGATCTGCGTAGACCAGAGCTCGGCATTAATAAAACATCAGAGTGTGAGCCTAACGGCTTCTGTAAGCAGCCAAGACCATCACTTCTCTGTGTTCTGCTGCCAGAACTTGTACTTAGTCTGACCTCTAGGTGGCGACATGCACATGCTCATTACATCACTGCTCTGATGTTACTCAGAGAATTAAAATCCAGTGGCACTGGTGTCATTAATATCTCAGCTGAGCCACACAATGCTCATGTCAGTCATTCGTAGATTACTCTTCAGCCATCTCATTGCTTTTTTATTCTCATCTTTTGCTCTCTTTCTTTCCTTCTCCTGTCCTCTCTCCACCCTTGCACACCTCCTCCTCCTCGTCTTGCGGGTCACTGTTTCCTTGTATCTGTGCTCACCTTTCACTCTTCACCACTTTCATCTATCCCTGCTCACTTCTCTTACTCTTGATCCGTTCAGGCTAACCTCCTCCACAGTTATGACCAGTTGCCCCGCTCAGTGAGCTCCATGAGCCTCATGCGCTCCACTCCATCCCCACTCCCCCCACCAATGAGTGCCTCCACCTCCCCCATTCCTCCACAGATGGTCTCTTCCACCTCCCCTCTCCCTCCGCAGGTTAATTCTTCTAGCCCCTTCCCGGAGCCTAAGCATGGTCGGCATTTCTCCAGCGAGTCCACACACTCCCACTCCTCTGCTGAGGACCAGCGTGGAGACAGCATGGGCATGGGAACTGGCACAGGCAGCACCAGTACCCACTCATCCGGCTGCCGCTCTTCCCATCGTGAACGACGCTCCTGGCAGGACCTCATTGAGACCCCTCTGACCAGCGCAGGGCTGCACTTCCTCCAGACAGCACCGGGGGAGAGTGAGTATGGCGGCTTAATGGGGAGCATGGCTGGAGAAATGGGGTTCTACGGAGGGCTGGGCAGACAGGGCATGTCCCCAGAGAGACGCAGGCAGGCCACGCTGCCCGTACGGAGACACCACGCCGCAGAGAGGGACAGAGAACGGGACGGGCCCTTCCCTCTGGAGCGGGGGCCGTACACACACAGCCACACACACAGGCGCTCCCACAAGCAGCGGAGCCAGAGTCTCCCCAGGAACAGGGACCCGATGCCAGGAAAGCTGCTGCACACCTCTGCTCACATGGAGGAGAGGAGTGAAGACGAGGAGGCAGAAGAGCAGGCTGCAGATATGCTTGAGGGTGAGGAGGGTAAGAAAGTTACAGGGTTAATATTTTCCTAGTGTTGTATACATTAGACAAAATATTAATGTCATGTATTTAAGTTAAAGTAAAAAAAAAAAAAGCTCTTTATAACACAGCCCACGACTAAGACTAGAATTAAATGTAATTTCACTTTATGTTTTCTGAATAATACAGTCATATTTATCTAAAGTAATCGGGTAACAATTCAGCTATTTATAGCAACTATTCACAGGAAATAAAGAAGTAATGATGATAAAGAAATAACTATATTGTAAGGAACTTTAAGTAGTGCATAACTTCTGAGTATTTTACAGGAATTGAGACACAAAATGATGTAAAATTGATCAAGTTTACAGTGTTGTTTTGTATATAACTATCCTCCCACCCATATCTATGTAGAGCCCAGGTCAAAATATGTAGTAAATATCAGCTCAGTCATTAACAATAAGAAGAATAAGAATAACTTTATTGATCCCAGAGGGAAATTAATATGTCTGGCTCAGATTAATTTACTGATTAGTATGCAATCACTGACTTTTCAGGCTTTAAAAAAAGCCCAGTTTTCTAACAGTGTTCAATACAGTCAACTATGAAATTAATATAAGCTGTCATGTGTCATTTTTATTTATTTATTTATTTTATTTTATTGCTATGTCTGGTTTTATTACTATGTGAATATTAGTATTGTACAGCACTTTGGTCTACCAGGTGTGTTTTTAAAGTGCTATATAAATAAACGATGATGATGATGTGATCATTGTCAGATACAAAAATGTAAAGAAATTCTGTAAATATTAGATAATAATATTTCTCTAATATTCCCATTTCTACTAAACAAACAAAAAATCTTTTAAACTTTAAAACTTAATTTAAACTTCTGCTTTGAATCTATGTAGAGCCCAGAACATAGTCTGCAGTGGTTCTAAGTGTATATACACCTATCATGGGCATGAATCTCATGGTTTTGGACTTTAAATGATTTCTTTAAACTCTTCTTTTTCCAGGATCAAATGATTGTACAGCAACATCTGTAGGGTCAAATAAATATGTACACCTCTCACTAATATTTGGGTAAATGTCCCTCACCGAGTTGCAGATGTTTTGGGAGCCATCGACGAGCTTCTGGCATAATCCTGGATGGATAGTTGACCCCTCTCTTTGGCACTAGGTTCATTTAAATTGGTTGGTTTCCAGGCACGGACTTGGCATTGACGCATTCTCCACAAATTTCCAATAGTGTTGAGTTCGGGGAAGACCGTTTCAGATGCTAAATGTTGGTCTGCTTTATCTATTCCAAACCAGTTTTAAAGTGTTTTCAGGATCATTGTTTCGTTTCTTTTCAGCCATATACCAACTGGTTTAAAGTGAATTGTTGCCAAATAGTAAAATATTTGTTTCATCTAAACATAAAACTTTTGCAACTTACTTCTACTTCTGCATGCACGTACATTTCACGCTTTGGAGACGAAAATGTGAAATGGAAACGGTGGACCGGCGCGTCTTTCACATTTTGCTGTGATATGGAGTTGAAACACATTTACTGAGAGATTTAAATGTGTGTATGTATAAGCTTGAGCCTGTGTGGATCAGAGAAAATCCTAAATAAATTCAAACTCGTGCACAAGTTCTTGTTTTTTTTATAGTCATCAAAGATGGATGCTGGAAAATAAAACAGTACAAAGAAATCATTAAAAGCCCTAAATGACCACGGTATTCATGCCCATGACGAGTGTTTGTAAACTTGTGGCCCAAACTGTACACAAGCCTTCCACTCTGTTGTCAATATTCATACCAGTGCGGCCTGTGGCGATGCCATGTGTAGTTAGATTTGTAGGAAGGTGCATGTTAGGTTATTTAAAAGGGTTTGCAGCAATGACATACAGATGCCTTCAGCCAAGGTTTAACATGAATGCATAAATCCACTGTAACCAAACAAAAGGTTCACTCTCCAAAAAGGGTACTACTATAAGTTTTATTTGTATTAAGGAGGTAGAGCTAACAAAAGAGCTTCCATAACAGTGAAAATTCCCAGTTTGATCCCAAAAGGAGACACAAATCCCTTTGGGGTTGCATCAGGAGGGCATCTGGTGTAAAAATCTGCTAAATCAGACACATGCAGCTACCAGCTGTTGTGACCCCTCATGAATAAGGGAGCAGCTGAAAGTAATAGTTTTTCCTTAAGCTGTTTTTGCAGATGCACTGCAGTCTTGAAATTTTGCAGGAACTCCCTCATACGAATACCTTTTGCACCAATATGCGAATAACACAGCTAATATTCCAGTACGTGCTAGCAGGTGGGCGTCACATGTGCGGCAATCTGCTCATTGTGTCCAGGCAGCTCTTGCCTAAACCACTGAGACTTCCCGGTTTTATGAATGCATCTAAATAGACTCTTTCCTGCTGTGTGACACATGTGAAACTATTTATACTGCTCTTAGTATTACTTGTGCCAGTGATCGGAGTTAACTAATTCTCTTTACTTCACCGTTTATTTATTTTGTAAAGACAAAACAGTGTCACATTAGTATAAAGGCATCCAAATCTAGACATGGGACAAAAACATTTCAGTTAACTTCTGAAAACCCCCCCAAAGAAAACAAGAATATCTCTGAGGAGCGTGGGATGACATGCAACTTTGTTTGCTAGGTTTTTTTCTAACTGTCAGTTGTACGTGATCGGTCTGTCTCTCACCGCTCGTCTCGTTAGATCTGCGGGAGCTGAGAGTGGAGAGCAGAGAGAGGAGGGTGTCGGAGGGACGGGAGCGGCGAGTTTCAGAGTGCCGCGAGCCCGAGCCGCTGGATGGGCTAGAGCAGCTCTATCGGGCCCTGGAGCAAGCCAACGTGACAGCTTTAGGAGACCCTAGACCATGTAGCAGGCAGGAGCTTCGACGCTGTTTCATCCAGAGAGCCAGGGACCCCCTGCTCAACGACAGGCTGCACCGGGTCCGAGCCCTCCGTAGCACCTTGAAGGTATCATTAACAACTTCTGTCACAAACGGAACAAAGATTTAACATGTTTTAAAACTTTCTAATACCCGTAAACCCATAACTCCCTTAGTCACGTGTCCCCTTAGTGTGTCATTTCATGGAAATGTTGCTGAAAAACAAACAATACTTCCCCTCCTTACATCACAAGTATGCTGTACCTTTCCTGGCGTATTATGGAATGGATTAATCTTGCCTTTTCACATCGTTATTTTTTAACGTCTTTATTTATTAATTGATGCACAACAACTTGATGAATTTTAAATAAAGATAGACCCAAAATAAGATGGCGCCTGTTAAAAGTCTGTGAAGGTTCTCAATCATCCAGGTCGTCGTAGTCTAAGTAGCTTGGAAAGAAAAGCATCTGGACTTCTTTAAGTTGCTTGAAGACGTTTCACCTCTCATCCGAGAAGCTTCAACGGCCCACACTCCGAAAAGTACAGCATACTTACGATGCAAGATCGGGAAATAATGTTTTTCTGTAAAATTACCATAGAATTACATACTTACACTATACTTAAAATTACAGTGTAAGTACAATTTTCTTGGCTGACATGTTACCCCTTTATTCTATCATTTATATTACGTTTATTCTAGTCCATATTTACAGATAAATATACAACAATTACATTATAGTTTCAACTGAAATACATTGAATTTCCATTTAACTCATTCACTGCCATTGACGTCTATAGCCGTCAATTGCAGTGAATGAGTCAATGGGTTTAACTCATTCACTGCCAATGGCTGGCAGTGAATGAGTTAATTACAGGGGAACTACATCCTTTATCACAGGGTGTATTATAAGTGTTACCAGGTTGTTGTTGGATTTTTTTACACAAAAAAACAACGTGAGGATTTAATGCGGTAACGCTTTTCTCCTACAGGCCAAAGAGTCGGAGCTAGCAGTGATCTGTTCCCTCCTGGAGGACCCTGGCCTGTGCTCCCAAACCTTCAGAGAATGGAAGCAGTGGCACAGCGAGCTCTACTCAGACATCTGCCAGCTCAGCCCCGGCACCAACGGCCAGGATGACCTCTCCCCGCTGGCCGCACCTCTCATGACCCACACGCACTCCTTCATCGAGACCCACGTGTGAGAAAGAGACGAGAAGCGAAGGCTGAACTGACACGCACACGCAAACACACACACGCGCGCAGCAACACGGAGCTTTACATTAGCTAACCCTCTGTCCTGGTCACGACTCTGAGCATGCACACACACACACACACACACATTGTAAGATGTGTAAATATCATAGAGGGAACAGTCTGAGACCTGCGTGTATGAACTTTTGATAATCCCGAGGACCCCACAGGGTGCCAATTGCATGCCTGAACAGAAAGCATTAATCTTCCTTTGTCTATGGATCTCAGCATAAACGCCACACGCTTGTCAAGCAAAACGGGGGGAAAAAACAGACTTTTTAACACAAATTTTTTCTTTTATATTCTCTAGGTTTTGCTTTTGCTTTTTTTTCTGCTTTATTTTAGGGGTAAGGGGGAGCTATGTAGCAGCAATACAGAGGAAAACCCTTTTCACCACAACACTGTACTTTTGTACTGATGAACTTTGCACCCAGAGCCACCAGTTCTCCCCCTTTCTCTCTGTGTTTTTTTTCCTCTTGCGTATCTTTTTGAGTTACAGGGACCTCACTGTTATTTCAGGCTGATCTCACGGCACAGTGCGGGGAAAGTAAAGTGTGAAACTGTGAGAGGTAGCCAGCAATGTCGGTTTATCAGCGAGAACCCCTTTGCGCTGGCCGGATTCATGTGCTGAAGGAGGCTCCTCTGAACGAGTGCAGTTCTGTTGGCATCTTCTCTTCCTCTCGTTTCTCTCCATCACCTTCTCTTTTCTTAGCGACTTCTTTCTCTAGTCCTCAAAGACTTGTGTATATGTGTATACTGATGTAAATGTTTGCGTTCCACTACCACTGTGATAGGCTTCTAGAGGTAGCGGAGGGAAGACAGAGAGTATGTATTTGTGCGGGTGCAAAACAAGTTTATTATTATTACTTTTTTTTGGTTTCTTTCGTAGTTTTTTTTCCTTAAACCGTGAATGCAAGAGCTTAGAGAGTTCTTTTTCAGTCACTCACTACAACGAATGCACTTTCTATATCTCTATATCTCATCGGCTGCATCACAGGGTCTACGTGTCATCGGCCTCATTACCATTGCTGTTCAAATATCAGGTAAAAGCATTTGCCGTCTCATTTTCTAAAGATTTGTGTACAGTCTACAAATATATTTAAACATAGAAGACTATATAAAATCTATTTACGTTTTGTGTCATAGAAATAATGTAAAGTATGATGTATTCTATGCCAAGGTTCTGCAGTGTCCCCCTCTTCACTCTGTAGATGCAGGGTGTTTAGCAGTCGAACAAATAGGATGCGACCGACAGCTGTCGCTGATGGTCTTTACTGGTTTACATCATGGCTGACCATTCTCTGGGTGGTGCGTTGCTTGAGACAAAGGCCTGGGACTGATTTGAATGGACAGGGTAAAATACTGTGGATCATTTGTGTTCCTTTTTTTGTTCCTTCTCACAATTGCAAGGTAATTAGACTCGTAGCGCATGATAGATGCAAAAGTACCATCGAAGGATGACTTTTTCTTTATGTGCTCGTAGCTTTCAAGTCTTTGTTTTTCATTCTGCAGTGTTTAGAGACACGTACTGTACCATGAGAGTTAAGGGAGGTTTTTCCTTCTCCTTTAGCATCCAAGCAGCAGGTTATAATTTGATGTTTGGCTCACATAGAAGACCGACCTGCATCCTAAAGAAGCTTCTGACACCTCACTCCAAGTGACATCACTGCAGTTGCTTCCAAAGTGAAAGCTAATTTGACATTCCCTCTAAGCATATGGTTGATACTGGGCAGTCATAACCTCTGCACTAAACGGTCTGTAATGTCTGTGAAACCGGGATGAATCATTTCATCTGCAATATCAGGCCAAGGACTCAACGGTGCCCCCCAGCGTCGAGGACTCCGAGAGACACGTGTAGCACCTGCTGCATCCAGCACTGTCTGTACTTAGTCTTCATATTTTACTGTTGTTCTTCTTCATGAGTTTTCATCATGTCACACTGTAGTGAAATATCAAACGTGTCCCAGAGATATAGCTCATGTTATTTGCCTGTTATTTCTTTATTTTTGTTTTTTTTGCTAGTTTGTTTTTTAATGATTAATTTGAGAGTAACACAAAGAAACTCAATGATGCAAGCACTTTCCCTGTGCCTCCCAATCCTCTCTTTGGCAACGAAAGGACTGACTATTTCCACACACAGGCACGCACACACACACACACACACACAGACACACACGCGCAGCTGTAGAAGAGTTACAATACAGTTTTAGTCTGCAGACCTCTCTCTGTTTGTCATCTGTAGTGTTGGTCTTCTTTCTCCAACCGCTGCTCTGACATACTGTAGATTAAAGGAGTTCTGAGAGTTTTCATTTGTAGGCACCGACTGTGTTATTCCTCCCGAATCTTTTTGTGTGTGTAAACCTGCAGAAACAGGCCGAAAAGGGAGATTCCACTGTGTGTTCTTTCAGGGGTGTACACCTCATGGTACATTGCACAGGTGTGTAAGATGTAAGTTGCACTGCGACATTAAAAAAAAGGAACATATTGCTCTTTTTCAAGGATAATATTAGCTTACTGTTATTCTGTACATTAAAATGACTAAAGACGATATTAAAAAAGAAAGAAAATTACATTTATTCTTCCTAAAGTAGCCTTTTTTGGTTTCATATATATGAATATATATTACAGAAAATACAGATTGTAAACCTAAGTTGTTAAACTTTGACTTCAATAAACTGAATCCTCTGCACTATGGCCGGTTAATGTGTGCCTTTCCTCTGATTTATTGGAAGAGTTTTGCTGTGTCTTCTAGTTAATAACAGTTTCAAGTTAAGGGCAGGAAGCCCTACAGCATGCTGTGCAACTCGTGCCATCCATCTATCCATCATATCTTTTTCAGTTTACAATGTGGTGGGCAAAAGCTTTGTTTCCAGGCTGTCACTTGGCTTCACTCTCTGCACTCTTTTAAAGACAATCTTTATTCTGGATTCATCTCTTGGGGATCTATAGCCTTGCCGGGCGATTGTGGCTCAAGAGTTGGGAGTTCACCTTGTAATCGGAAGGTTGCCGGTTCGAGCCCTGGCTTGGACAGTCTCGGTTGTTGTGTCCTTGGGCAAGACACTTCACCCGTTACCTACCAGTTTCCGGCAGCCTCACCTCTGTCAGTGCGCCCCAGGGTGGCTGTGGCTACAATGTAGCTTGCAATCACGTGTGTGTGAATGGGTGGATGACTGGATGTGTAAAGCGCTTTGGGGTCCTTAGGGACTAGTAAAGCACTATACAAATACAGGCCATTTACCATTTGTTGGGGCCTTACTATATGCCTAAACAGTTTTGGCATATAAATATAGAGAAGGTTTATTGATACTGGAAGCTTCCATTAGTAGTCTGCTTGTACTCTCAGTACTAACAAAACAGGTTTGAGCAGGCTTTGGTTGCCTGCAGGTAAATAGTCCAGATGGAGAGCAAAAGAAGGATGCTGTTGAAATGCAATACATAATCAGCAGCTATTCCTGATGTATTTCCATTTGTAAACAATGTTGCAAACCTTAACTCAGATATCTAGTGGCTTCACCGGCAACCCAAAAATTAATTCCTAGACTGATACTGTTTCATCAAATCCAGTGCAACATGTGCACCTGTGCTGTTCTGGTGCAGAACTTTGTGTGTGTAGGTTGATTTCTGACTGAACACATCTTAAAGCTCTTGTGCACAAAGTTAAGTAGTAATGTAAATTTCCTTATACATATTCACTTCATTAAAACTAAACTAAATGTGGAGAAATCCTGTGGTGCTGGAACATGAGGCCCCCTCAGGGTCGATGCTGGCAATGTCTCAGCAACGTAAATAACAACTCATTTACATGTGAAACTGCGAGTAGGAGTTTATTTTTATTTTGATGCAAATGTACAAAGGCAAGGGTCAACTGTCCGCTCAGTGGGTGAGCAACATGTGGACTTACTTGACGAGTAGGATAGCACAGCCGAGCTGCAATTCCCACTTCAGCCCATTAGGTGGCAGTAGCCGACCGCGGGGTTTTTTGGGCTAGAACGAAGCTGTAACCAACAGAAGAAGGGGGAGAGCGCTGTCATGGCGGCCAAGGTGAATGCATGTCATTTTGTCTTCAGCAAAGTTTTTAGCTTTTATTACAATGACTTTTCAATGAAAGTGTAGACTGTATGTTGGCGTCAAGTGCCCCGCAGCTGCTAATGTTTACTTGTTCTGGTTGTCACATCTCAGGCGTTGTTACTCTGCACGAAATATCTTTGCTAGCTATGTGTGCTGTGCTAGCTTCGCTGAATGACTCCTAAAAAGAATACACGGAGGAAGGTTTTAGCAGAGGTTGCATCTTTAAAAGTGTGTAACAGCTGTTTAACCTTAATAGCTGTCAGCCCTGCCTTTGTTAGCTTTCTAGAGCCGCATTAAGCTACAACACAAACACTGTCGGTAAGAGTAACGCTTAACGTCAGTTAGCTTAACTAGTTCGAAACAGTTTGTACACACAAAACAAAGGGAATAAGCTCAGGATGTATACTTAGAAGTTCATTAATGCAGTATAAATAAATATTTGAAAGACTGGAAAAGCGATGCTTTGAAATATATGGTGGTATTGTTGTAATTAATAATATAAAATATATATATAATAATTCTTCCACTGAAAGTCCACGAAGTAAGCTGTGATAGTGATGTGGTGTTGACACACTGACTAAAACTACAGTGTACGTTCCCCCTCCTGCCAGGTGGTAATGGTGGCCGTCCCGACTGTGCTGGGAATAGCCTCCCTCCGTGTGTACTCTGTGAATGAAGCGCCCGCTGATGGGCTGGTTACTCGAGAAAAGGTGTGTATTCATGATTTGTATGGGATATTGCCATTCATAGCCATAATAACGCACCAACTCTCTACCTCCCTTTCCCCAGCTCAATATCTACAACCCGGTGTTGCAGTCTGCTCAGAGTAAGTTTGTCCCAGAGAGTCCAGGGGTCATCGAGGGTGGAGTGACTACAGCCAGAGAGACAGTACTACCATTTGTGCACGCTGTAAAGGTATTCAAGTTTTTTCCCCCTTTGTGTACATGTAAAGCTGCATGTAGGAAAAAATCTCATTCACATTCACCGTCAAGCACTGATGTAGTTCATGCTTTCACATCCTCTTCTGCACTTTTAACACGAGCAGGTGGTGGAAACGCATTTATATTTAAACATATGACAGCTAAAATGCACCAGAGAACTCTTATCTTGCACCTGCGAATTTAGTTGACACCGCTATCTTTTTGCTGCTCATTGTGGTTTACAGAGCACGATCCCACATGCTGCAAGTGCTCGGTGCAGGAAGGATTCTTGCAGGTTTAGGAGTTAGACAGGAAACTTCATGCAGTTTAACTTCAGTTAAACTGCATGAAGTTTGCTGCAAGAAGATTTGACAGTTTGATTCTGTGAAACACAGGTTGTTGGGTGGGGGTGAGCAGTTAGCACTGACTCACATGTATCTGTTTCAGTGTTGCTTAAACAGGCATGTTCTTGATGAACTTTTCTAGTGGTTTCAGTTTAGTCTTCTGTTCCCTGCAGGGTGCCTGTATCTCTGTGAAAAGGGGAAGTATTGATCTTTATCATGCTGGAGAAGGTGAGTAAACAACAGGCAAACAACAGTCTTAGTTACATTGCACCTAAATATCAAATTTCAATAATAATAAGACATTTAAAGTTTTCAACATGTCACACATTTACTAAGTAAATATATTTCAAGGGGTGCTATTGAGGTGAAATTCTCACCAGGTGTCTGTAACAACCCATCCATTTCACACATGCAAAGAAATCAAACCACAGATGTCCATAAATTATGTGTAATAGCGAGAAATGACACAGGGAAAAGTATCAAACGCATGAAAAGGGAGGTGCAAAAAGTCGTGGAAAGTCATGACAGTAGCTTAAATCAGTCCTGCCACTTGTGCAAAGTGCAAATTTATATTAGCTGGTTCTTCAGCAACTGATGGCCTATAAGAAGGGGTCTCATTACTAAGGTGTAAAACCAATTAGCTCTCTCAAGGCCGTTGCAAAACATACCGAAGAATTTCTAAACTAGTGAAGATTCCAGTGAACAAAGTGGAAAGAATGGTAAATGGTAAATGGCCTGTATTTATATAGCGCTTTACTAGTCCCTAAGGACCCCAAAGCGCTTTACATATCCAGTCATCCACCCATTCACACACACATTCACACACTGGTGATGGCAAGCTACATTGTAGCCACAGCCACCCTGGGGCGCACTGACAGAGGCGAGGCTGCCGGACACTGGCGCCACCGGGCCCTCTGACCACCACCAGTAGGCAACGGGTGAAGTGTCTTGCCCAAGGACACAACGACCAAGGCTGTCCAAGCCGGGGCTCGAACCGGCAACCTTCCGATTACAAGGCGAACTCCCAACTCTTGAGCCACAATCGCCCCCAAAGAACATCATGTTACCATAAACCGACCATGACCAGATGCCTCCTGCAAGATTTCAGACAGAGGAGTGAAAAGAATTATCAGAAGAGTTGTCTGAGAGTCAAGCAGCACTAGAGGCGCTGCATATCACCCCCAAAACGGCATACCAACAGTGAAGTTTGATACTGTGTATACAATACTTTCTCCCTGTGTGATTTCTCATTATTACACATAACTTAATTTATGAGCATCTTTGGTTTGATATTGTGGCATTTGTGGATTGGAAGGGTTATTTCACACATCTGGTCAGATTTTCATGTAAATAGCACCTTTAGAAACATATTTAATTTGTGATGTATTCAGTACTTCAGTCTTACCCACAGTAAGACATTAGAGGATGAGAGTGATCTATTTAAAGTTATTTTTTTTTTGTTACAGTTTAATGGTAGTCCCAATATTAGTGATACAGTTCACACCTTTTCTTTAAAGGAAGCTGAATGTATTTTTGTCAGCATCTTGATTTCTGTTATCTGCTCCTCAGATTTATACTATTACCTGAAGGACCCTCCTCCTGGTTTTCTACCCAGATTTGGCACCATCACCGTGGCTGGCCTGCTTGGCATGTTCTTGGCACGGAAAGGTAACTTGAACTGACAAACAGTTTAGGCCTGCAAGAAACGTTTTAATCAGTTTCTCATATTAAATAAAGAAAATGTTTGAAAGAGTGTTGGTCTAAGTGTGAACGGTTGTCTCTCTGTGTTAGCCCTGCAATAGACAGGTCACCTTTCCATTGTGCCATATTACAGGTGGGATAGGCTCCAGCCCCATGTGACCCAGTAAAAGCATTGCATACGACTATAACAAATGTAGCATACGCAAGAACTGCACATAGTGCAAGTTTAGTAAGCTTAAATATACATTAATGAATAAGTAACTCACAAGACATCAAAACAATTCCCTTTTTTAGGAATCAGTCTAGAAAAATTAAAGATGAAAATCCTGAAAAACAAGTGCAATTTGTTGAATATGTCTCAATAAACATGCATTGCTGCTGACACATCAGTGTGCCACTAAATGGTCACATACAATGTTTTGAAACTCATCAGCAAAACTCGACTCCTGTTCTGTCGCTGCGTCACAACAACAGTGTATTTCTTCTACAAACTGCATTTATTAAGGAAACTTCTTACACTTATCGTCCAGTGGGCTTGACACTTTGGCAGGCTCTGACCTCTGACCTCTGGGCTGTGTGTTTTAACAGTCCCAGATTGTTAAGGTGCGACCCCAGCTCTGCTTGTGAGGATCACAGCACTTTACGTTCTTTCTTAGACCATTTAATATTTTTCTTTGTTTTGCAGAACATAGAAAAAAAACATATAAAGTCATTTCAGAAAGATACGAATTAGTTTTACGCTCTCAGACTGTCTCAGAAGAAAGTTTCATTTCAGCCACACAGGAAATAAAGTATTACAACTTCTGCTTAATGTATTCATGGGATGAACATTTTAGATATTTTCTACACTTCTCACAATGCATGTGAACTTGCACAGAGATATGCATTGTTTGTTAACAAGAACATCTGTTTTACCCCCTTTTTTGTTTTGTGTTTTAAAATGCACATACGCTCCAGATTTATTTATGTGTATTTAATCTTAGCGTGACCTTTTCATGTACGAGATAACACTGTGATTATCAGGGTTTAGACACCACAGCCAGTGAAGCTGAAGTACCCCTCATCATCTCATCATCGATTGCCCAAAGTTTACCACAAGAAACAAGAAGTTTCTGAGGAAGTTTCACTTTTCTCATTACATTGTCTTCCTCACTCTTACTTCCTATTACCAAAGAGTCATTAAAGTGCATGAAAATGTTAATGTCTTTAAGTTAACCTGGGCATTGTGTTGGCCAAAATGTGCTGCAACACACTATGTGAGCATGACCTTTCTGGATATAGCAGTTCAGTAGCTGGCCTCCAGGACTTAACCTCTGCCCACTTGTATTGATCGCTGCCCTGCCCTGCTTTGCAAAATGTTTTATTTCAGGCTCTCGTTTCAAGAGGTTAGCGGTCCCGCTGGGCCTGATGAGCGCAGGAGCATCAGTGTGCTACCCTGCACAAGCAGTGGCAGTGTTAAAGGTAACGCTGCTTCCTCAAGCACGGATATCTTGTTAATTCGCAGTATAAATGTTAATATTTTCCTAGTTTAATTCGAGCGTTGTCTTTTGTCCTCCCAAGGTGACGGGAAAGAAGGTTTACGCTGCAGGGCAGTGGAGCCGTGCTGCAGCGTCTTCACTGCTCGCCTCCGCAGAGCCGGTTGCCAAAGAGACTGCTGCTTCACAGCCACAGGTTAACAGACTTTTAAGCGAACTGTTTTTAAGCAGAAAGACTTATAAAGCTGTTTTACTGTGTGACTAAAACCTAAACAGCAGTTCAGCTCGTGTAACTTGCTTTCCACTCGGTGCCTTTCCCTTCTCTACATGTGTTGCTTACTGACAGAGAAAAAATCCCTTTTGTGTGGTAAATGGGTTATATTCCATTTCCTTTCCTACACATTGCCTTTCATAACTGTTAGTGGAGTTTTATTCTTTGTGCCTCACATGTGATTCAGGCATATTTTGTGAGAGTTTAAATCTAAAATTTTATTACTTAAATATTCAAGAAAATTGTACATTTTAATTACGCACCATTAAAGTCGATTTTTTATTGTTTTTTTTTTAGTCAGCTATAGCGGCAAATCTAGAGCCTCCAGCGGCTGAAGAAACCTCACAGCCCAGCTCCACTACAGACACCTCAGCCCAGAGCTCTACAATCTCAGACACAGAGGTGAAATCAGCTGATCCTATCTCTGATGAGCCCATTGTTGCTGTCATAACAGAAGAAGAGTCATCCGTAACAGCCACAGAAATATCCCCCAACCAGGCCCCCACAGAGACCAGCACAGGTATTATCAGTATTGATCCCTGTCGTCTTGTTTCTCTGTCTCCGTCTCTTCATTTCACACACAATCACACAGAGACTTATATCAACAGTGGTGGTTTAATTCCCGCTCTTTCCGGCTCTGTTGGCAAATTCTCCGCCAGTAGAAAAAGTGTCCGCGCCTTCCCCAGAGGAGCTGCTGGCCCCTGTTGAAAGCGAAGAAGCCTCGGATAGAAAACAAGCCTCCAGGGATGTATCCACGGACACAAGCCCATCCGAGCCTGCAAGCTCAGGACCGGAAACAATAAAGGCCGTTCCAGTCGAGTCGGCATCTTCCTCTGAAGAAACATCTACTCCAGAGGCTTCCAGTGAGGCCACAGGTACCAAAAATAGTTCATGTCAAAGAGCGAAAGGTTGATAAGTAAATAAATAATAATAATAATAATGGATTGGATTTATATAGCGCTTTTCAAGGCACCCAAAGCGCTTTACAATGCCACTATTCATTCACTCTCACATTCATACACTGGTGGAGGCAGCTACAGTTGTAGCCACAGCTGCCCTGGGGCAGACTGACAGAAGCGAGGCTGCCATATCGCGCCATCGGCCCCTCTGGCCAACACCAGTAGGCAAGTAAAATAAGAAGAAATGATAACCTAAACAGAGGACCTATGCTTTAATCATCACTCCGCTGCTCTTACTCTACACTTAATGTGTGCTGCTAACCTTTTACATTTCCTCTACCCTGAAATGTCAATTAGTCGAGTCAGATAGCATGGAGGAGTTGCTGCTTTTAATGAGACACCAGTCGCCACACTCACACCAACACCTATCCAACACAAAACCGTTACTGGTTGTACTTTAACACTTTCTGCACATGTACCTTTGCTCTTGTTTGGGTGTTTACAGTAGACCAGCACAAACAAATGTTTTTTTTTCTTTTTAAGCCCACAGACAAACATAGTGAGCCTTCACTTCCTGTTACTCGCACATTCGACCTCTTCTAAGAATGATGTGGTTACCTAAATGTGGGGACCTAAACGTTGTGGGTCTTGTGTTCTACATAGTTGTTGTTATTAGTATGATTATCACTGCTACCTGGGACTTGGATTCTGTTGTCGCTGTAGTACGTTCAGGTTTACTTCCTAACGTGATATAAATCTGTATTAGTTTTCAGTTTAACTCTTCACATCTCATCCTTCAGCACAGCTTACTTATCTTTTCGGTACATCTGTTTAGCAGTTTGACATACTGAGGATTGACTCACTCTGCACAAACTGTGTGATGTGAAAGAAAAGAGAGGAATGTGATGTAACATCTCACAGCACTCGGTGTGTGGAATATGCATTTTAAAAAGAATCGCAGGGCTTTAGTTGCAGTCTGCTCAGCCTGGCTTTAAGTTGAACCGAAAGATAGTTTTACCAAGAAGTGATATCATATTGCATAATACAGTTTTCTACAGTGAGATCACAGTAAGAGGATGTGTTTGGGATGTTTTTTTTCCTTCAAGAAAATACATTTCCCGTTCCATGTTGCTGCAGATCTTCTTCCACAAAGCAGCAACTGGAGCTCCTTGTAAATGTTTAAAGGAGGTTGCCGTCCCAGTAGGTTGACTGGGTGCTGACATGTGGGTGAAACTGCCCTAAAACTGACAGAATGTATGTACGCAGCGATCTCTGCTTTGTCTCTGCGTATAAATTCTTTAACATGAGTTGCAAATAGTAACACAGGCTGTGCCAAACTATACCACATTATACTTTTCAGTATTTCTGCTAGATTTTAACTCAGTGTTTCCATTTAGCTGGTAAAAGTAGCAGTTTATGTCGACACTGTGTCTCCCATCCCTTTTCTTCTTGGTTCTTTCCATGAACCAAGTGCGGAAAAAGTGCAAGGTCACTCTAACTGTTTGATTTTGTTAAACACTCAGTTTGTTCATAAGATTTTCCAAATCTTTGTACCGCAGTGCTCAAAGGATTACTATGTAAACCAAATGACTAAACACAGAGTTTTGATTTATTTGTACTTTTTAAGAACCAACGCATCCAAATCAATCATGGAATTCAGGCAATTTTAGGAGGAAACATCACGTTTTTCTGCACGTTTGGTTGTTGCGCTGAACATAAAGATCGACAGAAACCTGTGACTTTCACCCGGCAACTCTTAATGTTTTCATCTGTTAATAAAAGTTAATTCTACAAATCTAACTCTATTGATGTGCTTTGCATTTCTCTTGCTGCCCTGCAGAGGGCTCCAGTTTCAAACCAGACCCTTCTCTCATGGATTTCGGCCAGTCCAGCCCTGAGGATGAAGACCTGTACAGCACACGAAGCTGAGAGACTGCAGCCAGCCACAGGAGAAGCCTCATTCCCACACACACTGCCATCTCATATCTCACTCTAATTGACAAACGCTCTGTATCATTATGCGTTGTAAATAGGCCATTTTGCAAGCAATCGCAGTTAGAAAGACTTTAATCAACATTTCCATTCTCATTTCGTCTGCCCACATCAGCTGTTTCCACAGAAAACATCCCAGTACATTTGCATTGCAGCAGCGAGGCAGTGAATCTGGGCACACATAACTGAATCAGTTTGCGTGGGACAGAAAACTGGAATAAAAAACAAAAAAAACCCACCCACTACTATTTACAAGCTTTTATACCCCAAATGGCAGATTGTGAAATTTTCTGTGTCATTTAACAAATACTGGCTTTTTGTGCTCCAGCTTTCACAGTCATGGATGCAGCGTGCTTTTATTTATTGTAATTTAGCCCAGTGTGTTGGTGAACTGAAAAATCTGCACATGTACTCGTGGTGATTACAAGATGGACTAGTACCGTTTCACTCGCTAACACAGGAAATTGTCCTCACTTGTTAATTATGGAACTCAAATAAATCTATATTTTTCATGAATTCATGTTGGGTCATGTCTGCTACTGATTACAGCACTTCCAGCATGTAGCATCAACAGATCTTCACTCAGACCCCGAGTTGTCACATAATGAGCAGCTAAACATGAGGAATCATCTGAGCCGCGTGAACCAGAGTTATCTTTGAAGGGAGACCATTAAAGTGGCCCCTTTCCATAGGAAGACGCTTCACATAGTGAGTCTTCATGCTGCAATTAGTCCATGAGAAACAACAACTTGTGCAAAAACCCATATGGTGCACACTCGCAGCTCTGTTCAAAGTATCTTACATTGAAGGGCACATTTAGTACGTGCAAATCTGTATCAACGGATTTTCATAATAAGCTTTGTTACAGTTTGTAGAAATAATTAATTATAATCCATATATCAAAAACATTATGAAGATTGAGTACTCTTAGATTTATATTTAAAAGTCAGGGGTGAGGAACTCCAGGCCTCAAGGGCCGGTGTCCTGCAGGTTTTAGATCTCACCCTGGGTCAACACACCTGAATCTGACGATTAGTTCATTAGCAGGCCTCTGGAGAACTTCAAGACATGTTGAGGTAATTTAGCCATTTAGATCAGCTGTGTTGGATCAAGGACACATCTAAAACCTGCAGGACACTGGCCCCTGAGGCCTGGAGTTCCCCCACCCCTGCCCTACAATAATAGAAAACCCCAACGATCAGATGACTTCCCATAAGCAAGCACTTGGCAACAGTGGGAAGGAAAAACTCCCATTAAACAGGAGAGACCTCCAGCAGCACCAGGCTCAGGGAGGGACGGCCATGTGAGAGGGGACGGTTTCGACTAACACTTCTGCTCGTTCAGCAGAGTAAACATGTTTTGACTAGAACAAAACTGTCATCACACCTTCACATTTTCCACATGTGTAAATATCACGCAAGTTATTTGGGTTCCTGATAACAATCAGCACGTTGACATGCATGAAATGTACTGCAATTCTTTCACACCCACTAAGAAGAGATAATGAGCCCTGACTTTTCCTCCAGAACCACATTTACATTTTTAATGTTTTGGTGTTTACGTGTCCTATAATTTACAGTAACAGACCTGTGTGGCTCCTAACAGCCACATGTCAGCCATTGAATCAAATCAAGTTGTAACAAGTCAGACACTGGGTCATATAATCTAAAAGCTCATCTCTACTGATCGATGCTTTACAGAAACCAAAAGTTTCAATGGTGTTTTCAAAGTTGCAATAAAATCATAATGTAAGCACAGCACCCGAGCAATTATTATTCATGGGAATGATTATGCCGAGCAGTTTGAACAGCAAGCGTGCATTAATGCCTTGTGTTCTCTGAAAAGTGATTTTTGTTTGTGTGCTTGCGTGTGTGTGTTTAGCTCAAGAATATTAACAGCCGAGCAGGAGCCAGCAGCCAATCAGGTGCGAAATCACAAATGAATAAATAGGCTCCTGGCTAGCAGCTGTGCAGACTGCAGGCTGACCCCCCCGCGCTCCGATCACGATGCTTTGTGTGCTCTCCCTGTGTGGCTGACACCTTTGTTTTCACCATTAACTGTTTTATATGCACTTTAGTGTTTTTATTGTTCGGGCACTGAAGCACCCTGAGGTACTGTATGTTTTTAATTATTGATTTATTTGGTCTGCCATAGGCTTTACTGTAATTAGAAAAAGCTGCAAAGAGCTGGATAACTAAGGCTACCACTGCAAAGTCATAAGATCTCTCTTTTTTTCATGTTATTATTCTACTTTTGGATATTTCAGTTGTCATTTACATTTATTGCTATTATCGATCATTTAAGCCCTGATTTAGCACATTTAGGTTCAACCCTGTCTCTTCGTTTCCAGTCCTGCAAACAGTTGTTTCCTCTGGTCTTGGTATTGTTGGAGATGATATTGGTATTGTTGGTGCACATTTTTATGTTTAATCTTATGTTACATTTACTCCCAGGCAGAATACTCCCAGTTCTCCATTAGTGGATGGTTTTGCTTGTCCGGCTGAGATACAGCTTTTTTGTTGCCCCCTTTTCCTTTCCTCCCTTTGTTAGAAATCCAGTAACTGCAGTTACAGCAGATAAGCCACACCGGCTGTTGTAGGCTGCTTTAAATCACCTGTGTCACGTTTACACACACATACACAAAAAAAACAGCATTCCCGGTGCCACATCTTTTTGCTTATTTCTGTATTTGTAAAGAGGGGCTGAGGTATCTGTTCACATCTTTATAGGCTCTTACGGCCCCTTAGAGGAACTGGAGCTGGACCCCCGGACCTCATAAACTCTGCACGAGTCTGTCCAGAGTCACGACCCTTGGGATCCTCTCTGCCTGTGTGTATGTAGTGCGAGTCCGTACTTGCACGTTTTTCTTTCTGGAATATATGGAGAAGGGCGCACATACGGGAACCTGGCTTCGTGTGGCATCAAAGCAACAGCTTGTGCTGCTGCTTTGAGTCACGGGAGCCAGAGACTTACTGACTGGAGGGAGTCTGTATTTTTTTTTTTAAATATATAAATAAAATAAGTCTGACAGTTCCTCCAGGAACAACTAGCGACCAGCAGCATCAATAATAATAAAAAACCCATATGGAACATATTGATTCAGTTCAAAATAGAAGTGACCAGAAAGAGTTGGGAATCGTGTAAATCAGAGAAATCCTTTCTTCTCACAGCTTGTTAGGGAAGGATGGACATCTTGTTGCAATAAGCTGTGCCCCCCAGCGCACGCACGCGCGCACACACACACACACACACACACACACACACACACACACACACAGATGTGACTAAGTATAGCTTCATCTGGCTTCCCTCAAGGGTCCCCTTCACATATAGGGTCCCCTTTCCTCACAGCATCCCACACGAACAGCGGCTACAGCCATGTTTTGAGAATTAATAAGAAGACTGGACTCTGGCATGTAGGCCAGAGTGCGCTCAGATCTGATTTTTTGACCAGCAGAGAGGAAATGGGGGGGGGACTGCAACCCTGACCTCTCACCTTTCACCCCCATGAGCTGGATTTTCCACAGAGGACTTTATGGGGGTTATGGTTTGTGGTGGTTATCTTCTCAGGGTCTGTTCAGCAAGGGACACCTCCCCACCGCCTCCACCACCAGCAAATAAACACATATCACATTTATCAGCAAAAAACCATAAACACAAGAGTAATGGAAGCTGTGCATGTTTACTGAAGCACAACTTCCTCTTCTGATTATGCAAGCCAGCATGTGTTCGCAGTACATGTTTTTCCTGCAAGTGTGGGATTAAATCAGATGGTAGCAATTTAGCCCGCTGAAGAGCAACAAACTGGTTTTAGCAGAGTTTGGCACATTTTTCAGGCTGCTGATATCAGCTGTAGTTTTTTTTTTCCTTTTTCTTTACAGCTGTTAATAGCATTTTATTTAATGAGCGCCAAGGAAACAGAAAGCAGAAAAAACCTGGCAAACTACGCCAGTGGAATAATAATGATGATAATAATAATAATAATGAATTAAATGTCGTGCTTTTAATCCAGGCTAAAATGAACTGTGAAAGAAAATAATTAGCTGGGAGAGTGATGTCCAGCAGTAGTTTGCGAGGTGAGCCGAGGTTTGATGCCCTCTGCTCCGTTGCTCTCCTTATCTGGTGCCTGACTGTGCAGACACACACAGCCTCCCGCTCTCCCATACATGCTCGGTCTCACTCAGCCCGAGTGAATGCATGATTTGGGGATTTTTGAGCGTGCAGCAGACGCTGCCTCGTTTTAACGTGCAATCACCGCCTTGAAGAGTGAATTCACCGTGAGCCGCTTTAATTGATTGTCTGCAGATAGGATGTTGTGTGATTGCCTTTCCAATTGTTGACAAAGGTCAAAGAAAACATTCTGTGTGTGTGTGTGTGTGTGTGTGTGTGTGTGTGTGTGTGTGTGTGTGTGTGTGTGATTGAGCAAGACAATTATTTTGATTTTTGAACATTTTTCAGCGGTGTAGCGGTCAGGGGTGTAGCACAGAACTACTCAGTGTCTGTGAGCCACCATCACTTCTTGAGCCATATTTCTCACATATCTTCTGGTTTTTAAATATTTTTTGTCAATTAATTGAGCCGACAACCGCACACAACTATCTACAAAGGTCATTGTTTATTGTTTGAAATCTCATATTTAAACTCATTTCCCAACATCCTGCAGTCTGCTTGGAGTATAAAGCTTAAGACTATTTTCCTCATTTTTATTTTAATATTTATGATTCCAGTGACATAAAAAAGCTCCACTGTCAGTTTTGTAGCACTTGTCGAGCACCCTCTGTCCTTCCTGTTACCTTCAGGGCGACCTTCCTTTTCCTCTCGCTTCACTTCCATCATCCTCCATCTCGTCGTCTTGCTCACAATCCGCCGCACAGGCCTTCCACCAGAATTAAAATTGAAATTCCTCTTAACCTACTTACAGCCTCACAGTGTTTTCAATCTGTTTAGCGCTAAAGCACAACAGAGATCAAACCAGGTCCGTCATAATAACTGTACAAAATGCAATTATCTTGATAACTGTGAAGGTTCAAATAACTTTTTAAGCTTATTTGTGTTTATAAAGCTGCAACAGTATAATCACACTGGCCGCGGAGGCCTAATAGCAGAACGTTAAAATGCACCAGACTAAATTAGCTTGGTTAGATTAGAATGGTTGCCTCTGTCTATGTGTTAGCCCTGCGACAGACTGGCGACCTGTTCAGGGTGAACCCCGCCTCTCGCCCTAAGACAGCTGGGATAGCGGGGCGCTGGCGACCCTGAAAAGGATACGTGGAAGTGAATGGATGGATGGACGTGCGATGACATGGCTTACTGTAAAACAGCTGTTTTCTGTTGCTTTGATGTTAAGAGAAATTAATTATACTTGCAGTAAATTTAAGTAGTGTGAAAATACTTGTAAATACTGTGTAATCCTGGTAATTTAGTGGTGAAAGAAACAATATTTTTCCATCTTATATAATCACCTGCACTGATAGCTAAGCTATTTATTTTTCAGGATATAGTTATATTGTTACTTCATTAGAGTTATTGGATATCATATTTTGCATTATCCTACTGTATATTACTGTGTACTAATATTTTTATTGTATATATTGTATATCTTATTCCTCTGTTGCTCTGTCTCTGTGTACGACAAAAGAATTTCCCTCGGGATAAATAAAGTTCTTCTTATCTTAGGTATGCTGTACTTCTGGGCCTAGACACCCATTTTACTGTAAGTAATTTTAAGTATAGCATGCCCATCAGTGTAATAAATGTTAAATAATGATGTGAAAAAATAAAGATGGTTAAGTCACTCCGTACTACAGCCTGCACAACAAAAGCACAGCACACAGTGCAAGATTGTTTTTCCCCTAAATTACCAGGAAGTTAATCAGTACTAACTGTATAGTAGTGACTTTGTTTCCTCTATAAGCCAGACTTGTCGCCTTAGTCTAGTGTGTTTATATGTAAATGACTTTGTAATTATAACTAAAATAATTGAAATTCCATGTAATTACAGGGGAATTATGTCCTGAGTCTGGAGCCATATTATATAGCCATATTTAAGCTTACATTAAAGTGCAATTGCATCCTCCCCCTTTAACACCACCCTTCTTTGCCTGTCACAAATATTAGGTTTGAAAAGCAGGTGGGTGGGGTTCCTGTGCCCACAGCCACAGCTATGGTTTGAGACGACCACATTAAGGATATTGGCTGTCACTGTTTAGTAAGAGCACCTATCAATGAAACTCTGCATACATATGGCAAAGAGTTTCTGTGTAGTTGTTTTAGCTAAAACTAAGTCTAGTAGAGTAAAAAGAACAATATCTTCTGATGAGACGTAAGGAGAGGTTCATCACTCTGTTATGGTGGAACTGGTGAGGCACAGACATAGCTCTGCTTTCTCTGTCATCTGGTATTTCTGTTGGCCAGCGTGAAAGCATAAATTTCTGTTTTTAGTTGTTGCATGTCATGACTAAGGCTTGGCTTCTGTCGATCTCTGTGTGTGTGTGTTTGCATTCCTGTCTCTGAGAGGACTGTTGATTTAAAGCTTTAGTGACCTTTAGGACAGGATGCCTTAAAGGGTCGTATGTCATGTAAAACGTGGTTTTTAAGGTTCATCTAATGGAGCTGAGGAATGTGTTATTATCTGCGAGGGTCCTCATGAAAATATGACATGTCTGAGTATGAGAACAACTGTGCATACCCAGCATGCCAGTACATGACAAAGTTTCCGTTCTGGAGAAGCAAAAGCTATCGCATTTTAATAATTTTGCGCTTTGCAGCACGTTCCCAGTTCATATCCTGCAAGCACGCCACGGCGAACCTCCTCATTTTGCGGCCTTCAAAATCTTCTGCTTTCTGTCTCGCCTTCATCCTTCATCTTCGCTGTCAGCTTTCCCGCAGCCATTAGAAAACATCACGTCCTGATAGATGCTCAATGGAGCAGAGTGCGCGCACATGTAAACAGATCCAAGTGCGCTGGCGTCGATGAACGCACGCCGGGCTGAGTGCACCCGCATCTACACGTAGTGCAGCATAGGTGCAAACGTGCTGATCAAAGGAGCTGTGATGTAATCAGTGTCGGAGCTTTGCACGCATCCCTCATTAACTTTCACCAGAGGCCTTAATAAAAAACCACTGGAGGGAATCTCCGCTTTCTCTCCTTCCCTTCCCTTGTCTTTCTCTCCCTTCTGCCTTCGCATCTTCTTCTTCACTCCCCGCAGTTCCTGCTGATCTTCCTCCACATCCATCTTCTCTCCCCCCTCCCTTTTTTCTCTCTGGCCCAGGAGCTGGTTTGACTTCCGCTCAAATGGAGTAAATATTTCCCATGGCTTATCTGACCGCCAGCAGGACCAATATGACACAAAGTGCGAGGCTCTGCTAATTAACAGAGCCTCTCTTTCTGGGGTCAGAGGCCCCGTCGGGGGCAGTTAGAGCTGTAAGTTTGAAATACAGAACACACCAGCGTCCTATTTATTACGGTCAGGTATGACACGCTGCCTTGTGGCTGCAGTCACTGGAGACAAAGTTTTACTACAACATACATCTTGATTTGATTTTGTTAGTTTCTGGTGGAAGTTCCTGGAGGGAGGGCGGGGAGGGATAAAGAAAGGATACAGGGAAAAAAAGAAACAGAGCAAGTTTATGTCTTTCTGTTCTTCTCCTTCTGTGCAGGCTGGCTTATGTCCAGTTACAGTCCAGCCCCTTGGTAGTGATGAAGGTGTGTGACGTACAGCAACTTCCCTGTTGTGCAATCGTCAAGAGACTCCCGGGGCCTATAAGACCCCCAACGTCATCTGGTTTCTCAGAGTCTGGAGGTTGTTTGCTCCACACACACACAGGCGGTCCAACTCATGAGCATGATACAGTCCGGGGTCTTCAGCTGTGCAGATTTCTTTTAAAGGGGTCGAGGAGAAATTGTCAAGACATGGATTTTAGCCAAAAGAAGCTTTGAAAAAGAGCTAGACTGTTTGGACTGGACGCTCAATTACATCAGGTAAAGAAATCATAAATGGCTTTACTAGTCTAAGAGCGAGAGTTTTCTGTCTGTTTTCTATCACAACTTCAACCGTCAGAATCATTTTTTATTGGAATCAGCGTAGTTGATGAGATCATTTTCCATGTACGAATGATGGCTTGCTTTGAATTTGATTTATTTATGCAGTTAGTAGTGCTTTCACTTGTACACTGTTGCAAGATTAGTTTTTAGTCTTTTTAACACTTTTAAAACTTTTTCAAATTAATTCATGATTGTTTCAAAAATGTAATCTTTAATTGGAGAAAGATGTTTTTTTACAGTATTCCAATAAAACTGGATTACAGCCACTGGATTACAGTGTATCAAGTATGGCGTAATGTATTTTTGCTTTGATTAGATATCAAGTAAGACACCTAATAAAGGCTCGCACCAAATAAAGATGCCTGTGTAGAGAAACTTTGTCCATAAAAGGCAGCTGAATTTTAAATGCGCTCTTGTTTTGCATTATTTCCAGCTGACCTTGGAAAACTCAAAGGAGGGAAGTTAAACTGTGTGAGGCAACGGTACATCCAGTTCCATGATGGCAATCCCAAATGACCTCTCCCTTTTCAACTCCACCTCTTCCCTCTATTCGACGACGGAGCTTTTTGTGAACACCTCCCCGACTCCCTCTGCTCCCCTCTGCTCGGACTGGCCTCCTGTGCCCATGACCACAGTCATCCCCACCGTCTACAGTGTGATCTGTGTGCTGGGAACCATAGCCAACACCTTGGCAGTGTGCGTCCTGGCACATGGTAGTGCCTCAAGGAGAACAGTAGCTAACACCTTCATGCTGAACCTCTGCGTGTCCGACCTGCTGTTCCTGTTGTCGCTCCCGCTGTGGGCCGTCTACTACTCCCAGGGCTACAACTGGCCCTTCGGTCGAGTAGCCTGCAAAATCTGCGGCGCTCTCCACAACCTCAACCTCTACGCGTCTATCTTCTTTATCACATGCATGAGCATAGACCGCTACCTGGCCATTGTGCATCCACTCCGTTCCCAAAGTGCACGAGACGCCAAGCGCGCCCGGTTCATCTGCATCCTTGTGTGGATTCTGGCATGTGCTTGCTCAGGCCCTACCTTAGCTCTGAGGGAGACCTACTACCTGGATGTGCTTGGTGTGGAGGCCTGTGCAATTTTATATCCTGATCATACCTGGTATCGGACCCTGGCCTGGATAAAGATTGTTCTGGCCTTTCTTCTACCACTCCTTGTCATCTCTTGTTGCTATTGTGCTATTGGTAGACATTTGTTGGTTGATACGGGGTTGGTAAGAATGCAGAATCTGTCTCACCCACACAGCATGTCATCCTTTAAATCACTACAGTCCCACGAGGGCTATAGTAAACCGGAGAGACCCCCCACCCCTTCTGTGAATCCCAGGTTAAGTGGGGCCAGACCCCTGGAGGGTAGGGGGCTTGAAAGGGTATTGTGGACAGTAGCTGCAGTGGTTCTGGCATTTTTCCTCTGCTGGTTCCCCTTCCACTGCGTGACCTTTTTGGATGTGCTCTATAGTGAAGGCTGGTTGGACAGCTGCTGGGTAAGCTGGAGCATCCAAAACCTCACCCCTCTCACACTCTGCCTGGGTTTCTCCAACTCGGCCATCAACCCTGTGCTCTACTGCTTCATTGGGAACCATTTCCGTGGCCGTCTAGGAGGCTTATGCAAGGGCCTGTGTGCTTGTTTAAAGGCCCGAGGGGAAGAACACAGCCAGAAGAGGGGCTCCTTCAGCACCAGGCTGAGCTCCTTCTCTCGAAAACTCAGTGACCTCAAAGACTTGGCGATTGTGGAGCCCTCTGGCTCTGCGTACCTGCCCCAATTCCCAGCCCTGACTCCAGCAAGGAGACTTTCTCATCCCCTCAGTGATAACTGCTGAACACCAATGAGCGTGGCTGTGTGAGACAGAGCTGTTACTAAAACTAAGTCAAATTCTAGCAGAGGTCATTTCTGCTTTACAAAAAAATAACTGTAGATAAAACATTTTTTCCACACTTGATTTGGACAGTCATCAAGCATCTCTTGTGAGTCACTCACATGATGTCATTTCTGGCTGCAGCGGGAATCATTTTGGAAAAACAACATTGTCAAAACTTAATGTACAGTGCCTGATAAGAACCAAACAGCTGACAGACACAGTTTATGCCTAGCAACTGAACAGAGTGGCACAATTAGCAGCTAATGAAGAAGATATTCCCCCTGGAGTTGCTAGAAACTACAAACAAAGCTAAAACATAACAAATACTGCATGTGAATTCACCATCTGGATATAAACACAAATCTAAACAAATGATCATATCTCTGTCCATAGTTGCTGTATATAAAGATGATTTATTCACAGCTTGTTTTATAGCCTCGCAGAATAAAAAAAAATCTGTTAGCTATAAGCAGTGCAAGCTACATCTATGCTAATTTAAGACTTTTAAGCATTGCTTTAGTTTTTATGTTCCTCTAGCCCAAATTACTATGAAATATAAGAAACTACATTGTGTTGCTGTGTTTCTATGTTGGGTAATCAGACCACATTATTTAAAAGTCTAGTTGATAATTTAGCGTTAGCCTATGCTAGCTCTAGACATCTCACTAGCTAGCATTAATTTAATAGTATGCTTTTTAAGTGTGGTTTGTTCTTATACAAATGTTATATCCTATATTTTTCTAAAAGGAAATATCTCATTGTATAATAATATTTTATATTAAATTGTTTTTTGTTTTTTGTAAAGGAAAACAAGCTAAAAACAAATACATTAATTTCACAAAAGGATCTACTTTTCCTCTTTTGGGGGGACCAAAGTATCATGTGTACTTGACATTTATCTGTATGTATTGGGAAAAGAAATAAAGCAAAAACCACTTTCCATATGCCACTTCCTTTGCTTGATACAGTTCTCCAAAATGACTATGCCTTCCGTTTTGTGAAACCCGATCAATTTACTAGAGATTTCAAATGTTCCTTTTCCCCCGTCTTACCCTCTAACAGCTGTGACTCCGAGCTTTCCCCACCTGGGAATATGAGAGCTGAGATTACTGTCAGCCTGGCAGATGGACATCCAGTCTCCCCTTCCAGAAAACCTCACACAAATTCCACACATATCAAGGCCAGATATCATAATCTTATACTAATATCCTTATGATGCATTCCAGTCCAGCCGCTTGTGTTGGTTGAGGGAGCCTGCAGCTGATCAATGATATATCTCTGCCTGCTATTTGTGTCCAGTATAGATTTGCTGCATTCTGCATTGACCCTGGGCTGTCTCTCTGTGAGCTGAGAGCCAATACAACATGGAGTAATTTTGTTCCAGACTGGTGGTTGCAAGGAATTTTT
This sequence comes from Aulonocara sp. 'chitande type north' Nkhata Bay, assembly GCF_057382095.1. Taxonomy (NCBI): domain Eukaryota; kingdom Metazoa; phylum Chordata; class Actinopteri; order Cichliformes; family Cichlidae; genus Aulonocara; species Aulonocara sp. 'chitande type north' Nkhata Bay. Next base: position 18,860,187 of record NC_141345.1, read on the forward strand.
ACAAGCAGGAAAGCTAAATTAATAATCACTGAAAGGCTTTATTATGAATAAATGGTAAATTCTTCTTTTCTATCTTGAATGGGTTTTTTTGGGGGGGGGCTGCTAATAAATAAAGTGAGGAAAACTTCTTCAGTCTACTTGAAATACATGAATATTTCCTGCTTTTTGCCACTGGGTGGCGCTAAAATGCTGCAGAATCATTGAAAGAGATGCCATTGGCTGCTAACCCAGTCAAAGGCCCAAAGTCCCACTGCTCATGATCTTTCTGAGCCGAGGGAAAAATGGCTCTGACACAGACTGATGACTCATGTAGGCTACACTTCTGAATGTATAAAAACAGACACCCGCGACAAAAGCCGCATTAAAGAGAGCCACCCACTTGGAGAATACGCTGAATGCCAGAGTCACATGGGTAACCTTTCTGAAGGGTTTTTTCTTGCAGAAGCTTTTTGGTGATGTGAAGGACACCATGCGGTCAAGAACAGCATTCAGTCCTGCAAATAAAAAAGCCTACATCTGAACATGACAGATGAGCTCAGAGTACCAGACGCCGTGCTATCAGCAAATTGACGTTTCCTGTGGTAATGTCACCGCAGTAAACATTGAATATTTTAATCACCAGACTCTTAATTTGACACAACAGAACTTTCCTACTGATGGGACAGATTGCTGGATGAGTTTGTTGTACGCGCAGCTTCATTAGCTGATTCCTCGCTCTTCTACAGAGCAGGTGGGAGTGTCTTTGAACACACGTTTAAGCAGAAGACAGACTAAGAGATATGTGGCTGAGGAGATGTGTGGACATGTGATGAGAAAATGCATGCTGAGAAATACCGAGAAGCACATTGCTTCGGGTTTTTTTTCTCCCTTCCTTTATCTGCTTTAAAATGTCTTCCTCTGACATATCAGTTTAATTCAGCTGAGCACCCAAGTGCAAATTAGACTTTTCTTTCTTTTCTTGTCTCCTCTTTATGTGTTCCATTACAAGTTAAAGTAGAGAAATAATAAGAATTGCTGAGATTTTTTTTTGCCACGCATCAAAGGGAGGCAGGCCAGTGGTGGGAAAATAGGACGAATCTGCCCCTTTATTAAAACTGTCAACGCCGAAATGAGCTGAGGTTTTAACACATGTCACATAAACTTGTAGGTGGAAGGCTTTTTGGAAAAAAACGTCACAGCGAATCTAATCTTGAAATATTGTCATTTGAATCTTGAGCAAGTTGAGGTGGCAGTTAAAAAGAAATATTCTGAGGAGGTTACAGCTCCTGGTCTCAGGAAACTTGGATATGCATTTAAAAACATTTATAAAACAAACTAGTGAAAATAAGTGAGAATAGCTGCAGTTCACTGCTGTGAGCTGTATGTAGTTATTATTTTGAACTACTTTATAGTTCCACTTTTTGCAGTAATATAGTCACTGGCCTCTTTATCAGGTATCCTTTGTTAGTACCACGTTGGACCACTTTTTCCTTTAAAACTGCCTTAATTCAACGAGGTGCTGGAAACATTTCTCAGAGATTTTGGTCCATATTGGCTTGACATCACACAGTTACTGGAGATTTGTTGGTGGACCGCTGTGATGCAGATCTGAGCTCACTGTCATAATCAAGAAACCTTTAATTTTTGTGAGATGTTATCCTGCTTGGGTGCACTGTGGTCACAAACAGATGGACATGGTCAGCAACAACACTGAAGTCGGCTGAGGTGTTGAAATGATGCTCAGGTGGTACTGAGGGGGCCAAAGTGTGCCAAAGAAAATACTTCCCACACCATTACACCACCAGCAGCCTAAACCACTGATACAAGGCAGGATGGAGTCTTTGCGTCATGTAGTTTATGCCAAATTCTTACCCTACTGTCTGAATGCTGCAGCAGAAATAGAGACTCATCAGATAAGGTAATGGAAGCTGTGGTCTTATGCTGTGGTAGCCCATCTTAGATCAGCAGAAACGCTCAGATCAGCCTCTGACACCAACAATCACCCCACATGCAAAGTCATTTAAATCAACTTTCTTTCCCATTTTGAAGTGTTTAAATTTTAGAGGTTGTCTTGACATATTCTTCATGCTTAAAATCCCTAAATGAGCAGGTGTACTTAATAAAGTGGCTGGTGAGTGTATACACAATGTAACTAGGCATCAGTTATGTTGACAAATTTATCTGACATTCCAACAAATTTCACAATTACACTAAAAACAGCAAAGATTTGAGAAATTAAAATAGTTGTTGCCATTTTTAATAAATCGTCTAAATGTGTAAAAACAAGCTTGAAACTTTTAAAAGAACAGCTGTGCTATTTTCATTTGTTAAATCAATTTTGTTGCGTATTATTGATTTCATTTATTATTTTTCAAACTGTTTTTAAAAACTTAATTAGGAATTTTAAATCATTCTGATATATTCTACATGTTTTTTTTTTAACAAGCATGTATAATTAAGGATCTGAGCACAACTTCCATGACTGCCTACATATTGTGCCACACAATTCATAGAAGTTGTTTCAGAGCCATAGAGTCTGAGCAAACTTCTGCTGACAAGAAACCAAATTGAGACTGGAAACAGTGCGCGTTAGTGCATCATCACAGCATACGTTTTTCCTATGTGAAAAAGGGCGAGATTGCTTCACTTTATCCCTCTGTTGTGCTTTCTTCTGTTGTGGAAATGTTCTGTTAGAATCTTTTATGTTATTTCCTGTCAAAAAAGAAAGAAAAAATAGAATCATTTCCTGAGAGATAGACAAACCCACACTTGTGCGTGTGTGTGCGTGCTCACATGTGTGCGTGGTATAAAGAAAGAGGAAGACTGTAAGAGCCAACCCAGAAAGGTTAGAGGTTAGTGAGAGAGCTGCTATCACTGTAGGTAAACAAGTGTGGAGAAATCAGAGAGCTCGTACGCCAAAGCTCAGGCTCCCTGAGCAGATATTTGAACCGGTGAGAAGCGGGGATCGAAGGAGAGGCTAGACAGCTTGCCTTACCTGTGCTCCCAGTCCAGAGCATATGCAGCAAAGGCAAGAAAAAGCTTTCCTGTAGTAAAGAGGGGAAAAAAGGTAAAGTGGGGAAAGAGACACTTTGGGAGCAGAAGAAAAAGAGCATCTGGGGGAATAACTGTGATGGAAAACCTGCCCGTCTATCACGGACCCATCGGCAAGGACGAGGGAGAAAGGCGGCTGGGCCAGGACGGCCGAGACGGGTGCTACCTAGTCCGCAACAGTGACACCGTGGAGGGTGTCTACTGCCTGTGTGTGCTGTGAGTACAATCAAAGAAAAAAGTGCAACATCTGCTTTTGTTCTACTTCTCTAGGCTGAGACCTCATAATCACATCAACACATACAAAATCCTATTTTGTGCAGTTATAGAGATTATCGATCCCCTCACGTTTAGAGAGAAATGCAAGCGCAAAGGCAATACGGCAACCGGCTGAGTAATAAGTAACTGTGGTCTCTTAATAAGCATCAAATAAAGATTCCCAAAAGGAGAAGTGATAGTGACAGTAAGAAGAAACACTGAAATACAAACCCATGTTTCTGTTTGTATGCAGATGCCAAGGCTACGTCTACACATATAGAATCCACAGAGATGATGCAGGCTCATGGGCAGCAGAGGTAAGACATTTTACTATTAAGATTTCTTTTTTCATCCTGCGACTCGCTCTTTAGTCTGTGCTGTGCCTCTTTTCACTCCATCCCCTCCCCAGAAAAGTTCGCAGAAGCAGCTGCACACATCTGCCTCGCTTATTGGTTTAGAAGTAGTTTTGGTGCTGGTTGTAATTCAACAAGCTGCGGAGGCACAAACATGTGTTTCGTTTTTTTGAGGAGTGACAGCACTGAGAAATGGGTACGCTTCTGCTTTAGCAATAACACCCAGTGAAATCCATCTCCCACCAACCCCCACCTCAAATTTTGAAGATGCCACAGCATCAGCATATACTCCAGAGACGGGGGGGGGGGGGGGATATTGCATTTGACAGCATTTCTGATGGGATGTGTAATTGAGCGCCGAGGGGTGGCGAACACCCCGGGATTGGGAATGTATAGAGACATCTGAAGGCCGCGTCTATCTCCGACTGAGCGCGACGCTCTCGTAGCGACATTTTAACCTCGCTCATTCTCACTGATGCCGTCAGGCGAGCAGATGGGGATGGATTGAGGGATTGAAGGAGAGCGGTGTGCGTGTGTGTGCATGTTTGGGTTTCGGTGTGGAGGCTTGAATTACAAGAATTTCCCTACAAGCTCGATAACAGTTTCCATTATTCATGCGCAATATCAATCACTCTAATGAAATATTCTCGGGAGCAGAGGTAACACTTGTGGCCGGAGACAGGAAACATCCAAAGTGCTGTGCTGGGCGGGAGAGCTCCCCACATTTGATTAAATGATATGTTTTTTTCTTAAAAAAAAAACATATCGAAAGAAAACCGTTTTCACCGTTGTACTTATTTATTTATTTGCAGTTTGATTGATGGGGCCGAATGAAAACACATAATGTATTTTTTTTAAAGGCCTTACTTGACAAAATTATAGCGCTGTAGTGGTTTAGGAATATTAAACGCTGGAGTGACAGCTGTGGGCAAACAAACAAGTGCAGGGAGGGGGTGGAAAGAATAGAAAAAGAGAAAGATGAGAACGTTTTCAATTAGAAATGATGCAAAGCTCCCTGTGAGAGAGAAAAATGACTTTACTAAGCTATCATCATTTCTTTAAAAGATATTTGTGTGTGTTTTCTAAGTTTTATTTCAGTGCTTCTCTGTTACAAATAAGGCTCTTGAGATTACTGGACTGTTAAAGCATCTTGTGGTGCATTAATCCTAAAATAATGCTTTTTATTGACTTAAAAACTATCTAAAATACCCACAGGAGAGGATGTTTTCATAGGTAATTGCATCCCGTATATTCCCAGTGTAGCTTTTAAACTCCTTGAGTATATCATCAGTATGTTTCCCTCCCTTCCACAGCACGTGTTTTTTTTTTGTTTTTTTTACAGCTCTTATATATATTTTATCTCTTCTGCCTCGTCTTATTTATTTATCTGTCCTTTTACTTTGGATTACTGAATCCAGATATGCAAAAAATGTATAATTGACACCATCCCCAGTCCATCCCCGAGACGCACTTGTATTACTGCCTCCACTGGCAGCGTATCTGATGTCTTTTTATAAGGTAAAATCTGCGAGAGCTCATTTCAAGGCGGCTCTGTCCCATCCTCTTCATCTCCCCACTGGGGTTTTGATGTGGAGATGGGGAAATGCGCTGAATTCTCTGCACTTCTACTTCTTCTCTCTCTCTCTCTCATGTTTCAGACCACTCCTGGTGTGCAGAAACGATATTTCCGGCAAATCAAGAATTTGATAGCAGCTTTCCAGAAGCCTGGACAAGGAATTGCCATGCCTCTGCTTTACCCTGTCACCGCTCAGAGACGGGCGCAGACACACACAGAGGAGCCCTGTAATAGCCCGTCGACGACGGAGAGCAGCCCGAACCCTTACTTCCAGCAGCGGATGCCACATGCTGCACAGGGACAGAAAAACAGGAACAAGAAGGAGGTGCGACAAGCTTTTGGTTAGGGGCGAACCCTAAGCTGCACCACTGACCTCATTTCTAAGCAGAAATACTGCCAGGGCACCATTCCTGCTGTTTGCGTTTTTTGCATAATGTGCATCAAGTAAATGTCATTCCCCCCCCCTATTTGCTACATTGAGCTCATTTAGGCTCCAGCAGTGACTCAGATCTCAGCCTCCTTCTACTTTTTTTTTTTTGCATATGCAGCACAGAAAGTGCAACCCCCCCTCTCTCCTCCCCTCTTAACTTTCTGGGATGTAAAAGATTCAGCTGCAGAACCATTAATATCCATTACCGCATACATAAGCTGACAACAAATATTGTGCTCTGTTTTCTTAATGCAATAGAGTTGTGTGAGCGGCAAAGAAAATAAATGATATTGGCTGAAATAAACTCTTTTAAATAAGGTCATGCACACACAGCCGTACACACCCGAGCCTGCGTTTGACATAATGCTGAGGGGAAAGGGGGGGGGGGACGAGAGAAAAAAATTCAATTTGACATATTGGAGTGCTGATTTCCACAGAGAGAATGCTGACTACTGGTGTGTGTGCATGCGTGTGTGTGGGTCCATCATTCACTCGTCTGATTGGCATTACATGATGAAAAAAAAAATGAGAGAGAAAGCGGAGCTGAAAGAGGAGAGCATCCATTCAGCGCAGACAATTCTTCAGTGCAGCGGTCTCCTAGCAACCGGACCCTCCATCTTTTCACCGCGGAGATGAGGTTGGACAGTATCTAACGGAGCATATGGTTTCGAAGGGAAGGTGCATCGCGGCCGATCGGCAGAGTGCTAGTCGGGAATGTATATCACCTGCTCGCAGTCAGAACATATGCATTGTGTGTGTGTGTCTGTCATCCGCGGCACGGGAGAGGAAACACAAACAATTAATGGTGGGCAGATGGTGGAGCGACGGCGGGAGGCGAGTGTGTGTGTGTGTGGGGGAGGCGATGGGGGAGGCAGACGGACAGGGAGGTGGATTAGCAACATTTAAAGAGAAAAAAAAAGTTCTTTACTTTCTTTTTTAAACTTTTTTTTGTGGGGAGAGGCTTGGAAGTGGTTCACATGTAGTCTGATTGGCATTTCCTAATGAGAGGAGACAAGCTGGAGAGAACAGCTCAGCCAACTCCAGGTCCTGCCCCTTCTGCACTCACCACCCACTCGCTGAGCCTCAGCTGTCACATTTCTTTTTCCCTTTCCTCTGTGCTTTTCTTTTTTTCTTTCCCTCTTTCTCCCCTCCTCCCCTTTCTTCTTCTTCTTCTGCTCCCTCTCCTCTGACAGACGACGCAGGTTTTCTCGTGCATATCTCGGTTCGAGCCATAATGATGGGTGATAATGACAGCACAGATTTGAAAAGTTACAAACTCCCAGAAACAAGAACAAAGAGAGCACAACAAATGTGTGGCGGGGAGGCGCGGAGACGACGTGAACGAGAGCGAGCGGAGGAGAGGGGCAGAAATAATAAGTAACAACGTCTATGAAATCCCAGCCAGCGATTTTGGTAATTCACACATAATAACTTTAATCAGCTTTGTAACCCAATAAAGTCAGATTTTTCAGCGAGAATATTTACTATAGCCATGTATAATTCTTTGCAAAAATGTAACTGTTTTTCTATTGATTAACAATACTGACACTTATGAACAACAGAACTTCCAGTTGAGCACTTCTTTTTTTCAGTGTGAGAAAGCACTGGCTATATACATTCTTGATTTTTAAGTATACACACTCATACAAACTACTGTTGGAGCACACCAGAGGCGGAAACCACAAGAGCTTTCCTTCTCTAAAGGGGGGAAGTGTCAGAGTCGACAAGGCCTCTCTTACACAATATGTAAACGATAGTATATCCGAGGTAAACCATGTAGGAACTCAAATGGCAAACCGAAGAGCTCTTGATTCGAGTCACGAAGAGGATTATTCACTGGCAAAATCCTAAAAGTCTTCTTCCCTACAGTGCCGTGATGTTGAGCAGAGTCCAGAAAATGATGAACAGTGTTGAAACAGCGAATGGCAGTCGGTCGGTCGGCGAGTCGGTCGGTCGGCGAGTCGGTCGGGTTGATCAGAGATACAAAAAAGCAAAGCCACAGCCAAACCACACTGCTTGTGCCACTGTTAGAAATTGGAGAAACTGGACGATAATAATAAAATACCATCATTTTGTCACAATTAAAGGCATTTGGAAGTTTTTTGTTTTTTTTCCCCACACATTCGCTCTTCTTCTTCTTCTCTGATGTCGTCTTCTTTTTTTCCCCCCGATACAGTATAGAAACAGTAGAACAAATCAGAGTAGAGTAGAAACAGGCAGTCTTTGGTGGGGTGGGGGGCCGCTCGTGTGTCTCTGTTACCTGCCCCCCACCTCGCTCAGTGTCATAAAGTGGATGTTGGAGGGGCAGTCAGACAGCTCCGGCTGCTGCTCTATAGGCAGGGAGTAGTAGCCGTCGTAACCCTGAACGCGTCCCCCAGACAGCAGCTGCTGCTTCTCAACCTCGCTCCACGCCCTGCTCCCGGCGTCTCCCGCTTCCACCCTCCTTCTCTCCTTCTCCCAAGCTCCCTCCACTGCTCTCTTCCTCGCCTCCTCCCTCACCCGCGCCCTCTCCTCCTCCTCGCTCCCACCGTACCGCACGCACAGGCACAGAGACCCCTGCTGGAGAGTGATGTCGGCAAAACGCCGAGTCCTGCCGTTCACCGTCGCGCTCATTTGAGACACGCTCACGTTCACGCCGCTCTCCAGGACGCGGCCCCCGACTCCCAGCCCCAGGGCGAGGTCTTCCTCGATCGGCCGCGACTGGAGGAAGTGGTGGGTGTCGCAGCCGTGCACGGTGAAGCTCATCCCAGTGAGGTGGATGGCGCCGTTCAAGATGGCCGCGACTCGGCGGCTGTCCTCGCTGGCCACTCCAATGACCTCCGCGCTCACTCGGCCGTGAGAGACTGCAAAGCGGATGCTGGGGCCGAGGATGGAGGGCCGGGAGCCAAAGGGAGGGGGGTGCGCCGGTCGGTGGCAGGTGGAGCCCACGGGCTCAGAGACCAGAGGTAACCTCTCCAGGGAGATGAAACTCCTCAGCTGGCGCCGCAGCTCGCACTGGATTCCCAAAACCAACTAGAGAAAAACAGACGGACTCATTTATTACAGCGTTCTGCATGACGTACAGAAAAACACGATCCACACTAGATATTTAGACACGTAGAAAACATGAAGCACTTTGAGAGGCAAACCACCAAGACACATCACTGTCTGGGCAACTTTTAAAAAAATAGCATCATATTTTATTTGCAGTTTGCGTGGCTGCTTTTAAACCGACTTTAGGAAGTTTGGAAATGCAGTAAAAACAAGTGCAAAGTGCTTTTTATTTTATCTGTTGTGTTGAAAACTACTTTAATATACTTCACATACTTTGGAGTATATTTATTATTATTTCTTATTACATTTTATTGTTCAGTAAATTCCTTTTTAATATTTAGTAATGAAAAAAATTTATTTGATCACACATTTATTAAAAAAATAAAATAAAAAATTTAATAAAGGGTTATGGATTGTTGCTGTAATGTACAGGACAAAATTAACACACTATTCTCAAAAAGTATGACATCATGTTCTGGTCAGAGTGAAAACGTATCGTCATTTTACAGAAATTTACAATTTTAAAGAAATGTGCACTGATGTGTCATCACACAGACAACATGTGACAGACGGTGCTATAGGCAGTAGCTTCATACTGGCTAGCTGCCCGAGCACTAGAGTGCCTTTAACACTACTGATAATGTCTATTAGACATCAGCAAAGAAAGTCAGATAAGGCTACTCGGATTACACAAACATTATGTAGGAGCAGGTCATGGATACTAAAGTACTAATGTAAATAACTGGACATGAATAAGCTGAACTCATAATATAATATAATATAATATAATATAATATAATATAATATAATATAATATAATTCTAAAAAATGTTTTTTAAAGATGTAACACATTTTGGTATCAACATGAAAGAAAAGCAGATATGGAACTTAAAAGTGAGATGAGTAATGAATTAAATAATTAATTAACATTATATTTAGAATCTACCCATAATCAATATAATTTCCTTACTGTTGCCAATACAACCAAAGCCAATATTTTAGTCACAGTTTTGAAGATAAGACCTTTTATCAAAGTTTGACCTTATCTGATCTTGAACAAAAGGTCGGTGATATTTAAAATCCCCCCATATCTTTTCTTATATGACGATATGGTGTCAATAAAAACAACAGCAGTAGGAAACATATGTTGAGAATACCCATCACACCATTATTCTTACAGTTTTAAGAATAATAGTTTCTATCTTATAAGGATTTTCTCATTAAGTTGACCTTGAAGTCCTTGGTGATGTAAGAAAAATTTTAATGTGTTAGAGCTACGTCCTACGTGTCTCTGACAGGAAGACAAAACGCCCATTTACATCAACCAGCTTAAAACCCACCAGTTAACACAACATGCGTGTGTTTGGACTGCAGAAGTAAAGACATGCATGAACAGGAAGAACGTGGCCCAGCTTTAAACCCGCAAGGTTTGAACACACTGCAGGGTGGCTGTGGCCTTACCACGCTGTGCACAACGCTATAAAACAGAGACACTGGGACCCTCAAACGCTCGTGCCAATTTACCTTAACGACAATCAGTCTATGAACTAATTAATAAATCAACTAATCATTTCATTACTCGTACTCATTCTGGAGAATATTCTCATAATAATCAACTCAGTGTTGATTTTCATCCATATAGCCGATTAGGAAGAATCACTAAGGTCATAAAAATGGCAGATAATTAGCAGGTAATTTGAGTTTTCATGCTTCTGCGGAGGACTCTCGGTCTGATCTCACATGAAGACCCAAAGTGTTAAACGAATGAGATAAATGACTAATTATGAAAGTGTTAATCACAAGCACTGACATAGGCTATGTCTCACACAAACACACACATATGTATATATATATATATATATATATATGTGTGTGACATATCTTTATGAAAAATATTGTTTCGCAGTCAGACCCTAGTACATTTGAAAAAATGTTATACATATAGTTTAAATATACAAAGCATTACCACAGGCACACAGTGTTAGATATGAAAGAATCTAGCAGCAGTGTGATGCTCACCTTGCTGGAGTCCCAGTCCTGCATCTTGGTCGGCGCCTTCATCAGTTCGTATGTTTGTTCCATTCTTCCCACCTCAGGCTTTGGGAAACCGGGGACCACGTTATGAAGTTGAAAGCCAAACAGCTGCAGCCAGCTACCGATGTCTGGACAGGAAGAGAGAAAATTGCACGGGAGAAAGTTTAGAATTTAATGTGTATACTGCAAAGCAAACAGACAGTCACAAGGGCAGGGAAAACAACACCTCGTATGGGAAACCACACAATGCATGAGTGCAGCGTGCGGCAGAGACGTGTCTGCTGGTGTGCGCGCGTGTCCGACAAACACACTCCTTGTGTAACAAACAATCCCGCTGCAGGGAAACGTGACAGGCCAAATTAATGTTCTATTAAGCAGAAGGACAGACGCCCCCGCTGACATCCTGTATTCATCTTCTACTCTCCTATCCCATCTCTTTCCCTCGTTTCAGTTTCTATTTTGTCTCTCGGGGAAACAGTATGTTCTTGACAGGCAGAGGGAAGAAAACTGAACCGGCTGTGTTAAAGAACAATGTGATCAGAGGCATGGCTGTCCTTTCTGTTGCCAGTAAATCCTGTCTGTCACAGCTTCACGTCTCTGACACCCAGCACACCTGTGGTTAGCAATGTGGCAATCTTTATGGCAGATGTTTCCCCTGTAGGTGCGCGTGTAGGAGTAGGTGTCACTGAGTGATCTATCTTTCTGTATCACTTAGTTTCTGTCAGTCAGTCAGTGATTTGCTTTTGACTTGGCAGCAGTGTGCGTGAGTGTGTCTGTGCATGTGTGACGCTCACCTGTTGTAAACTGCGTCACCTCCTCCACCCTCCCGACCGGGCAGTTGTTTTTGAACGCGTACAGGTTAAAAGGCTTCGGCTCCTTGCTCAGCTCCCCCCACAGTTCGTGATTCGGTGAAGTCCATCGGCCCGCTAGCGTGTCATAGTCCTGCCTTCCCAGGTGGACGAGTCTCGTGAAAGGATCGTACAAGCCTCCGTGGAAGCCGATGACAAGCTGGAAGTCTGGGTTGGTGTCCTGGTAAACCTCTCCGTAGGGAGTGTAGAGAATCTCTTTGACGAGCCGCCCCTTGCTAGAGAAAACTGCCCTCGGGCTCCCCACGCTGTCGCAGGCTACATAGTACTCCTCTCCGCTGCTCAGCTCCATGGCGATAAGGTGACCCTGGAGGTCATAGTACAGCGACGTGATCAGATTGCTGCTGTGGTTGTACAAGTGGCTGACCCTGGTAGGGTGTGACAGATCGGCATAAAAGAACTGCAGCTGCTCGCCCTGGCTGCTCTTGGTGGCCACGCGGCGGCCCAGTCCGTCGTAGCGGTACCACACGGTGCGCTCGGTCACGCGGTTGAAGACGCGGGTCAGCAGGCCGTTGGAATTGTAGTCGAGCAGGTCGTTTGCTCGCTGGCGGAGGAAGCCGTCGTCGTCCACGCCGTACTGCAGCTCGCCGAGATGCGTGATGCGGTCCCTCTGGTCGTAGCGCAGCGGCGTGAGCCTGAAAACAAACATCAGACCCTGAGTGATATTTACCGCATGCTGTACACAACTACAACTGTGCATCAGTTTTGTTGACAACTGCTCAAAAAATCATGTTAGTATGCAACAAATGTAACCACAATGTAACCGGGATTCTGGTGCCAAATCTGTGCAAAAGTTTGTCTCAGCCGTTTAATAGTTCACCCGGTCTGTCTGCGCTCAGTCTCATCTGTCGTTCAGGTTCTGTTCTGTGGCCTTTCTGCAAACTCATGAGCAAATGTGAAAAACTGGAGGCAGCGGGGAAGCACCAGCAAGATCTCCGTGCATAACAAAGAAGGTGTTAATGACAACAGATATCCCCGATTAGACAGCGTAACAAAGGTGACATAACAAAGGTTACAGTTGATGGGTTGAGAAACAGTTTCCAGTTCCATAACTATCGTTTAATGTAAACAAAAATTGCCTGCAAGTCTCTCATTGACTCGGTTCTCACCTACAGACATCACATCCTCGAACACCTTTCCTTCAGCGTAAAACAAATCAAAACTGTTATGAGTCATTAAACGGTTAAACAACATCACCGTCACTGTCGACTGTGATAGATCTCCACACCGAGGCAGTTAAATGTAAAGTCAGCACTATCATGCATGCCTCTCACACCCACTCATTCCAACTCCTCCTATCAGACCACTGCTAGAATGTCCCTGCAGCCAGAGCCAATACTGTCAATACTGCTATATGACAATTATTTACACGTGTGTGTTTATAAATAAACAATGTCTTATTTTGCTATTTTATTGGTTTCCTCTGAGAGCCATGCTTAAGATATTTATCCACTGCTTTGCAATGGATAATAAAGATTTCTGAGCTGATCTGAATTATCGATTTATTAATAACAAACAGGCAATTTCTTTTATATTCAATGCTTTCTGTACAGTATATGGGTTTGTGTGCTAACATACCTTGCACTGGTTCCGTGGCTAAGTAGATTAATGTTCCCATTGAGGTCGTAACTATAACGCCACTGAGGCCGCTCGTTGACTGAGGCGCTTTGCAGCTGGCTGTCTGCATCATACTCGTAAGTGTAACGGGTCACATTGCTGTCCACGCCCACTCTGATGTCGCAGGTGGTTGTACGTCCGGACGAGTCGTACTGAATGGTCATCCAGTAGGCGATGGACTTGAGGATTTCATATTGAACCTCCACCACCTGGCCGTAGGAGTTGAATACCTTGGTGTGCTTCATCAGATGGGTGGTGATCACCTAAACACATATTGACTCCATAAGAGTCCATGAAAGTGTCACACCAAACTCATGGGCTAAAAGGTTGCTTGTTTACACATGCAGCACACTCTGGAAACAAAATTGTAACAAATTGGACAAGTTTGATTATTTCACTCTCTTTTGGGTCTGTTTGGATGTTCACAGACACCCATGTGAAATATCTGACTGTTTAGTTACTAGTTACTAGTTACTAGTTGCCTGCCAGTGTTGTCAAGGCTAGATTTGATAGACAAGTAAAACCAGCTGACTGACCGGAAACGAAGTTGACTAAAACGCAGGCCAAAACAATGAGCTGAAAGACGCTGAAAGGCGCCACTGAGCTGAGCTGCAGAGTCAGATTTTATATTCCACAGTCATGTGATTATTTTTTAAAAGCAGAAACAGCTGATTGGTGCAGCTTTAAAACGTCCACATTTCCACTACCGAGTAAGATAACTGGTGTGACTTCCTACCTGGTTGAGGTCGTAGAAGATGACGCTGAACTTGCCAAACTGCTCGACCCGCCCCGACACATCAACATAGCGGTACAGGTCAATGGGCAGAGGGGTCTCATTGATGACGGCCTGCATGCTAGTGACTCGAAAGTTGTTGTAGCTGTAGTCAAATCTGGCGTTGACCAAGCCTTCTTCGCTGAAGCGGAAAATCTGCCGACTTGTCAGGGGACCTACGCAGAGGAACCGGAGCAGATTTACATTAGAACCCCCTTAACAGCGTTTACAGAAATATACAGGGACATGAAGTGTACACACAGCACACATATAGCCCTTACAAGTGGATGTCACACCGCCCGCATAACCCTGCCTAATTAATTCAAATCAAGGCCTAATTCGCCGTCATTAACAGAGACACACACTGCGCAATCCATTCCATCTTAACTATCCCCACACCTCTATGGTATTTCCTGTGGTGACCTTTAATATGGAGAGATAATGAAATCTAAAGACAATAGCCATGATGGGCCAATGTGCTGCTTAATGTCAGAGCATCAACTTTAACAACACCATTCATCACATCTGCTCCGAGCTTCTGCAGCCAGGCCTCTGTTTGGAAAAAAAGGGCCTGCTAATGAAACACCATTACGCTGCTATTTGAGATGACTCTGATTGCAGTTAAAATGACTAAGTGCCTAGCTTTGGAGACTGTAGAGAGCTGGATCAGTGTTACATCTTTCTATTTTTATTTTCTGTGGAATGTTGATTCTAAACCTTCGCTAATGGGAAAATGGCAGAAGTACTGAGAGCGAGGTGGAGGCTTTTCTGCAGCCCTGGGGAACTTGCAGTCTGTTCATCTCGCTCTTCTAGCTGTCATTTCCCCCCAGCTGTCATCGTTCCCCCTTCTCCCTTTCTGTTCCTTTTCCCTTCCCTCGCCCACCACTCTATATCCCCATCTTTCTTTTTCCGGTGCCACACTTTTCCTTGTCTCCTCTCAAGGGACAATTACCACTATCTCTCCTCTCTCCAAGGCTCCGTTTGTTCTGCTGAAATGAGATCAGTTAAAGGAAGGTGAGAGTCTATTCACAGTGAGGGCAAAGCGATAAACACACACACACACAGCTGCGCCGCGCAGATTAGTGACAACTGATGGTGGCGAGCCAATCACAAAGCTATGGGAAGTGAACCGGCAGCAGAGATGAGAGCACTTTCCATGACCCTGGACCGACTATGGAACTTAAGGGGACTGCTCAACTGTATTAACAATGGCTGTATCCTAACATGCTATATCTGCAGCTGCAGCGATGGCGTGCCATCGTCGATAGCGCCGCCTTTTAGAAAACGTCTTGTCTCACTCATTTTCTCCTTCAGCACTGAAAGTATTGTTTAGTTGTATTAAGTTCAGCTATGGTTTTTTGATTTCCTGCCTCCTCTATGAGAGCGAATATGAACCCAGCAAAGTGCTACTTTTAGTGTTCAGGCATGCAACAACAAATGCAGTATGTCCACACCTAGCTCACCGCATATAATTTTGCATTCAAACATTCATTTGTTTGCTTTGATCAGGAAGCCTTTTTGCGGAGGTGGGGAAGAGACGACGTGGGTAAGAGCCCGGGGGGTGGTCTTGAATTTACAGCTGTGGTAGACCACAGTCTATTCCACTTGAACATGCCTTGCCCTACTGAAACTTCTAACTGTGGCTGCATCAGTCACAGATGAAATAGCACGACGTCTGACTCAAAGCCAGACTACTGAATTTGACATCACTCCTCAAATCTGGCACGCCGTGCACAATCACTTATATAGACTTTAAAATTTTGCTCACAGGATTGATTTATGATCCTTTTGCACGTTGTGAATATCTAAAATGTGCTTCTGTTGGCTGCTTTGAGCACATGTACGTACCTGTCTGCCTGTATCGTATGGAGCTTATGAAGCCATTGTGGGTGAGATGAATGGTCTTGACTGTTCCAGAGGCCTCGTCATAAGTGAAGGTCACCAGGGTGGAGTCATAAACCACCTCCGAGAGGCGAGCCGCAGCTGTATACCTGACGGGGGAAAGAAACACATTTTTGAATAGATGATCGATAAGTAAGTTATGTTAAAATAAAAGTACCTTCTTTTTAAAGCACACTGCATTTAATCTTCAATGTAAGTAAACATGCTATGCCACATTAATAATACACGGATCCCTTTGGGTCGCTAAGTTGCACCATCCTTCAACATTTCATCAGAAGCAGACCAGCTGCTGCGGCACTTACAGCCTTTCAAATCTTGAAAATGGGACCATTTATTACAGTATCCTCATCCAGGCAACGAGTATTAAAAATGTTAAATGCCAGAACGCTGCCTGAATCAGTCCTCCGACTTTCATCAAAATCAGATCAGTTTGTCTGACAAAGTGCGACGATAAAAAAAGGTGTGACCTTTAATCGGTCCAATCGGTGTGATTTCGCAAGGATGGATGGATGTGTGGCGTGCATTCAAGTGTCCGCTAGAGTTGGCGTAATTGGGCTTTTAAATTTTAAGATTGCGCTTTAATTATATCACCTTCATCAAGACGATCAGTGTTATGTCTTTGTACGGAGCTAAAACAGCGATGTGCCACACCTGTAGATGACTCTGCGCCCAGTTCCCAAGTACTGAGTCCTCATCAGGCGCCCGTCCAGGGTGTAGTCCTGGATGAAGGAGGCTTGGCTGTCGGGCGGGGCGTATATGTTCCTGTAGTAGCCGATGGACAGCAGCGACTGCAGGGTGTGCTTCACCATGCTGGGCATGGTCACCGCGACCAGACGATCCGTTTGGTCGTATTCAAAGACGTAGCGCCGCTGGCTGTGCAGGAGCAGCATGATGGACTGTAAGAACACACAGAGATATTCACAGACAGTTCCAACACACTGCATCTCTGTGGTTTCACGGCTTTCTCGTTTTCTGTCTTTTGCACTCTCTCTTTTTAAATTCCAATGTCACTGGGTTAAAACTTTCTCCTCAATAAATAAAAAAAATCGGCTCTTCAAAAGCAACCTTGGTTTTAGTTTGAGACCGCTTCAGTTATTCACTGAAAGCGATTTAATTATCAGACGTACGTGTCGAAAAAACAAAACGAGAAAAAAGAAAAACCATAATTGGTTTTCACACAGCAGCGTTTTTGTTTACCGCTGCTCCCCCCCCTTAAAAATCTGCGTAGCTATTCACACAGTTTCAGCTGCACTAAAACAATGTTCTCTTTAATGTCTTTATTCAACTGTAAGGTATGATATTAATGTGTTAATAATACATGAAGGTGGTATTAATTTCTAGATGGTTCTGTAATATAAGCTCATTTTCACCCTAATTTTGTCTTAGACCAAAATCCTTGACACTAAATATATTTCAGACTGAATATCATGTCATTAAATATTTCAATTAATTTCAAGAGCGGAAATTATACCTTCTGGTAGCTCTCAGCTTAGTCACACACACTGTTTGAGTTTCTTTGACTAGAAAAATTCCTTATAGCGAATATAACTTCTAAACATCTGCCAGAAGACGACGAGTGTTTACTGCAAAGACTTTACTGCTGTTTTCTTTTGAGAAAATCTATTTGCCGAACCTTGAAACATGCTGGAGTTATGCAATCGATCAGAAAGAACACACCGTCTGCCTTTACATCTCTCAACTGTGCGCGCTGTTGCAGTCGTGAAGACACAAGGCCAAGTTTAAAAGGTCTGCCCAACCATTAAACTTATGGCAGATCTAATATTCGCTCTGCAAACTGATGTTCATAGCCTAAATGGAAAGCCCCTCAAACTGAGGGAAACACATTAAAAAGATACTTGGTAATATAGCACCTGTTACTGATTTTAATATGCTTTCACTTCTTTACTTTCGTTTCCCACAACTGAGACGCTTTTTTTTGGTTTGCCTTTAATCTCAGCGCCGGTTTCGGAGAGCTGCACCAAGAAGGAAACGTAAGTGGAGAAGATGTGTTAGATTTCTGCAAGCAGCAAAGGCAAGAAGAAAACGGCGACAGGAGCCCTGAAAACAAATCTCAGCAGGACCTCATCACAAGCTGTCTGTCACGTTCGCTTCAAACTTTCTACTCACTCTGTCTGCGTACGTGTAGCTCCAGATCTTGCCGTTGACCCAGGCTCTGGACGTCACCCTGTCGCTCTCGTACTCCAGCTGCTCGGACCATTCTCCGCGGTGGATGGCTGAAAGCAGTCCTCCACCTGAATAACTGATGTTTACTTCAGTGTATTTGCTGCTGGGTGACCACACGACAGGCCGGCCCAGCTGGTCATACTGAATGTGGAGGGTGAACTTCCTGTGGTCATCGTATATCTTCCCAACTCTGGTGCTTTGATCAAAGTCTATGGACAGCAGGTTCCTGTTATGTGCCTGGAAAGCAAAGCAGTAAAATGTCAGCTAGTGACAAGAACACAAACAGAAGCTTTTTTTTAACAGCATTAAAATCATCATAAATGGTGATTGAAGCCGCAGACATGCAAATATATGAATGAAGTGGCATGTCTGAGAGCAGCAAAGATTTCATTAGTCCAGATGAATTAATTGTGACATTTCCAGCAAACCCTGGTCTGCATTTATAAACAATAAGCTGCCTGGCGAACAAGTGAGAGAACTGTTTCCCGGGGAATGCTAATTAATTGCTGCATGTAACATAAATGCCCTTTTCTCAGGAAATCTCCTGTTTGTGCTTTCATCACCACTGCAGAGGTGTTGCAGCCTGTGCGTGTGGAAAGTACAGCTAACAGGTTACGAGTCATTTGACCTATTATCACCTCCGCTGACATCATCAATCGCTCAAAATCTACCGGATTGCACAACTCTTAGCACTTAAAAGTGACACTTTTTGTCCCCCTGGTTAATGTCAAATTGCACAGCTTAACCCTGCGTACTCCTAAAATGTTGCCGGGCTGCTTATTTGATCCATTCATATGGGATTCTGGGATATTCGGCTAGTTGCGTGCATCCTCTTGTTAATTCCCAATGCCTTTGTGCAGCACTGATGCCGCAGGATTGTGTTTTATATATTATCACAGTTGGCGTAATAACAGGCTGATGATTTAGTGTTTTACCCTGAGCCTGCGTTCGTAAGTGCTGTAGTTAGTCTTGCTCTGCTCCTTCCTCTGCCTCCACTCTATCAGGCTCGGGGCGTGGTCTCCAGGCAAGCTGATGTTGCAGCGGCTGGCCGTGGGACTGACTCCACCCCCGACGCCCCCCGGGAGGAGGGGCTCGGTGCTTAGCGACAGCTCCATCCCGCTGGCCAGCGTCACCAGAAATGACCCGTCGGCGCTGACTCTGTACGAGCTCTGAGAGTGATCTGGAGTGGGAAAGTGCAAGCGTAAGTGTGAATTGTGGGGATGTGGAAGGGGGGGGAGGGTGGGTGTCGAGGGTCGACCGTTTGTCGTGGGTGGGTCAGACACACACACAAAAAAACCACAAGTGCACAGAGATGCAAATATGCAACAACAGATGAGAAAAAAGAAGTGTGAAGAAAACATCAGTCATTGTGTGTCAAAAAGAAGAAAAAAAATCAGCCTTGAGAGGAAATCTGTGAGAAGCGGGCTGCATGAATGCGATGTCTGGCTCTTTGTGTGTGCGTTTTATTTGAATTAATTGCTTCAATCACTGTGCTGAGTGTTTTTTTTAAAGCTCTCTGCAACATTAGCATTGTACTGCATCAGCTATTACATCTTTAGAAAGGAGGAACGCAGGAGACAGATAATGAGAGAGTGAGAGAGAGAGGGGGGGCAATGAAAGGAGAAAGAGAGGACAGAGAGAGAAAGAAGGAGAGGAAGGTGGGGTATAGCAGCTTTTCACACATTGCAAAGCATTCTGAGAAACTGCTCTTTCATTTCTGCCCTGCTCAGAGTCAGGCTTCCACACACTTTCACACATGCCAAGATGGCTTTGTCTCATGTTTAAAACACAATTAATACAAAAATTTAGAAAAAGAGGGGTGAAAATAACCATAAAACTATATTTTAACCATAAAACTTAACGCGGCTAATAAACCGGATAGTAACTTCTATTCCCTCCGCCACCGTAAAAAAACCTATTCTGTACATATGGTTATTGTTGCCTCAGAGGCAGGCGAGGACACGGTGAAATTGTGGGCGGCGGAGAAAGAGGTGGTGCTCGAAAAATAGTGGGTCATTTCAACTTTTTTCCCTGGCAGCTCTGTCACACTGTAGCGTGGCGTACATGCATGTGTTTGTGCGCGCGTGTGTGACTGAGCGCGTGCGAGTTGGCGCAGATTTTCCCTCCCTGCAGTCCTGTCAGTGTGACAACTGCAAGAAAGCAATTAAAGGGATGACATGAGAAGAAACTGCTCCCATGAGTGGCTTCTTCACTCCACTCTCATTTTCTCCTCTTCTCATCTCTGCCCTCTTTTCCATTTTTTTTCTGCTTTGCCCCAGCAGTTGTTAAGGCATTTCACGAGTCAGTCAAATGTAGCATGTTTTGTGTAAATAAACAGCATTTTTTCTCCCCCCCGCTGCCCATTCGTCCGGTTATGTAAAGAGGTCGCATCAGATCTGTATGTGAAACTATTTATAAAAGCGGATAAATGCTTACTTAAAGCTGTGAATCTCCAGCGATGAAGAATGAGAGAAACGCAGGTCAGAGTTTCTGACTTAAACCAGAATAACAGCCACGTTTGCCGGCATAAATGTTTAAACATCGCTGTAACCTTACGCCCTGCCCTCTACATAGTATGTGGTGTATGGTTTAGTGCCTCTTCACATGACTCATAAATAGCCTTGTGGCTAGTTGCTGGTTATAGAACCAGTAAATACATAAAACCAATACACCTGTGGCTGCGATGCATAAACAGTCTGAATAATGAGCTGTGAGAAATTTAAAAGGCAAAAGCGCAGAACTCATTGTGATGCTGCACCTTGTCTGAACATGTAAATGGTGTCGCTGGCAGACAAGTTTGTGCTGGTGACAAAGTTCTCACGGTTGGACGCTTCAACCTCCACCCGAGACCAGCGCTCCAGGTTGCCATGGAAACCGCTCACCTCCGCCGTCGGTAAGGTGATGTTGGTCACTCGACCCTCGCTGTTGTACCTTGGAGAATAAACACAAAGGCAATAAGCAAACAAATACACACAGACGCGCGCACACACACGCACAAACACGCGCAGAAATCCATCGCTCGCAGGCAAATGACCACAACCAAGCCCGCAAAAAGCACGCAGGCACACATATGCATGCTCCCGTGCGCTAGCATGAGCTCGCAGTGAGTGTCAACTATGATTTATATGTGTAATTATCCAGCTGTGGAATCTGAGACAGAGACCGACTAGGCAGTGGTGAATAATTCAGACAGATGTGTTTTTCTGCCTGTACTATATGTGCAATACTAAACACGCATGTGTTCAAAGAGTTGCAGCAGACGTCCTTCAGCTAATCAGTCACTTTAAGCAAAGACTAAAAAGAAGAAAGAAAAAAACAGTCACACCGCCCAATCCCACCCCAGGCCTTCTCCAGCTTTGTTGATGCAGAAGTGACCACCAGATGGCACTCATATTTCATACCCCTAACGTAAACCTTGTCATATGAATACACATTCATGCAATGCAGTGTTAGCTCAAACATTCAGAGTCAAGCAACAAAGCGAGAACAGGAAGGAAGGAAGGAGAAGAGAGAAAGAGCGGGGACAGACAGAAAGAAGATCGCAATAAGCAGATAAGCTTTATAAATAAACCACAAACTCACTCATACACAGTGGTCCAACTGTTCTCATCACTTTTGGTTGCTAGGAGACCTGTGTTGCCATGGTAAGTGATGTGGGCGATGTCGTGGCCTTGGGCGGACACCTTCCTCAGCGTGCCACTGTTGCTAAGGGACAGCCAGTACACCTGTCCGCCAGGTAGAGCCAGCCAGAGAGGCACTCCGTGAGCATCCCTCCTCACCTGGAGGCTGCGGCCGTCGCGGCTCATCACACCCGACAACTGGCCGTCTGTGCCGTAAGAGAAGTTGTACAGGTAGTGACCTGTGATCAGGTGTTTGGTGTACAGGTGGGAACCATTCTATCAGAGGGAGAGAGAGACACTGTTGAGGATTCAGCTTCTGCAAATGACAAAACCTGTAAATTTAGAAACTATTAGGTACTCTGTACTCTCAGACTAGTGATTTGCAGGTACACACACATTAACCATAACTACTGTAAATTATGGGGTTTATTTCTTTAAATTATATATTTAAAGATGAAGAAACATGTTCATTTTAGAGCTTAGAATATGTAATATGTAACTGTTGTCTGTATGAAATTTTAAAATAATTTTTTGAAATAAGAGTTTCATTTTCTCAGGCAGAATGAACCGTTTTGTTTATTAAATGATCAGAAATAACAGGAAAGGCCAGATTTCTGCAACATAAGGCAATAGGCTCACTATCTTGTGTGCATCTATCATGCTTACTGTCGTGCTTAGTCACCCACAAAAGCCCACTCTGAGCCAGTAAACACCCTGATTGGATTAGGCTAACCTAGCTGACATTATTTGATCATTCAATCATTCAAAGCTATTAGAACGAGACTTGGAAGTGAGGAATATTATTTTTGTGAAATGCAATCCAAAATCATCCCAAGTTATTAAAGTTTAGCCAGTTTACTGCATTTATTCTTTATTTTTCTCTAAATGGGTCATATTAGAAAGCTAATGCTAGCTTTGTTAGCTGGTTCAGTTATCTACCTTCCTAACAGGCCCAACTAGCAGTTACTGTGTGTCAATAATTAATAACTAATTATCTCAGACTAATTTGTGTGTACAAATGAGCTTGCGTGGCTTAATCTGTTTTAATTTAGCAATGTGCAAATCCAAGTAAACACTTGAGTTAGTCAGTCTGTTAAATTTGCTAATAAATTATGAATTAAAAAGACAATTCGCTGGTATCCAAATATTTTACATGCAAATACACACATTAGGCATTGTGATAAGAACCTGGCTAAAGAGATAGAGCTCCTGGTCCAGAGGTGAGCTGATTTCCACCAGTCCGGCTGGGCTGGGCTGGGGCTGGTTGGGGCTTACAGCTCTGATCCGGATATTGCCCAGATCAGCAATATACAGGGTGCCATTGGGAGCCACTGCCAGAGAGGACGGGGCTTTGAGACGAGCATCACGGGCGTAGCCTCCGTCTCCTGATAGGAAAAACGGGAACTTGTCATTTCGGTAAGGACAGGAAAAGCTCTTTATCAACAAAATAGCATAATTCAAAGCAGCATCAGTTCTAACCACACTGAGAAATACAATTCGTTCTCCAGCGAAAGCGAGAAGTCACAACCAGTCCACACGCAGGTTGGCAAAATACGAGGATCCCATGGTGCCGCTTAAACGGTTATCAGTTTGGCTCAGGACGTGGACCTATTGGGATATGGTAACTTCCCAGTGGAGTGGATATGACCACCTTGATAGTGACCTCGGTCTTATCAGACGGTGGTAGTAGGCGACTGAATGCATCCAGATGTCTTTGGTTGCACAGCAGGATAACAGCTGGGTGAAGCCCTTTAGATGCTGTCAGCAGTAGGCCTGGGGCCTAGTGATGGGTCGTTCGCGAACGAAATGGCTCTTAGAGCCGGCTCTTTGACGTGAACGACGCGAGCCGGCTCCTTATCGCGAGCCGTCACGTGGGTTTTTTTTTTTTTTTCCCCTTTCTCTCAGCCTCTCTCTCGCACTTTTTTTCCGCTTCACTCTGCACGCGAGCCTTGTGCTTTACGCTGGGCAGAGGGGGGAGGGGCGGTAGTTACACTCAGTAGCACAGGAACAGAGCCAGAGAGAGAGAAAGAGAGGCAGGGACAACAACATTAGAAAGGTATAGTAATCATCCACAACTATTTTCAGTTGCAGATGATAAAGGATTGAGAAAGTTTATTCATGCAGGTCCATATGACAGAGAATATGCATGTTCTTTTAGTTTTCATATTATAATTTATATTTAATTGTGTTGTGGTTTGCAGTGTTTTGTGTTCTTTTCACTTTAAATTTGTGAAAGGAAAAAGCTGAAAATTTAAATAGTTAAAAGTTGAAATGTGAATAGTTGATTTTTGTATTATATGATTTATTTATTACATTTTATGTGGAGTGAATAAATAAAAGTATATTTACGGTGGCCCCTAGAGACAAAGCACATACAAACTTCAAATCACGTACGAACTCTGAAGCATGTACAAACTCCAAAACACGTAAAAACACGTACAAACTCCGAAGCACGTAAAAACTCAGAAGCATATAAAAACTCAAAACACGTACAAAAGACAACAGAAGTGCTCCAGGATGCTGGGCGCAGTGTTGAGCCTTTGTTATCTTGTGGCTACACAAGCCAGCAAGTACCAACGACCGGATTTGGTGTGTGGTAATAACAGGTAAATGAACTTTTTTTTAAATTATTTGAATATATATATGAGTGCCTGTGTATAAATACACAAACAATACACACATGCTTTCAATTGTGTAATTTAAGTGATCTAGTAGCTCGGCTTTGGAAGTTCAGTTCATGCTAGAAATGTGTTTTGGAGTTTGTACGTGTTTTGTCTCTAGGGGCCACCGCATATATTTATATATAAACATATATAAATAAAACCACTTGTTTTTATGTTAGTAATTCCTTTTGTGCATAATTTTATATTATTGTTAATAATAAATTAATTAAAGCAACAAAACAACCTGAAGAGCCGGTTCGGAGCCGAAAGAGCCGGCTCTTTTTAGTGAGCCGAACCGAAAGAGCCGGATCTCTAAAAAGAGCCGGAAATCCCATCACTACTGGGGCCTCTGATGGGTCTGTGCAGACAGCAGGGTGGCAGTTTATCTCGCGACAGCATGCGCATTATGTGTGTATGCTTTTGTGGGCGACCGCGCACGGGCTCGCATCCGTTAGTATCGGCGGGTGTGCGCTCGCATACGTGTCCGCGTTCAAAGACACTGTGTGAGTGTTTACGGCGAAGGGATGGAAACGGAAAGCCTCTGAAGAGAGTAATCATCTGTTAACAGCGAGACATGATTGAAAATATGCAAAGTACAACTCAAGGAATAGGGATGGTTACAGCCCATTGGCTTGTGGCATGGGAGAGACACTTCCCTCCATTTTGAATAGAAAAGAGACTGATTTTTATGAGCAGAATTAAATGATAAAATCACATCCGCTGACACTTACAATGAAAGCACGGCCTAACTGTCAAAAGAACATCTGCTTATTTGTTGGGTCCTTTTCCTCTTCCTTTTATTGCATTTCAGGTGCCCAACCATGATACAGCAACCAGTTAAAACATTCGGCGTGTGGAAGTGAGCATTTTCTTTCACCAGCTGTAATTTGAATGGATTTGAAAGGTTTCTCCTGAGCTGGTTGCTACTGAATTTAGCTGGAGGTCTCCACAAAGAAGAAGCCTTCCTATAAATACAAATATAAATACATCGACCCACACACACACAAGCATCCACTTTCTGTTTAGCCAACACACAAACGCTCACAGTCAAGTCGTTCTCTTAATTCTCCAGCCTGATGTTGTAGGCGGTCTTTTCTTTCCTGGGTATTGTCATCATTTATATAAAAGTCATTGTCATATTTTTTATTGTTTTTCAAGGAGAGTCGAAGCGGCTCTTCCTAGACACTAAGATTCCAGCTGACTTTAATAAGTCGGGGAGGGAAAGTGCTAATCAAATTATTGTCCAGCAGGGACGCACGGGGCAGCCAGATTTACCCACTCAATATCAAGATATACAGACTAAATCAAATCCTCCGAGCTTCACAATGCTCCAGTTTTTGTTTCCTCTAAAACTACTTCTGAAGCAGGCCGAATATGATGCCACCAGAATTAATTCTCAAATGCTTTTGCATGTGTTGTAGCGCTCTAATCCTATTAAGCATAATCTAATACGTTCACATTACTTAATCCTGCACTCCTCACATAACAAGTGTGCGTATGTGTGCCTGGTGACCCACCAGAGAAGCAGTCGCAGTTGGGGTCTATCTTGCAATCGCAGTCCGTGGGGGCTCCGGAGATAATCGATATCTCGCCGTTGGTTGACACCTGTGGAGTTTTCAAAAAGCGACATGTCACAACGTGCTGCAGGAGGCCACTGTTAAACAGAAGGTAATGTTCCACAACAGCCTTTGTAATGTCTCGTCTCTCTGGCAAATAAGATAATGATGGCATTTCATATAAAAACCTGCGCTGAGTTACAATATCACTTTGCGTGTATCCGCTGTTCCTTTAGCCAAAAACATCACCGATGATATCTTTGGTGCCTCTCCGTGAAGTTTAGACAAACAAAGGCATTATGCATCTTCGATGTATGACACTATTCCCTTGCTGACTGACAGATCTTTGGAACATTAAGTCTCGCTCTCCAAACAAATTAAGCTGATTGTCCTGATGGGGAGGCGAGCTGCAAATGGAGGTGAAAACTGTTGCAACAACAGCTTGATTTTGATTAATCTTGGGAGGCCGATGCTGCTTAACTAGCCCGAGAGGACCGTGCATTGTTGGAAGATAATTGTCAAAGATGATATGTTTGATGAAGACTTGCTTTTATCAACTTTATGATTCCACGGGGAAAGTTTATCTGAGGTGTTTATTATAAAGCCGTTCCCTACTGCAGCTCGTTTGTTTGCATTGCCAAACCCAGAAAACCCCATGTTTCCAGTGTCTGGGAAAAAAAACAAGTAAATAAGCACAATTCCCACAAAACTACTTTCCAAAATCTCCATTCATCCATCATCTGAGAGTAGAGAAAACCTTACTCCTAATTTTAGGTTAGAAGCAGAATTTCATCACCTTGACCTATAAAATACTCGAATCTAAGGTTTTACGGATCAGGACATAATAAAAGCAGGTAGATACAACCACAATAACAACACAATATATTATGTCAGTGTTAATTTAAGCCAAATTTAGAAGCAGTGAGTGAGGAAACAGTACACGTTTACGCACAGCTTCAATAAGAATTAGAGGGTAAGTAGCAGCCATGTGCTGCTAATCAAATTCACTTTGTTCATTTATCATCAGCAAGTGTGAGCACCTCTATGAAAGCAGAAGCTTTGGCAGTTTGCTGGTCTGGAGGAAGAACAACCCGTTGTTTCCCATCAATCAGATAGAAAGAGTCACAAAGGGAAAACATTCAAGACAGCTGCTAATCTTCACAAGAGTGGAAGTCCCAGCAAATTCGCCCTAAGGTCAGTCTATGCATTGCTCAGAGAAACCATAAAAACACTCAAAATCTACATCTTAGAGTCCACAGACCTAAATCAGCAAGCTAAATGTTAAAGTTCATGACAGCACAATTAGAAATAGACTGAAAAAGTATGGAAGGATGTCAGGGGAGACCCTCTTCTCTCTAAAAATAAGATGGCAGCATGATTCATATTTGAAAAGCTGCATCTGAACGAACCGCAAGACAAAACAATGTCCTTTGGACAATAAAGAACAAATTGGAGCTGTTTGTCCACGATGCACAGCGCAAATTTAGCAAAAACCAAACTCAACATATAAGCACAAACACCTCATATCAACCGTCAAGCACGGTGGTGGAGGGGTGATGATTTGAGCTTGTCTTGCACCTTGCAATCGTTGAGCCCAAAGTAGAGTGCCAACGTATTCTAGAAGCCATCTGTCTGACACCTAAAGCCTGGCAGTAATTGGGTAAAGCATCAGAACGATGATCAAAAGCACAACAGAAACACTGACAAAGAAAAGAACCAAAGCGTTGCCTTGGCCCAGTCAAAGTCTACACCTCAAACTGACTGAAATGCTGTGGCAGGCTCTGAAGAGAGCTGTGCAGAAACGAACCACAAACCTCAATGAACTGAAGCGACGCTGTAAAGACGCGAGAGCCAAAATTCCTCCACAACGAAGCGAGAGACTGATAAGGTCGTCGAGAAAACAGTTAATTCCATTTATTACTGCCACAGGCGGTTTTACAGGGTACTGAATCACGCGGTGTGTTTAGGTTTTTCACACAATGCTTCTGCATTTTGACTTTCGGTAAACAAACAGTGACATGGTGAAACAGATCATGTGCTGTTCTTCATCTCAGCCTTCTCAGAACAAGATTATGTTTTATCTCGTGCTTATTATGTTCTGAAACGTAAGGTGTAATTCGTTTCGCCATGCAAACTGTTCTACTCACACAGGGAAAAAACAGCTTGTTTCCTCTTCACAGTACAACAAATGCTTCATCTTTAAACATGTCCAAAATAAACAGAAAATAAAAAGTTGTTGCAAATTGCCCTTAATTTAAAGCAGATAAAGACGGGCACAACGGAGCAAATGTGGCATGTAATGAGTTTGATTTTAATGCTCCAGTGTGATATAACGAATAACACAGCAACTTATGCAAAATAAAAATTTTAAAAAGCACATATTGGTTATGCATGTGTGGTCCTTGATGTCCTGGCCAAATGTTCTGAGTCTATGTGATGGGAAGACGTGCCTGGACCATGAGCGCAGACCGCAAGCGGTGCCAAGTCATCGCCTAAATACTTAGTATGAAGGCCAAGGCACGTTCACATTTAATAGAGCTTATTACACTAAAAAAAGACTTGCTGGCTAAACAGTACAAGCTGGTGCGAACCATTGAAAGTGAAACCGAGCACTTAATTCACGCATCATTTTTAAAATCAGCTTAAAACATCATGTCAGGTGTATCTGTGTGCAGCGAACTTACCTGAAGTGTTCAGTATTTCATTTCTCCTGCATCACATTGTATTTGCCTGGCTGTTCTTTGTTTCTTAATGCACTGATTGATTGCACATCACAAACTGCTGAGATAATCCCAACTCGTCATCACACACATCTAAACAAATGATCATTAATTTTACTTTACGGCTCGTTGTTACAAAGCGGTGTCATTCACTGTCAGTCTGGCACCTGTTGCTGAATAAGTGTGGAAACCTTAACAAACATGGATGGATCCATTCCTGTCTGAGTCCAACTGAGACGCTTGATAAATAGGAGCCTAAAAATGCCAAACATAAAATAGGTGTGTCAAACGCAGTTTAAAAAAAAAAAAAAAAAAAGGTCTTTTCATTGCCCATTGCAACATGGCTGGTCGGTACCCAATAAAAAGGCATTTGAGGTATTATATGTTCCTGTCTGCCTCCACATGGACCCAGCGTGTTGCTGCACACCACAAAGGTGCTATTGATTGAGTCCAGCAGGCACTACCTTTGTGCTGTTGGTTCCAAAATGCTGCAGTGCTATGACAACATGCTGCTACCTAATGGAGCAAATGGACAGAAAAAAGTAATATACTATATATACTTCTTTTTTCTCTAAAACTGAAACCGTACTTCTTGATTATTTTTTGAATGCCTTTGATTTTGAGCATCTACGTCCTAGACACAGACTCGACGCACTACCTTGCTGCGTAGCATCTGTTAGGCAAACAACCTGTTCACAGTGGGACTCATGATGCAACAAGTGTGAAGGTAAATTAGTGTCATAAGGCCAGATGGATTGCCAGTGTCAGCTCTAGCTGAGCTGTTTCTTTTTTCCTGTTGTTATTTCCATCAGAGACGTGGAAAACGTTCATGCGAAGAGACAAGAGGCGTGCATTGAAATGTCAGGGTAATATGGAGGAATATACACTGCTCAAAAACATGAGATATCAATGGGGAAAAAGCCTGGATATGGACTGGTTAATGTGTTAGGAATGAAAAGATGTCACATCCTTTGATGGAAATGAAAATGCTCAACCTACAGAGGGGTTGAATTCAAAGACACGTGAAAATCAAAGTGAAAAAATGATGCTGCAGGCTAGTCCATTTTGCTTACATTTCAAATGGTTCTAGTTTGTAGCTTGTATGACCCCACGTGCTTGTATGCATGCCTGACAACATCAGGGCACCTAATGAAACGATGGATGGTGTCCTGGGGGATCTCGTCTCATATCTGGGCCAGGGCATCACCGAGCTCCTCGACAGTCTGAGGTGCAGTGTCAGATGGACTAAAACATAATATCTCAGAGGTGCTCTACTCAATTTAGGTCAGGCGAGCAAGGGGGTCATTCAATGGTATCAATTCCTTCAGCCTCCAGGAACTGCCTGAATACTCTTGCCACATGAGGCCATTGTTGTGCACCAGGAGGATCCCAAGACTCACTGCACCAGTGCAGGGTCTGATAGTAGGTCCTAGGATTTCATTCTGACACCTAATGGCAGTGAGGATGCCAATGCCTAGCCTGTAGAGGTCTGTAGAGACCCTTACATGTCTGTCAGGGTGAAGCTGTTCTCATCTGTGAAAAGCACAGACCACCAGTGGTGGACCAGCCAATCCTGGTACTCAATGGCAAATGCCAGTCAGGGTCCAAGGTGCTGGACTGTGAGCACAGGGCTCACTAAAGGACCAAGTCTGTTTCTGATGTTTTGGTCAGAGACATTCACACCAGTGGCCTTCTGGAGGTCGTTTTCCATCCTGTTCCTCTTTTCACAAAGGAGCAGATTCGGGTCTTGCTGACATGTTGAGGACCTTCTACAGCCCTGACCAGCTCTCCTGAAATCTCCTCTATGGTCTTGATGCTATGCTGGGAGCCACAGCAAACCTATTGATGTGTCATCCTGGAGGAATATGAGCAGCGACACTGACACTAGCCAAATACAAATGTAGTGAAAAAAAGCCAGAAAAGATGAGAAGGGAATAAATGTCAGTGGCCTCCACCTCTAAAAGTATTTCTGATTTGTTGCTCCTCTAGTGCACCTGTTGTTAATTTCATCAACACTAAAGCAGTTGAAACTGATTAACAACCCCCTCGGCTACTTAACTGACCAGATCAATGTCCCAGAAGTTTAATCATCTTGATGCTCTACTCTGATTACAAAGTGTTCCTTTCATTTTTTGAGCAGTATATTAACACTCTGGATAAGTATGGTCTTTTGCAACTTCAGTATAAATTTGCAACATGAGAACTGCGATAAATGCATCATTAACAGGTGCCCTCAAAAGTCTTTTTAGTGACCTGCTGGATGCGGTTGATTCGCCTCTCATCAGTCTCAGCAATGTACAGCGTGCCCAGGTGGGACAGGGCGATGGCCTTAGCTGCCTCCAAGGTGGCGCGCACAGCTGCCCGGCTCACCAAGTGATGGTCAATACCTGGAACCTGGCAGTGGATGGGACGTCCTGCTACAATCCGCACCTGCAGACTTTCTGACACCTAAGGAAATACACCACAACGTATTATCTGTTATAAAAGAGAGAGGCACAATACAGACACTTACATCAATTCAACAGAGTCAGCCACTCTGTTGAATTGCTTTGGTTTTGATCCGGTGTATCAAACATCGCCTGCCTCATCTCCTGACTCATTACTTTTGAACATGCTCAAACAGGCAATTCATTAATTTCGGAGAAAAAAGTTGAGTGACATTTTCTTAAAAACAACTCCTGCAGAGACCTGTGATAGCATGTTATTTTTTTAACAAGGTGCTTTTTTTTGCTTTCTTTTATGTTAGCAGCCTCACTCACTCTAAATTCACCTAAAGTGACAGCACTGCAATTTGTGAAAAATATGTTATTACCCTCTCTTCCACTGCTACATATAGTCCCAATGTCTCATAAGAAAGCAGATGAATGAATGAGAAGCAGGCGTATATTTCCCTCTCTTGCAAGCCTCTGCTTTGTTTCGTGCGTATTTCTCTACCTGCAGGACGATGTTGTTGTCGAGGATGTACAGGGAGTTGTCCAGTGGGTTAATGGCCAGGTCTGTTGGCCACTCCAGCCGCACCTGAGGAATGACAAACACTTATTGTATATTTCTGTGAAGAAAAAAAAAAGCGAGAACAAAAGAGCAAAGAAGTCCTTGGTGGCAGCTGCCCACAAGAGCCAGTTACAGGTGATACAAATAACATCTCCTTAATAACATAGTATTAGGCCTCCTGACCCTCCCTGCTCATGCAAAGGTCAGTAGCGGGCAGGGAGCCTTCCCTGTGTTTATTCAAGACTCACACTGGCTCGCTTCGGCACGGTTCCAAATGTCATCCAATAACCGTGATCGCTGCCTGCTCAAATAGCACACCCTGTCCGCTAACACTGTGGGGGTCAAAGGCAGGCAAACCTACACCAGCGCACAGCCACCCACATGACTGTCCATCTCACTCGCAGGCGCCCGCGACCGCTGCAGAGACGACGCGGTGCGTCTGAAGGATGAGGTGATTGATGACTCCGAGGACGGATTGGTAAATAAATGGATCATGTTAAATTGCCACTGACATGTCCAATTATAGGCCCTGTCAAATGAGAGACTAGAAGGTTGACTCTGAAATTCCATTTTTAAAGATAGAGAGATTCATCAAGCAGGACTCACGGTGTCCCATGCATCAAATCCCTGCTGCACACGATATTGAACTTTGCTGTGACGGCAGGCGATTGCTTCGAGAAGCTGACCTGCACACAGGTTAAAGTTCTTTGTGTTTTTCATTTGTATATATTAAGAGAGCTTCAGCTTGCATTTCCACATCTCTTAAACAGAAAGCCAATATTATTACCAGAGATTTGAGCAATGCAGTATCTCTGCTTATAAGCACCAATGGTAGGAGATGGATTTAGTGTGTTGCTATGATACACTGCTCACCATACGTACTGATGAGAGACGAGT
This sequence comes from Aulonocara sp. 'chitande type north' Nkhata Bay, assembly GCF_057382095.1. Classification (NCBI taxonomy): domain Eukaryota; kingdom Metazoa; phylum Chordata; class Actinopteri; order Cichliformes; family Cichlidae; genus Aulonocara; species Aulonocara sp. 'chitande type north' Nkhata Bay. The sequence continues at coordinate 18,892,686 of NC_141345.1, forward strand.
ACTGCAGGAAAAAAAGTCTTATCAACAAAAGGTAAAAGGTACAAAATTTATTTATTTATTTATTTAATTTTAGAGTATCTAGTTGCTAAAAACATTGGGAGATGTTGTAAAGTGTAACATTGTTTATAACATATCAGTGAAGTAGATACAGCAGTAGGGACATGCTTCCTACTGTGTTGCATCACCTCTCTTTGTTTGGAGATCAGTTGCTGCAGTTTTGAAAGCAAAGTGTTTACCTGTTCTTGCTGAATATAGGATTTCACATGCTGAACAGTCTGTGGCCTTAGAATACTCCACATATTTCCACTTGGGTGTTGGATTTGACACTGCAGGCACTCTAGTCTAGCACCTGGATTTCTTTAATGCACTGTTGTTGTAATGTCATTACTATGACAGCATACATTGCTTCAAAACCTGCTGCCCCTATGTTATGTGCACTTGTCTGTACAATGATAATCATTGGAGGAACCCTCGCTTCTTTAGAAGTTCAGATTCTGATTGGTCACATCACATCAGTGGATGTTGAATCATGGAGGCAGCAACAAAAACTGTTCCTGAGCTGTGAATTCTTCTCCCAAATCACATTTGTGTTTTTTAGCGTACTGCCTGGAAACCCAAAGATCACGGCCACTCAGTTTTTGATTTTGTCCCATTTCTATTTCTCCCGATTCTCTGAAAATATTTGAGATAAACATTTTCAACGCCTCCCCTTCTTTTTCAATTATTTATTGAATTATGTTATTTTGAAACTATTGAACTACACAGAACTGCACTGAAAAATGTCTTTTGTGCTTGTGGCTGAAATGCAAAAAAAGCCTCATATTCAGATGTTGTCCTGTGTGCAGAGAAAGCCTGTTTACGCCTTTTTTTTTCCAGAAAAGAGAGGCTTTGAGGCTTTCTCTTATTTGGCCTGACATTACTGTGAGCAGCGTGACAGTGTGAGGCAGAGCCTGAAAGCAGGTGTCACAGGGCTAAAGCGGGAGACACCCTTGAGGATGTCAAAACTGCACTTTGGAGTACTTGACTATACCTGAAACCAGCTGGGGAGATAACATTGTTAGGCCTTATTTGACACCATCAAGGAGTTCAGCAGTTCTTTTTGGTTTAAAACACACAGTGACGTAGCTCTGTGTACTCATCCCCTTCCCGTTTTTTGTAATCAACACAATAAAACCCATTCATTACAGACAGCTAACATTAGCATGCCTCGCTAATGTTAGCTGTCTGTAATGAATTTTTTGAGCTGTGTAGGTGAGTGGCAGATGACTCTGCAGTGCTGGAATAGCATTAACATAAAGGACAAGGAAGAGCAATCATTTCCAGTATTAATAATCTGTATCCTTGCAGATTTAGTGAGCTAAACTATCAAACTGAGAAGTTCAGAAATGATAGCATGGTAGCTTGTACTTTCAGGAGAAAGCTAAGTTGAATGTAGACAAAGTGCTACAACAGCCAAGAGATGATGAGCAAAGATGACACATTGAGGTCACACATTGTTTTTTTGTTTTGTTTTTTAATTCAACGAAGAATGAATTTGACATGATCTGAACAATGAGTAACAAACAACGAGAAGAGCCAGGAGGCAGCACGGGCCCCTTTAACGACACATAATATCCCCTCTGGGAATTCACCTGGCTTGAACATTGATATTCACACACACATACACAGGCGCTCACATCCCCATGTGTGGGCAGAGATCCCTCTATAGAGCCAGTAGCTCATCTATAATTCATCCTTTGCTCTAATAGGCCTGATATAAGTTAGCAGTGTGATCTGAAGGCTGCCAGATCAAACCTATGCAGTCTTTGGTCTCTCCTTCACACACAAGCACACATACCTTGAAGAAATGATAAAGGTTCTCAGTAGAAGAAGCTTTGCAGTGTATACTGCTGTTTAATAAGCAGGCTTATTTTTCTACAGATTATTAAAACAACAGCATTCACAGCAAATCTGCTTTCCGCTGGTCATCGAAACTCTGCCGCATTATTAACTCACCTGGCCGATGTCCATGCGTGAATCGCAGCTTAGCGGCTGCGTCGACATCAGTCCGTTTGAACCAATCACAGTGGAGAGCAAACCCCTCTCATTAATCTTCTGAATGGTGGTGCCATCAACGAAGTAGACAACTCCTCCTTTATCCACAGCAATACCTAGGCGGGTGAGAGAGAGACAGAATGAGCTTTTGGAGATGACAGAGAGAAGCGAGCGGGGGGTGAGAGAATGAAAAGGGAAAACGAGAAAACCTAAAGGAGAGAAAGGAAGAGGGGAGATGAGTAAGGGGAGAGAAGTAGAGTGGAGAGAGGAGAGGGCTTGGGAGAGGCATCCAACTCAGTTAGACATTCAGCTCAGCAAGTGGCTGTCTTATCAAAGGCACTGCACCACAGAAATGTAATTATATTTCCATTCCAGAGCCCACTAAAGGGATTAGAACAATGCAACTGGAGGAAGAAGTTATTTGTCATATTAGATGTGAGCAGGGTGCCGCAGTGAACTTTTGACATTTGATGCTTCTGCAAATGTGCTTTATAAATGAGCATCCACACTTCAAACACACGTGCACATGCCCGCATGTGCATACATGCGCACTTGTATTTGCAGAGTGCTCTGGGACGCAAGCTTTGCCAGCGCTGTTTGCTATTAACAGCATATACTTGAACTCTCCATGCAGTGGAGTTCTGCAGCAGAGAAAGGAAAAGAGGTAAGTCCAGGTATTAAAGGTCAGGGCAGCCTATGAATCATCTGTTATGGATGAGGAGCAACCTTCATCCCCGCCTCATCTTCATACCGAGAATAGGCCTTTGATTCAATAATACTCCACTACTCAGCCCTCACCTCTTACTACACCAATCTCACTCGATTGCTTTCACTTAGCATCTGTGACAATAAGCCATTTTTTTAGCATTTCTACCTGCCATCTCCAGCGCATGTGTGCCATTTACGAATGATTTTTATTTTTTATTCTGCATCATTAAGTCACAACATGTTTATGCGCTGTGTATATAATTTCATCTCACACTGGCCTCCAAGGACTTCATGGAGACAAAACCTACTTATTGCATTTCCAATCAATGACAGAACTAAGCGGTTTAAATATAGTAGACTATAAAACAGTAGAAAGCATTAAATAGCATGACAACATAGAGTCTTATAAGCAGATTCTGTTCCTTAATTTTGTCTTTAACATTTCATCTCTTTAACCACACAAGGATATAGAAAAAATGGAGTCATTGGTTGAATCCAAGTTCATAGTTGACTCAGCTCTCTTTTTTCCCCCATAAGGGAAATATCTGACTTTTTAGCAGATAAATGTTATGTGTAAACCTCCTAGTTGCTAACTTTGTCCTTTATTGCTGTCTCACTTTGAATATTACCACTAGTATGTTTCCATGAAGTACACTATGTAACTGCTGTGTAATTTTACTAGGTGAAAGAACGAGTAATTGCTAGCAGCGTGCTGTAATTTCGACACTGTTGTGACCAATCTAACACGGCAAATTCTGCACTTAATGGAACTGACCGTGCTGCAAAACTTTATCCTCTGACAACATATTTATTATGAAATAGTGAAGATGACATTTTAACATAAATAAATACCAAATAACGGCACAACACATGAAATGACCCAGACACACTAGAGTAAAAACAGGACTGTTTTTGTGTTCGGCAACCGACTGCGAGTGTGCAACACCCTCAACCTCTGGGCGACACTTTTGAACACATGACCTGGTTGCAGCCTGACTCAGGATGTCAATTTCTAAATGTCTGTGACGCATCTCCTTGGAATAGGGGAACTGACTCAGGTAATCGCCAACTGGTTGTATTCTGATTATATTCTGATTATATTCCCATATGAAAGCTAGCTATGCCATTTTGTAGTTAAATCTCTGCAGCAACTATGTCACTATTTGTGGATACGTTTCTGATTTTCTGTTTGATGTTCTGGCTGGACTCTGAAAGTAAGTAGTTCATGTGAATTTCTGTGTATGCAGATGAGATTTTTGCAATAGTGTTTTCACAGTTAATCAGCATATTATCACAAACAGTCATGACCAACATGTCCCCATTCATTTGCAAACTAATAGGAGACTGATGGCAGACTGATTCTGCCTGATTGTTGTTTTATCAGCGTGTTGATGCGTCAGAGTTGGTTTGAAGACAGCCACTGACTGTGAATGGTCACAAGCCTGGTCCCAGTCCTTAAAGGGAAAAACAAAGTTCACAACAATTCTGTTTGCGCTGTTTTTTACCTGCTATGACTGTAGCGTGACATCAATGCCACAAAAAATGCTGCTCTAAGCTAATTAGCTAGCACTGGCATCACATATTCTTCACCTGATGACTGATAATTTGACCTTCTAGCCAAGATGGTGACCCCTGAATATGAAGGCAAAGCACCATGTTGTACATAACGACTTCTCAGAGCTCTATCCATTGCCTGTTCGAGCCAGAAATGATGAGTGTAGTTTTGTGAACCAAAACATTAAAAAGTTGCAAAGTCATAAGATAAACAAAATATGCTAAAACACACTGTGGAGCTGAGGGGAGTTATGTGTGGCTTCCTTACTAAAAGTGACCCCTTTGACAGGAACACAGAGTCACTGAATCATTTCTTTCATATCTAAAGAATATTGATTAGTTCAGCTTTAAAAAATGTCAGAACACAGTGGAAATTTCCTGGAACAGAAGATAATTGTTTCAAGTTGTTTTTTTGTTGTTGTTTTGTTTTTAAGATTTAATGGGCTCACTGAGACATTCAGCTTATCGTGATTAAATTGGGCAGTGGAGTGAAATCATCAGTATGCAGTACAACTACTCCCCCATCATTCAGTCATCTTTTCTAGTTCTGTCAGTCTTTCTCCTTCCAAACTCTGTCACGCTGGATTATTTCGAGATGTGCCTCTGTTCGCTCTGAGAGCCCAGGATAAAAATCATTACTGCCCTTTCCCCGGGTAGCTCTAATGTCTCATCCTCCTTGACATACAATAGCTTTCTTTACACATGCTTTGTGTTCAACGCGCGCACACGCACGTAGACGCGCACTAAAAAAAGTGATGCACTGCCGCCGCAACTAGATTCACAAATGTCCTCAGACCGAGCAACCCTGGACCGACCCCGTGAGTCATAAATCGCGCAGGTGGAGTGGTGGTGGAAAAGGGAGGTGGGCAAAGGGGGAGGGCCAGGGTCAGTGTGTTTCCTCCAGGGGCCAGAAGGTGAACTGCAGAGCTCTCCCTCCTGGCCCCTTCATCATTTCTCTGACACAAACAGATTACAGCACCCACACAGCCTCAGCCCTCCTCGGCAACACCTTTCCACTCCTCGTCTTGCATTTCCCCAGCTCTCCATCCTCCCTAACCTGATCTTCCTCCACTCTCTCTTTCCCCCTCCTCTCTTTGCTTTTTTCTTGTCCTTTGCTTTCTTGTCGCGCTCTCTGTGTCTTGCCCTGTATCTCGCAGGTGTTAATCAAATCACTGACCTCTGGCGCTTGGATAATGTTTAGGCTCTGTTTTTTTTTTTCATCTTCTCTCTATTCAGCCCATTTTTTATTCTTCCATCTCTTCCTCTTGGCCTTGCCATTCTTCCTCCTGTCACCTGCTATTATGCAAGAGGGACGTCTCAACCCACAGTGCAGTCTGAGCCCACTTAGGCCTGAAATTTGGCACTTTCTCCCTGCTGTAACACCATCCTCGTATTCCTCCTACTTTCCTTTCACTTTCCCATCCATTCCTCCTCCTAGCACTTTCTCGCTAAACCTGTCCCTGATCTTAGAGCTCATAAATCCTGCACAAGGACATGACGAGTCAGCCAGGACTCTCCCTCAATACTGATTTCTGTTCTCTCCCTCTGTCCCTGGATATTATTCTTTCTTTGCCCGCCTTGGTCTCACAGACTTCCAGCCTAAATTCCCACTTCCCGCTAGTTTTTTTCCTGTATTATGACATCCTTATTACGCATACTCGGGATCGGCATATCACATATTTATACAAACAGGTTCTAAATAGATGCCAAACTACCATTAACAGTAAACAAAGTCTTATTCATTCACACACAAGTACGAAAATAAAGAAATATTGCTGTTATTGCTCGACATTGGTGACAGGATTTACACCAGTTTATGTGTTATTTAAAAGCATTTTGCCGTATTTATTGAAAAGGTGGTAGATTAGTCCACATTCTCCTTGTCAGGGACTGGATTTCCTGCTGTCTTTTATAAAGCTGTGTGCTGCTTTAAGGGAATTTACAGCCCCGTCGTATAGCCAATGGATACTCAGAAGACATCAAAAGATTTACTGTTTCTCCCTGGGTGAACCTGGCACTCTGATACTCATGTTTAGAAGCTGGCAGACACACCGGTGGAGAAGTAATTGAGATAAATCTCAACTCCACGGGGAAACGGACATTTGGCTAAAGTTGGGACAGGATTTTATCATCAAAGAAAAGTGAATTAGACTGAGTTGCGGTGACCTTGGAAAAAACAGAGGGAAGAGGGAGTGGAGGGAAGGGGAGGATGATACAGTGACGCTATTCACATGCAGCCAAAGAGGGGGGAAAAAGACAGACAGTGCCAAAAGAGGTGGGAAAGAGAAGAAGGGTGGTAATAAGACAGAGGTCGTGATGAGGAATTGCTCCAATTAACCATTACAGTCCAATCACTCTCAATCAAAGAATCTCTTTGTTCTGTGTCCTTGTCAAAAGAATATCAGTTCTAACGGCCCCCTGTGGCAATGCAGTACAATCCAATCTGATTAATGCCTTGAAGAGAGGGGTCTTAGAGAACATCAGTGTTGATTACAGCTATTTGAAGAGAGGATGCCACCAGGAGTTCTCTGAGCAAAGAGCGAGGGAGAGGTGAGGAAAGGTGTAAGGTGAGAAAGAAGATAATGTGTAATACGGTCATTAGAACACAAGTTGTGGATTATATATCTTATTTAGTAGCACTCGGAGACAACACTACAGGCTTACAGTAACATCAGGATGTGGTGTGTGTGTGTGTGTGTGTGTGTGTGTGTGTGTGTGTGTGTGTGTGTGTGTGTGTGTAAGTATGTGGTGCACAGTGACTGCTAAGACCTGAGCACTCGAGAGCACAGGAAGTCAGCCTTATGGTGCTATTCAAGTTTTCCTTAACAGTACTTTCACCTTTCAAACATTGACAGCAAAGCTGCCAAAAGAGGTGCTGCTATAGACGAAAGAGAGAAGAAACGTAAAATCACACACACATCAGTGTCTGACAGGCAGTTAACCAGCACGTACATGTACAGAAGAAACACAATGTAAAGGGATGTGGTAAACAGGAGAAGAAAGCATAATTTGCACAGTTTCGTTTATATATGAAAACTCTGACGCACCCACACAATCACAGCACAACACACGGGGGAGAGGAACACACACACACACACACACACACACACACACACACACACACACACACACACACACACACACAGGGTGCCAGCAGCCCGAGGTGTAAGCCATTCAATCTGCCCTCCCGTATCCCCCAGGCCCAGTGAGTGTTAATGACATGGACTGACATATTATTACAACATCTACAGTAAATGATGCGAGCTGGAGCTGATTATGGCCCGTGGCATTTCTGTACAAAGTAACTGTATGTGACTGACAACTGAATGCAGAGCGATAGACAGTTTCACCTGCACGACTGGCCCAAGCGAGGCACACTGGCCATAAATAAAGTCAACCACATTAGCTGGGGAAAGCCTGCAGGGTTCACTAACTGCTGCAGTCCAATTGTGAGTGAAGCTGAATAACAGACTGTCTCAGAGTCTTTAGCTTGCTGTGTGGTTTGCACCTCACCTTCACCATTTCTCCTTGAAAACACACAACGCTGCCGGTACGTAAAAGTGTGAATGTGTGCACATGTTCGCGGCAGCTTGTGGGTGTGTGAGTGTTTGTGTGCGCGCAATGCATGCAATGAAGAAGCTAGGCGGAAAAGATAAGGCTTGGCAGTTAATCACATTGTGCATATGCAAATATAGAGCGGGTAAATCAGAGCGTCTGCAGATACACACACGCACGCACAACTTTCATCAAGACACTTGGGTCGCCCATGTGCACTAAAGGAGGGAAAATAAACCGCCTCATTCAATTTCAGAATTGTGAAACGCCTCTGTGCACTCTGTGGTATATGTGTGAGTCCAAATGTGTTCATTTCACACAATGTTTGATTGCACACCTGTGCAAAGAAGAAAAAGTTGTGCTGTACACATTTTGCTAGTGCTGCAATCAGTCCCCGATCCTGCACCTTCTGCAGCAAACGGCTCTATAATCTATGACATGCTCATCTCCTAACTGCTGTGCTATAGTTGCTCCTATTTCCCCAATCAAACACGTTCTATCGATCAATACCAAATAGCAGAGGCGTGTATTTCTTGTGGATCTTTGGTAAGCAGAAATAATTCATGCTTCTTGTAATTAATTATTCATTGAAGCCCCACAGAACAGACAGTGGCTTAGTAATTAAGTCTGAATCAGACACTGTGGCTCATCTAATTACCAACCACTATAAGTTTGTTAACATATTAACCCGCATTAATTAATTATTGATAGCGTTCTCCTTTATTTTGAGCTGGTATAGTTCCCAACTACACATGTATGGCGAGGCGAGGAATTCTCGCACGCAGAGACCTGAAAGGAGATTTTGAATTAGTTGCATGCTAATATTCATGCAAATAAACATTTTTTCCCTTTTCTTTTTCAGAAAAATATGCGATTCGGTGGTAATTGCCTTGTTTGATAGCAAAAGAGAGATCCAAAGCAATCACAGAAGCGGCAGACAAACTCAATTATAAAAAGCAATTGAAATGCTTTGGACTAGAAAGCTCCATGAAAGGCTGAGGGGTTTGGGATCTGTGCGAGTGTCTTGCAGATTATGTCGCACTGTTTAGAACATCAAACAAAACACAAGAAGGTCTATCAATAGGCGCTCTTTTACCAAACACGCCATCGTGGCAATATTGCATGATGCCATGAAAATGGCAACAACAAAAAAGAAAAAACAGCAACAAAAAACAGGAAGTGGGATCAGATGGGAGGAACAAATGTTCTGACATCTGAAAAAAAGCAAACGGAAGAGCGGCAGAAAACTACTATAGAGTGCAAATCTATGCAGCTTCCACCCAAACAAAGTATCCCACGTACAAAGACATCCCAGTGTCCTAGCCAGAGGCAGCACCAGTGTAGTCTCTATCACAGTCATCTAAGATTTTGCCTCATCGTTTTCCCAAACAACTGTGTGAGCACATCCTCGGGTTGAGATGTGACAAATGGACTCTTGGAGAGCTGCAGGTGATAATAGTGCCCAGGTGTGAACAATTACTGGCTCTGTTTTTCCACCCCTTTAACAGCTGCTGACCCCCACTCTCACACAGGGAGATTCAGCTAAACTGCTATGTGCAAGTACGTCCGCTACCATCGCTCCGCTTTTTCATCTTTCTGCCCAGTACGTCTAAAGAACTGACTGGCTAACAGCAAGCACGAGTTTACTTTCTCTCCCCTCTCATCAGAACTCCCTCCACCCCCGTGACCGAGACAAATGCGTCCATCTGTGTGTATCGCCCGTATTTTGGGCTTTCACCTCAAGTAAATGCAATTTATTCCTCCGCGGTAGCAAAGCTCCACTCCTCCTGTCAGTGTGCCAAGCTCCCAGTGGAGGTTGACAGGCCAGCTGCCAGCAGTGGCCATCCCGACCAGTTAAAGGGACACGTGTGTCACATTTCCCATGATCACACTGACGTTGTCAGCCTGACATACCTTTAACGAGGCTTCCATAACTAACTGCCTGTCCCTTCAGAATCGGAAACACAGACAGTCCGGCGACCAGCGGCCTGTCAATCAAAAACGAGCATATACAAGTTTGCTGACTGGCACACATGTTGCACCTTTGGCGCAAAGGCTCAGCCCTTGGCCTTAAGCCTGCATGTCTTATTGACTCTGCGCTTCATTACACACACAGTGAGCTTCAGTAATCTCTCTGAAGCTACTCTACACACTCCGACTACAAACAAGGTAGCTGTCAGTCTCTATAGCGTACCACCTATTTATTGCTTGAATAGGAGGCATTGTAAAGGCAGAGCCTTGTTGTTAGTGTATAATCGTACTTTCTTTTGTCCTGTGTATACCTTGACAGCAGACAATTTCTTCTCAGAATATCAGTTTTCCGCTGACCCTGACCTTATCAGAACGTAGCACGAATAATTTTTGAAAGCAGTCCCTGTTCTTCCAAGTAATCCCAGATAAGCCTGATTCATCTATCTGATTCAGCTAAAAAATAAAGTTCAACTGACCATCCCTCTACTACCATTAGATGAATTCCATCTCATGTTTTAATACTCTTAGATCTGAGGACTACCAGGTCTCTGAAACCCTGAGTCAATGGGTCAGCAAAAAAGTTTGCTAGAAATGTTAAAGGTGTAATGTGTCACTGTCGGGGACCATTTATGGCAATAAATAAAATATATTGTGTGGAATGCTCTATTCTATGTGTTAGTCAACAACTAAATCCAACCGATTTTACACCAAACTGCCAAAAGTATTCACCCACCCATCCAAATCCCATATAAACCCATAAAAAATCCAGCACCTAGTCATGCAGAGCGCTTCTACAAACATTTGTTAACGAACGGGTCGCTTTCAGGAGCTGAGTGAATTCCAGGATGGTACCGTGATAGGATGCCACCTGTGCACCAGGCAAATTTCCTCACTACTAAATATTCCACAGTCAACTGTTAATGGAATTATAACATAGTGGGAGTAATTGGGAACAACAGCAACTCATCTAGGCCACATAAATCACAGAGTGCGGTCAGCAGATGCTGAGGCTCATAGTGCTCAGAAGTCGAAAACTTTCTGCAGAGTCAGTCACTATAGCCCTTCAAACTTCACGATACCTTCAGATTAGCGCAAGATCAGTGAGCTTCATGGAATGGGTTTCCATGGCCGAGCAGCTGCAACATCACCAAGCAACATCACCAAGCATCATGCTCCAAGCATCATGCTCCCAACTTTGTGGGAACAGTTTGGGGATGGCCCCTTCCTGTTCCAACATGACTGCTCATTAGTGCACAAAGCAAGATCAATACAAACATAGATGAGTGAGTTTGGTGTAGAAGAACTTGACTGGCCTGCACAGAGTCCTGACCTCAGCCTGACACAACACCTTTGGGATGAATTAGAGCAACAACTGCGAGCCAGGGCATCTCTTCCAACATCAGTGCCTGACAAATGAGCTTCTGGGAAAATGGTAAAAAAAAATCCCATAAACACTCCTAAAACTTGCATAAAGTCTCCCCAGAAGAGCTGAAGCTGTTATAGATGCAAAGGGTGGGCCAACATTATACTAAAACCTATAGATTAAGAATGGGATCCCACTCAAGTCCTTATGTGTGTGACGACAGAGGAGTATATATATTCTCCCCTGTAAGGGATTTCTGAAGCTCCAAAATGTTTTTGGCACACTATGAATTAAAGTACCTGACTGAAAAATTTTAAAATCTTCCAAAGGGTTTATAATAAAAATCAGAATATTAAATCAGAATTAGCACCTGTCAAGAAACCCAAGGTCACTTTACATACAAAATCCATCTGCATTTATTGTAAGGCAGCAAAGAAAGCTGTTTCAGTAAATGACTTTGTCCAATCATAATTTTAAAAATCAGACTCATTTCACATTACTTGCTATTACTCATGCAGAATAACACATCTTTCATGCCATCTGACATTTGTGTAACATCCTGTCGTGATTAGCTAACAGTTATTGTGAACTATGTACTTTTTCTTAGGCCAGGGTGGCTTTTTTACACGTAAATATTTCTACCATATTAGAAGAATCCCGAAAAACTCACTTAAATTCCCTAAAGACGCACCAAAAATATCACTTTCATGAGAGCAGACAGACAAGTCCTTAAATGCAGCAGTTCTGGCCACAGCTGTCACCAGTGCAAAAGCATGAAAACATTGCTCAGATGCTTAAATGACATATGTCAACAATTCCTGACAAGCAACGTCTTTACCTCTCATAAATAATGACAACGCCAAAGTAGCGTGACCTTGTCACAAAGCCAGGATGCCCCCTGTGGGACTTGAGTCCCAGAAAGACAAACCCAAACAGAAAGTTTGACATTTGTTTGACAGTGCAGAGCAGCGGCGTTCTCTTGACCACAGACAAACAGAACTTACAGTTTCTGAAAGTGGCAGTTTTACAGTTTCTAGATTACATTATTAACAGTTGTGTATTATTAGCAGTCCAGTGCAGTCCAAAGCACTTCAGCTCTTATAACTGGTGCAAAACTGATTCCCACTTAAACTGATGACAACGTGTTGGTCACCAGTATTACCAGATCAGCAGTTAAAGCCTATTTGAAAAGCACTGACAGAAAACTAAAAAACTGACTTTCTCTCTCTGTGTATATGTTCATAAAAACCCAAGCTGTTTAGCTGTGACTGAAAGAACATTCAGCATCAGAGCTCTAGTGTTTTTTTTATTGTCAAGTGTTTCATTAGACCATCTGGAAAGAGCCTAGTGTGACTTGTGGCAGTGGGTCAGCTGGAAATTTTCAGAAAAACACGCGGCATAAAGTGAGGCTGCATGCATTATTTACCCAGAGTTATCTTTTAATGCGATGCAGTCGAGCAGGGCCTGTCACTGTTTCAGACAGCGACAAAGTCAGCAGTAAAAATGCAGACATGACACGGGCCATGTGTCTGCAATTCTTTCCCCAGCTATGTCAAACTTGGCTCACCTGCTGAAAAAGTCCTGATGTACCTGCGTTGCTATGTGCCTTGCCTCACGCTCTTTTGCTTGGCCCTTCAGATTTGCCGCTGGCAGCTATATTCTTAGCATTATTTCTGAGAGAAAATGAGTCTCTGGCACAGTTTCATATTGTGGCTGCTCAACGATGCATTTCTGCCTCGACAAAACCGCCGCCGCTCTCCTAATTATCATGGATGCTGCAGTGTGAAAACGAGCTGCGGTAGAACTAGCATGACCCAATGGCGTCTCCTCTATTTTGCATTATCATAGAGTATGCTGCTGTTTGCCTTGCTGTGTGATTAATTCATGTGTGTATCATTAATGCAGGAATGTCCAGGGGCAAAGACAAAAGCTCGGTCAATGCGAAAGGAAACACGGGGGCAGGCTGTGCGCGCACGTGCACGTGCTCACACACGAACCGAATCTTTGAGTTCAAAAAACGCAGTGTGACTTATCATATGCCCTTGTTTTTGTGAAACAGCGCTCTGTTTAAACCAACAAAAACAATGATAGTTGACCCACTGAGCGGGAAAGCAGCCACAGGGCCAGTTTAATATGCAGATGAGGAGTGGGACTGCTGCATGCTGTCGGATTTGGATGCGAAACACTCAGTCCACTCTCGCTCTATTTCTCTCCTCATCCATTTCATGCATTCTCTGGTTCTCTCCATTTTCAATTTTTCTCTATTAATGTCATATTATTTTTCATTCTCGGCTGCACTCGCTTTATCTTTAACTCTCCTCCTCCCTCGGTCCTGAGCTCCCTCTGTTTCTCTATCAATTTAATCCGCTCTCCTGTTTTGCGAGGTGCAACTGTCTCTCTGCACTAAATGCTATGGGAGCCAGAGGTAGAATAACAATGGCATTTTCATTCCGGCGTCATAACACAGAGCAGCCGGCACAGATCAGCTACCCTGCCGTAGGACTTCACTTTAGTGCTGTGTGATACGGCAAATTTTGGTATCAGTCCAGTACCCAGTAATTACACCAAGTAAACGCAGGTCCATACCAACACCAGCACTATGCCAGGTGAATCATCATTCATGAAATCACTGTGAATTTTGCTTCTCACAATAATTAGTTAACACAAACTTTTTGTGTATTTGAAACTGGGCTTTTTTTGGAGACCTGGAAGGTAAATACGCCTGTCTCTGAAGCACTTGGGTCGGCTTCTGTTGTTTAAATGTGCTGTAGGCTATAAATAAAACAGACGTGACAGCCAGCAGAAAAAGCTTCAGACATTTTTCACAGTGCATGTTTGAGGTATATTTTTTTCTTTCCCACAAAAATTATTTATTTAACACGATTCAGTGTCCTACATGCTGAACTTTGAGGTTGGAAACATACGAAAGTATCGTTCCTATCATGCTAGTGTTGATCCGATACCAATACCAATACCAACAATAATAATATTTCAATCTATCTACTTCTATAGCAGTAGCAGTGGATCAATCTAATTTATAGTATCAATGCAGTGCTGGTATTGGTGTTCGGATGTACATTAGCATAACCGGATCAATACTTTCGTTTGTTTCCATCCTCTAAGTTCAGCAGAACAGGAGACGTGTCTCCACAAACACTGCTCATCTCGTGCAGCTACACTTTACTCCACCCCCTCCTCCCTACTCTGGTCTCTTTATCATTAAGTGCTGTTGGTCATCATAGCTGTTACTTTAGCAGATTTGAGTATCTATAGACTATATTCAGACATTCAAATAACAGAATGTATTATTTTAATTGAATATACTCTGAGCCTGTCTATAGCCATGTTAAATAAGTTATTTTGTTAGAAAAGAAACAATATCCCTAAACATGAACTATGAAAAATGTCAGAACCTTTTCCTGTTGATTGTGAGATCTGTTTTGTTTATAGCCTGAAGCAAGTTAGAACAACAGAAGTCGACCCAAAGTGCTTTAGAGACGGACAAAAAACAGAGTTTCATAATACATGAAAAGCTAAAAGTTGTGTTTTGTTGCATTAACTAATTAATGCGGAAAGTAACAATTACAGTATTCTACAGGTCATTAAAATGTGTTTAGAATTAGCTAATTGATTATTATTCATCTCATAAATCACGACACACTGTTACTGTGACATGTTATTAGTTTCAGCGTTGGTATCGGCAGTACTGGGCCTGTATTTACTTGATAGAATAACAATGGCATTTTCATTCCGCTGCTATAACGCGGAGCAGCTGGCACAGACCAGCCTCGCAGCCGTAGGAGACCTCAGAACTTCCCTCACTGCCTCTCGCTAACACAGTTTTGGGAAGCAGCAGATTTAAGAAAAGTGGAACGCAGGCCGCAGCGATTAGAGCGGTGCAGTTAAAGGACAGTACCACTCATAAGGCATCATTGCCTGAGCAGAGGCAGGGGACCAGTGTTTGCTGAGTTAATGGTTTGAGTGCGGCCTGGCTGACAGCGAAGCACCGTTTGATTCACCGCTGCTGAAACAAACTGGGAAGTGATCCTGCGCGCGCTGCTGCGTTTCCAGCTATTTCTGTTAATGAGACCAGCACCCAGTGTGTGAAGATATTCATTCACCTAAGCTGCTTATATGTCAACCACCAGCCAAGACAGCTACTGTACAGCATGAAAGCCTGGCTGTCGTGGTCTCTGAGCAGCTCTGTGCCACGTGAAGCGTATTAACCCGTGGCTCTGACGCTTTTTCTTTTTTTTTTTTTTTTTTAAACACACCCAGGCTGTTCAACATGCAAATAACCGCAACCAGTTTAAACCCCACAGCTTCATTCGGCAACCAGGCCCCGCTATCTCATCACCGATGGCGTGCCTCGCAGCTGTGTTGCCGAGTGAGATGGGGGACAAATGTGTCTGTCAGTGTGAGGGGGAGAGAGAGAGAGAGAGAGAGAGAGTTGCAAAGAAAGGGACTGAATGAAAGCAGTGGAGAAGAGAAAAGAAAAAAGGGGAGGGGAGAGAGAGCGGGCCGACAGGGCACAGGGAGAAATGTGGTGGCAGCATGTCAGCTTCTGATAAGGGCATTAGTCTGCCCCCTGTGGGTCAGAAAGAGAGACTGACAATGCAAGTGCTCCCACCACCACGTGCACGCGCACACCTCTCTCTGTGGATGTCAGCTCTGCTGCCTGGGACCAGTCAACAAATTAAAGATAAGACTTGCACACTGCAGCCGCCAACAACTAAACCTTCAATCACCGGACTCCCTCTGAAGTCCTCTGTCCAAACCAACACATGAAAGAAACAGAACACTCTGCTATTTTTACATATGTGTGTCTTTTATTGGACGATTGCTTAAAATAACAAACAAACAAACAAACAAAAAAAGGGACCCCTTTACGCTGTGAACGGAATTAGTCTAAAATGTGAGCCAAGGCTGTTCCTGTTCCTGAGGGATTGACGCCTCTTTCATGTCAGACATGGGATCCATCCTAAATGGAGCAAGGCCTTTTATTTACCAAGCTAATTGACTGCAGAAGCAAATGTGCAGCCAGCTCCAAACAATGCCCCAGATCTTGTATTCATAAGTGAATGTTTGAAGGACACACGATAATCCCTGTAGCTTAGGTTATTGTGGGGCGGAGTGAGGGGGGGGACTATAAGCGAGAACGCTCTGCAACATCGCAACGCTGTCAGCTAAATTAAAATTATGGATTACTGTTTAACAACTGTTTTGCCGTGCTGCAACAATATTATGTGTCGCAGCAGGCCTACCGCTGCTATTTGAACACCGGGGCACGGGGATGATTCATCGACGCGATTGGTGGTGGGGGGGGGAGAAAAACAGATGGAAGAAGTAAGGAAAAAAGAGGAAGGTGCTAATTTGGAGCGAGGAGCTCACCAGAGGACGAGAGGCGAGATCAATGCTGGAGAATCACAGAGACACAACTTCAAAAAAGAAGGGGACAGCTATTTCTCTGTGAAGTCTACCACTCATTACCATTGGAGAGAGGGTGATGGGAGGAGGGGAGTGTGGGCTGTGGCAGATAGATGACAGCGAACCGAGGGGCTCCAGGCAGAAATCTCTAGATCCTTTATAAGAGCTGGTTAGTAGGAGTACAATAGCCACAGAAGAGACTCTGTGAACTCCAATGAGTCAGTATAAATTACCGCACCCTGAGTGAACAAGAGGAGTCTTGGGACAGAATATTCTATTACTGCACGAAGGCAGAGATATGGCATGTTCTAAGGTGTAAGTAGCGCGTATACACAGAGCAGTAGGCCACAGATCACGTGTCAAATGGTAGTACGAGTCAACCGCGATCTTTTTCGCTTATCATCTTCTTGTTTCTCTTTTTTCCTCCTCTCGTCGCTTTTATATATCTGAATGAACTCCAGAAGATGGAGGAAATTAAAATCAAACATCCCCCATCAAACCTGGAGCTTCCCTGTGTTTAGTGACATTTAAAGAACGGAGGCACGCTACGTTTATTTATTGCGCTCTGTATCGACCGGCTGTCTGCCTCCGACGTCGGACGGCGTCGCAGGCGCACGCTGAGTATGACTGACAGAACAGGCCTTGCAGGACTGTGGGTGTAGCCTGAGTGACAGGCCTGTGGCTAAAAAATCTCCCGTGACACTTGGAGACTGAACGCTGGAAGGCAGGAACAAAAAATCTGCCATTTTAACCTTTGTAGTGTGACATCCTGGAGGACAACTGATGTAGCATATGACATTTGATTTTAATCCGCTCTGAGTTCAGAGTCACTGACCAAATAAAGTGAACTGCAGCTTTTTCTGCATACGAGCGCTCGAGCTTTACTGCAAACTGTAGCATTAGTCAGTAGGCAACCTGGAGCTGTACTTGTGCAGTTATATTTGCATCACCCTTTGTCTGTGCATACAGTCACGGTGCACAGTACATCACAGAATAAACGATATAACGTGTGGGTGTGAAGGACGGCTAAATTGAGATGAATTGTCAACATACGCTTGCAAAAATATGGATCTCTGCAATGTGAAGACGCAGATGAACATTAACAGAAAAATAAATTAAATCAGTAGTCTGTGTTTGCTTCTCTGTGTTTTTAAAACAGCTCAGATTCTTACACACACAGATAAGGTGTTGTGAGAATCTCTGAGAACTTGCTGCAGTTTCTCTGCACATTTAGGCTTCTGTCGCTATGATATTGAGGTTATATCAGCCTGCGGAGGTCACACCATCTGTTGTCGTTCTTCTTTTGGAACACATTTTGCAGCACTATATACAATAAACACATTCAGCACCGCTTTATAGACGAAGACTGTTTCTCTCACCACTATTGTCCAAACTGCTATGAGTGTAAGGGACCAAAAGAAAAGAAAAAAAAAATCCCTAACCCCAGGTATTCTGTGGGTTGATGACAAAAGTCAGACAAGACCAGTTAAATTTGCTACAGCTCACAGCCAGGACAGAACAAAAGGAATTAAAATGTAGTCGTGCAATGGCAGACAATAGCAGGAAAAGCTGGAATCCACTCCTGTCAGCTAATAAGTGAGGGCAGAACGATTAACCAATTCAAATCAACACCCCGGGCTTAATGTCTGAAATGTATGTGCATTAATTTAAATTGCTTGAACCCGGCTAAAGCTAGGAGGGAATGAAAAACTAAATCTGCAGACTTCTGTGCATTAGAAACGCTTAATATGACAGGCATATTCTGGTTTAAGTTTATGCCTACAAGTGCTTTCTCCCACTGTAAGCCAGGGGAAGCCATGCTTACCCTATTAGTTGAACTATTATTGTCATTTTAACAAAGATCAAACTTCCCTTGCCCTAGGAACAAGATAAAAATATTTCTCTTGTAGCCAGAAACGAGCAAAATAACGTGGCGATTTAATCAATCTACAGAAGAGACAGAAGAGTACAGCGCTTCTGCGTCACAGGAATTTATGACTGTTACCACAGCCACAGTGTGCATAAAGAGAAGGATTTGAAACTGAATATTTTAGGGAGTAGACCAGGACAATTTGGAGATAGGTAAATTTAGGCTTTCAGTTTATAATGCATAGAATTTTCTGCAGCGAATATCTGAAGTATATTCAAAAGGAGACCATCTGAAACACATATTGTGTGAAATACAAGGACACGACTGCCAACATTCTCCCTAAAAGCCGAGAATCAAACGCAGATAAGTTAATCATTTCGTAAGTTGCTTAATTTAATGCACATAAACAATCTATTGAATGCTAAAATTTGTTACAATTTTGTAACTTTCTGTTATTATAGTTTATAATCTAACCTTGTAAAAGGTGTTTGTTCAACCTTCTGATAATATAAATTTGCATGTATGAGCACAGCATGTGTCTGATTGTAAACATGTTGTTTATGAAAAATAAAAATCCCCCTGATGATGTAGAGGTCTTAAAAAGTCATGTATGATAAACTTGGCGTTTCAAGGTTGGAAACTTTTATTTTTTACTTTCTAATGAATTCATGATTCAAACTTATCGATGTTTGATTGATTTATCATAATACTGCCACACATTTGCACTCAAACTAAACATATACAAGTTTAATGCAAGACACAGTACTGTGCAAAAGTCTTGAGTCACCCTGTAAGGCTTTATAGTTTGCTATCTGTGGCTCATCACAAGCAAAATATAAAGAAACGAGGGGTGGCTCAAGATTTTTACACACTTCTCACACATGTTTGTATCCCTACACCTGATTTCTTTTTTCAACTTGTTTGCAGGTGTGATAGTAATTTGGGTTTACGTTTAAGTTTACTTAGGCTATGCTTAATTCATCAACTTAATGGTTTCTTTTTAAAAAGAAAAGGTGAAAAAATGGTGCTTACACAAACTAAATGTCCATGAACGCAACCCGACCTGAAACCTAAGTAAGTACATGTGTTTGTGTGCCGACTGCAGCTTCGAGGGTGCACTGTGTTACCGTGAGCAGTCAGCACAAAAAAAATGATGGAAAGCATGCTCTAAGTCACATCCTCATCACATCCCTTTGTGGACAAGTCCGTGGAATGAAGAATAGATTTTTTTTTCCCCTTTCCATTTCCAGTCATTACATTGTGGGGTGTTTTGAACCACAGAGCCAAAAACAGACCTTTTTCTACTTTTTTCCACAGAGACATTTGGAGTTGTTAAAGCAAGAAAAGCACAGGTGCAGCGAACAGCATTAACAATGGCCTTATTCCATTGAAGTGTAAGCCCTGACAGTGAGTCAGCATACATAATACCAGAGCCTGAAACTAGAGCACCTCAATGGACTGCAGCCATGATTATTAGTTTATTAGTCACACCTGTGCTGGTCCTACTGTGCCATGGCAAAGTGTCTGCTGTGGAAAAGGTCTAGCTGTACCCTGGCAGACAGTCTGCTTTTAATCCAGCAAAATAACAGTATTACTGTTATTTTTTAGGGTAAATTAGGTAAAGACTTTAAAAGGCAACTTTCAAGTTTTAGCACCGTACAAATGAATGGCAGGAGCTATATAACAACTGCATTATATAATAGTGGTGCCTGGTTAAATCAATTTACATAAAAAAAATAAAAAATAATGACGGCAGGGTGGTGAAAAAGCACAACCAGCATGAATCCATCAATCTATCCGTGTAGCTGGGCTGCTGGTGAGACTGTGATGGGGTGTTTTGTGGCAGTGAACAGTTGGAGCTTTGAACCAATTAAACATAATTTTAATGCCATGGGATTATCTAAATATTTGAGGGCATGTGGTGCACGTGCTAATTCAACAAATCATATGAGAAACAAAGCTTTAAATGTCACTTTGGTCAAAACATAACATGAGTCATTCCTGCAATAGGTGCACGGCTAATTTTCGCTTCATTATAATAAGTATACACCCGACTGAAACGTGCTCTGAAGTCGGCGGGATAATTTAAAGAGTCATGTTAATCACTTTGCACTATAATTATCCTTCGTCTGACAAACAGAACATGAGCTCACTGTGCACATTAAATCCAAAAATGTATCCTGTACACAAAATGCAGGGAAAAATAATTTATAAAGAAAACAATAACCAAATGGCCATGTCCATAATACTGAATATGTTTAACACTGGCTGTGCAGCTTGCATTCATTTGTAAAGATTTGTAAAGGGCTCTCTCTCTTTCCTTGCTCACTGCTACATGTGTGCACAGGTTATCTTCCCATAGCCGCACTGTCTTTACTCCAGCCGTGCTCGTAGCTTGTAATTAGCCTTTACTGTCCCGGCCAGCTCTACAGTGATGAGGAAAGGCAGAAAGAAACCATAATAACATGGCATGAACCGGGTCTTTATGACCTTTTTCCGAGGCAGCGGTGCACAACATTGGGATCGTTGTTACACTGAATTTTCAACGTTCTGTGGCTGTTTTCAGTGAGTTAATCAGCCCCGTTTGCATGCACTTCACTGTGGCTGCAGCTTCCTGCTGGTACAATGATTTGAGAGTCACTTACTTTCCATAACAAGAGCTCACCACGCTCTCTTCTTAAGCATACATGCTTTTATAGTTTTTTTTTTAGCTCTGCAGCATCACTCATACTTAATATATAATATCTAAATAATCAATAACTCAATATATTGTGAAAAAGCATCCGACTGAAATGGATTTATCAGTATAGTAATGAAAGCATGATAAAGTATCTAAGGCCTTTTTATCAATATTATGATTTTAAAAAGATGCTATCACTCGCTCACATGGATATTGAACCAAAGATGTTTAAAGCACACAGAGTATCACTGTTCCAATGTTATCAGTGTGGCGTTTTGAGATTGTCATAGAAGCTTTGTGTCCTATAATGATCTCAATCCTGATAGTTAAGGCACTGGAATGAAACTGAACGGTGAGATGTGCTGAAGCACAATCAGTCCGCATAAAATGTGGGTGCGTAACAAGCCGCGCCAATATCAAAATCCTGATATTTACGGCTGTTTTTCTAGCCAAAGGCAACGACTCCAGCTAAATGCACCACATATTGCCAAACTGATCCGTGTGTACCGACCAACAGATCTGTAAATATTCACCTGGAGGGCTGAAGGCTGTCCTACCTCGAGGGTTATTGAGTGCAGCTTCCGTGGCCTTCCTGCCCTCTCCACAGTGGCTCTGGTCAAAAGGTAGACACTGCTCCCCCGTCCCAGCAACTACCTCCAGATTGCGAGATGGATCTTTTGGCTGCCCGAGGTTCCTCACCCTGTAAACTCTGCGACTGCTGGTGTCAGACACATACAGAACTTCCCCCCTCGGGTCCATGGCCAGATAGTACTTGTGGGCAGGGCTGGTGCTAGTGAGACAAGGTGGACAAAGTTAGTTGAAACAGGTTGTACAGTGAAACTGTACATGCTACTTTCTTTTGTTTCTTGCTTGTCTGGTGTTGTATTTATTACACTGCAGTTCAAAGTGACATTGACTGAGACACTAGCCTAGTTTTGCAAAATTATATTACACCTCCATACTCCTGCCTAGACAACACCGTCACTTGAAATATAGGTATTTAGAGGCAATTAGGTCATCCCAGTGAATAGCATTACTGTGAGACTCCTGGAGTAAATTTGCGACACTGCCGAAGCAACAAGATTAATACCTTCTAATTTACATAGTACAGATGACCACAGCCACTGCAGCTGAAGAATAGTCCTGAGTGATAATCTTATTTTTAGCATTGTGTATGTTAGGGACATTCTTAATATGCTTATGAATTCAAAATGTCAACATGTTGCACAGCATGTTTTTTTTTCTTTACATTTGGGGCCAGAGTGGAGCTTTCACATATGCATTTATCATTGTAGAAAGTGGATTTTAACCCAAATCATGATGTTTTTTCCTGCTGTAAGCTAGCAGTAAAGATGCCACAGCTTACCTACGGTAAAATGAAGTGAAAGCTGAACAGATGGAACCACTCCTTACTCTTGTTTCAAAAGCATTTACATGGGTCCTTTCAGAGCATAAGAACAAACAACCAGTGGATTTAGTTAGACTGTTGAGAAAAACAGTACAAAGTCCTCCTGAGCTACTGTAAACCCTTTTTTATAAGGACAGAAATCCCGTTTAAAAGGAAAGTGGCACCACTGTATCCAGAGATAACTCTCTTTTGTAACGAGCTACACATTATCCTTGTAATGAACAGACTGCAGACTAAATTCGCGGAGACGTAACACTGCATCGAGATAAGTAATTCCTCCTTTTAGTGCGGATCTGTCCACAGAAACAATAACAAGGCGTAAAAACACTGATGATGTAAAACTGAACTTACATGACTCTTACATCCTAATCAGAGACCTTGTTTGCTTAAAAATAAAACTGATATTTTCCTTTTACCCGACATGATTTTTATTGTTTGTAGAACAAATGCCCTTCTCTGAATTTTCTAAAACTTCACTAAAAACGACTGCACTTCCTTCAGGTTTATGGCTGCTTTTATCCCAACAGTGCGTCTCAGTTCTTTCCATAAATATTCAGTTGGATTAAGATTACACAGCTGACCACTTCAAATGGCCCCGTGTTTCTTGGGTGCTTTTAAACGTGTGTTTTGGGCTCTCATCCTGTCGGAGGAGCCGCGACCTCCGACTGAAACGCAGCTCTCTGACACCAGGCAGCGCGTCTCGCTCTAAAATGCCTTTGATAAGCACAGATTCGACCCTCTGCCAGGCGCAGCAAAGCAGGCTGATTCTAAAACACAGCTACAGGAGGCGTCGCATCAGGCTCCTTTGCCCCCAAGTCCAGTTTGTCTGATTAGCGATTAAGCAAACTCTTTCCCGGCTCGCTTGAAGAATTGGACCTGGGTGCAGCTCATTTGGACTTGCGCACGCTGCGCATGGATTTCTAACGCTTTCTCAACAACAGATGTCTTTGTGAACATTTTCTTAAGTAATTAACAAGCTAGTGCGAGGACAGCGTGTCACCCCTTCCCTAATTGAGTCACAGAATGACTAAAATGTCAGTTGAAGGAGCACGATTTGAAAGCACGTGTGATCGAAAAGAAAGAGCGAGAGAGGGAAAGAGTAATGCGAGAGTCAATCAGCAGGGGTTTTTGGGGACACACACACAACAATCATGCTACAGCAGTCATACCTTGTGCGAGTACATCTTAAATGTGTGAGAAGGGGGTTGTGTTTTCCGGCGGCGTTTTTTTCTTCTGAACACTGAACTCGTGCGCCGTATCAAAAAGCTCGTAATTAGTTTGATGTGTTCAAAGGACGTTCTCGCAGCATTACAGCGAGTCTCCCAGCACTTTTTAATTTTACAACCCTGCACTCAAAAAAAAAAAAAAAAAAAAAAAAATCATGCTCAAAATGTTGATTTTAAGTAATCTGATTACATGTATGTAACCATGTAACCAGTACCATTTAATTTCATGTAAATACATTCGTATAATTCCATTATGGACTTAATTACTTGTAATTTTGTAACAAATGTGTAATGTAAAATGTTACATTTAACGTTACAATCATTTAGAAAGCTCTTGGAATTTGGTTAATAAACCTTTGATTATACTTACAATTATTGCTTCGTGTTTATGAGGGACAAGAATCCCTTTTTGCTGTTATCTGAGGTCTAATCGACCCTAGCTCTAATGCTATGCTCTAAT
The DNA here is from genome assembly GCF_057382095.1 of Aulonocara sp. 'chitande type north' Nkhata Bay. Lineage (NCBI taxonomy): Eukaryota > Metazoa > Chordata > Actinopteri > Cichliformes > Cichlidae > Aulonocara > Aulonocara sp. 'chitande type north' Nkhata Bay. The sequence continues at coordinate 18,916,942 of NC_141345.1, forward strand.
GCTATGCCTATTTTTTTTTTTTTTTTAAAAAGAGAAGAATAGGAAACTCAGAAGAGCAAACGAACATCCCCCATCCTCCCAAAATAAAAAATAGGGCTAGAGTAAAGTCGACCTCACAGAGTTAACTAAACACCAGTTTGGCTTTTTTATGTTTGACTTCCAAAAGCTGGACCTCCCTTTGCCTTCTTCAATAGAGCTTACAATCATTTAGAAAGCTCTTGGAATTTGTCTCTGTTTTGAAGTTTCCCCTTTTTCTTTCTTTTTTTTTTTTAAATCAGTGAAACTTTTCTTCTGGTCAATTTGGGCATTCCTCTTGCAGCCTCACACAGGGAGGTTGCCTACAGCCCCACGAATCAACTCCTAATAACACTAGCAGCTGTGGTCACAGGGGCGTCGGCCTTATCCTCTCAGACAACTCGCACGTCTGTGTTCAGTGCAATAACAGCACCAAAGTACTTTCCTCATATAAAATCCGGTTGAACTGCTTATAAGAATGAAGAAACCCACGATGGGGCAGCACGGCGGTGAAGTGGCTCGCACTCGTGGCTTGCTTTTGGCTTCTTCCTGTGACTGTGTGGGTTTTCACCTCCCACCATCCTGTGATGCAGGATCCTGATTTACAAATACAAAAAAAACCCAAAACAAAACTGATAGCACTGGTCTAAAACCAAAACTAAGACCCCTGACAAGCTCGGTCAGCAGCCTGCCGTAGTTCCAGTTGAGCCCGGCAAGCTTGCACTGCTGCTCAGTCTGAAAGTTCTTGCTAAAATCCTTTGAATGTGTGAATAAAAGGAACTGTAAGGTCAGCATGCCCTGTGTTCTTTGGAAGACGACTGGCCTGTTTCTTCTTGCTGTCCAAACAACATATCTTGTTGAGCAGAGATTCGGCCAGCTCCTCTACATGCAGTCCAAGTACAGCAATCGCTTGGACTCGATGGCCTCAGGCGCACTATGGATAAAATTAACTTCTCTGCAACCCGCAGTGAAAGAAAAAAGAAAAAAGCTGGCAAAGAACCACCAGGCACAGGGCTCACGCCAACTTTAAAGCAATTTAGCTTATTTGCTTTGAAAGTTAAGCTTAAATCCTTCTGGGGTTCTTTTTTTGTTGTTGTTGCTGCTTCTGACTTTTTTCCCTTGCTTCGGTGATCTGGAACAATTAAATGCTTCTTGTTTGGCATGGTTGGTTATGCTGCTGCTCGTGATCAATAACAGGATGTAATTAAAATTTGAATGTAAAATTTCTAACTGTTGAAATAATTTCTTTCCATATGTCAAACAATATTCCAGCTAAATTAAATCAGTTATTTGGCAATAAAATAGCTTTTTTCCCCCAGGATATCAAACAATGTTAACATTACTAATAAAAATAACTGAATAATGAAAATATAATGAATTTATAATAAATAAGTAGTAGTCACACTATTAGGTAGTCCCACTATTAACATTCAGGGATTTTAATTAGTCTGTATTTTTGGGATTTGGGTTCAGTAAAGAGGGTGTGCTGGCCTAAAAGACAACCACTGAGCCATCCAATGAGCGGATGGACAGACACTTGTAATAAAAATTTATGACAGCAAATAAAAAATGTACTTATTTTAATGACTTAACAATAATTTACAATAACTTTGCACAGGCCATTTTAAAAAACCCTTTAGCAACAACTCCAGTATGAAATGTATTAATTCTTCCTTCACTGAGGTGACATGCTCTGGGCCGCTGGGCCACACCAGTTACGCTAACTTAAACTGGCTTTCATTGATAAGGAAGTAAAGAAGAGCCGATGTCAGTGCCTGTTTTTCCTGTTTTCAAAGGCACGCCTGTATAATACTAAGTATAAAAACAGCAAACCTACAACTGCCTACAATAAAGCCACAAGGATGTTTTTGCTATCATTTTATAGTGTCACATATATATATTTGTCAGCAGAATTGTATCCACATGTCAGGGAGCAATAAGAAGCCTTATGTATAAATGTATGCGCAGGCTGCATAAGGAGGAGAACAGCATAATCCTTGCATGTGGAAATCTTTCCAACAGCTGCGTCATTGTATGATGTTTTTGAGTTGAGACACTTTGGTTACAAAAACAATAATGTGAAAATGACTCGTCAGCTGTAATTTTATGCCTGTATGTATCTTTGCTTTTGATTTCACCTGATGTCAAACAGACTGCTTAAAACAATTAAAGGAACATTTTGAAAACACATCAGAGTTCAATGGGGGAAAAACTGATATGAACTGGGTAATGTGGTAGGAATGGATGGATGTCACATTGTTCGATGGGAATGAAAATCATCAATCTACAGAGGGCTCAATTCAAAGACAGCCCAAAAAGCGAAGTGAAAAAATGATGTGGTGAGGCTTCGAGGTGACTGTTGTTGTGCTATTTAATAAATAGTTCATTTTGATGAACTTTCATTGCAGCAACTCAAAATGGTACTCAGTAGTTTGTATGGGTGCCAGGTGCTTGTAATTCGAGCCTGACAACACAGAGACATGCTCTTAATGAGACGATGGATCGTGTCAGGGGGGATCTCCTCCAAGATCTGGACCAGGGCATCACCAAGCTCCTGGCTGCTTCAGATGGACTGAAACAGAGGTGTTCTATTAGATTTAGGTCACGCGAGCATGGGGGTAGTCAATTCCTTCATCCTCCAGGAACGGCCTGCATACTCTCACCACATGAGACCAGCCATCATTGTGCACCAGGAAGAAGCCAGGACCCACTGAACCAGTGTAGAATCTGACAATAAGTCAAAGGAGTTCTTCCTGATAGCTAATGGCATCACTGACTAGCCTGCAGAAGTCTGTGTGTCTCTGCATGGATATGCCTCCCCAGACCATCACTGACCCCCCCACCATCATGCTAAACTATGTTATAGGCAGCATAATGTCTCCACTGCTTCTCCAGACCCTTTCATGTCTGTCACACACACTCAGGGTGAACCTGGGGACAGCACAGAGCACCAGTGGTGGACCTGCCAATTCTGGTATTCTATGGCAAATTTCAATCGAGCTCCACAGTGCCAACCAGTAAGCACAGGACCCACTAGAGGGCGTTGGTCCCTCATTTCACCCTCATGAAGTCTTTTTCTGATTGTTTAGCCAGACTCGCTCACTGGAGGTGAGTTTGTAGCTCTGGGGGTGCTCATCCTGTTCCTACTTGGGAAAACCAGTGGGTAAAAGACCTTCTACGGCCCTGAAGGGAGACACAGCAAACCTTTGTGCCATCCTGCTGGAGTTGGACTACCTGCGCAACATCTGTAGTGTCCAGGTATCACCTCATGCTACCAGTGGTGACACAGACACTATTCAAATGCAAAACTAGAGAAAAACCCGTCAGATGAGTACTGACATGGGAAACATGTATAAAACCATTCCTGTTTTGGGGGTTGTCTCCTTGTTGCTCCTCTAGTGCACCTGTTGTTAATTTCATCAACCACAGCAGCTGAAACTGATTAACAACCCCCTCTGCTACTAAACTGACCAGATCAATATCCCAGAAGCCTAATCAACTTAAAGCTACTCTAGTATATACAGGATCATCTTTTCTGTAAACTTCATGGCCTTTCAATGGACCGCAGTACGGCATCAAAAAAAAGCTCTGACCCAACAGAAAATAAGAGGGAACAATAACAAGGAGTGCAACAAAGGTCCAAAATTAAACCCAGGTAAATCTGACCTCAGCTGAATGAGTCATGGGGACAAAAAACTGCCCGTTGTTATTGTTGTTGTTATTGTTGCTTGATGAAAAGTGGACAAAAGCCTTGGAACTGATTCACTGAGAGTCTCAAATAGACAGCATGTTGCACAGGAAGAAATACCTCTGTGCGGTGTCATGTGCATGTCCTACTGCTTATAAGAAATTGTCCTTTACTCCTCAAAGCCTGAGCCAAACATTTGCACAACTGACTTTATTCGCCCTTACGCTTCCTGCAAGCTGCATACTGTCCTTTGTGTCGGATGAATTCCAACAGTGTGGGCAAGCAGCTGTGCAGGCAAGATGTGACTTGTTTCTCCACATATAGTCCACAGTTCATTAATTACATAAAACCTTTGATACTGTCATGCTATTGTGTTGTATTGTGTTGCATTATTATTAAGACTTGAACACAGTGATCAAAAAAGTGAGAGGGAATTTAAATTTTGCACTTTGAACACTGTAACTAACTGAGTTCCAGGCAATTACTTTTGTAGCGTGAAATCCAATGTCAGCTGGGTCTGGTCAAAGGCTTCCTGCCAATTAAACTTGAAGACACCCTGTTAAAGGTTTCTTTTTTCCTCCTTTCTTCGGCAGCTATTCAATAAAAAAATGTCCTGCGAGGAAAAATACAATGTCAAAACAAATATTTCTGTTATCACGCTCGCAACCCTTTTCATTTCTTCTTTTTTTTGTAGCCAGCGTGTCCTTATGATTTCCAGTTTGCTTTGGACAGCCTTTGTACCCTAAATATCCTTTTCTTTTAAAGAAGAATACTTCCTTACTGAACCTTCTCAATGCCCAGAAGAGAGAAAAAAACAAAAACAGCAACATCGGCAGGCTTGCTGTCAGTCATCTAGTCCATTAAGTGCATAACTGTTTACAGAGCTCAGCGCTGAACTGCACATACATAATTTAAACTCGACCCTAAGAGAGTTATATTCACCGAGTTTCAAAATGTGCCACTGCTCGGCGTACGGTGCATCGTATTTGCCGGGCCTCTTGAAGCTAGCGTGAGCATCGCGTGCTGTATATAACTGATTACAAATCGCTTCACCTATCTTTTCCTCAATTAGATGCTCATAGCTCCAAATGCTTTCCTCCAGTGGAAGGAAAATAAACAACAATAACAACCGGAGCACAAACAATCCCACTCCAGCCTTGCTCATTCCCACCGCACGCAATAACAAAACAGTGATCAGAGTTGATAGACACAGTGATCTAGCTGTTCCTAAATCGACCGTCTGGGCTCTCAGATAATACTGTCGAGGACTTCCTCCCCTATTTGCTTAACTCCTCGCTCCGACTCTTAAAGGGGGGGAAAGAATAGACGGTGGTTTCATGTTGAGCACTTCCCATACCGTCTTCCCCTCAGAGAGCACCTTGTTTTGAAGCCCTTTTGGCTGATCGGCACTTTGCTGGGAAGAATGCATAGTGAAAAGCTTTGAAAGCTGAATATGGATGAATAATTAATGTATTTGACTTGGGAGAACAATAGCACAGAATAAAGGAGAAACTCTAACATGCTGCTAACAGTAAAAAGCTGCTGTGGAGGAAAAGAAGGGAGCAGAAGCTAAAAGAGAAGCCTCCAGGGTAAGGAAACACCACCCGAAGTGCCTTCAGAAGAATCCAGCTCGTGCAGTATAGGCTCCAAATCTCGTTATTGCGTTTTATCTGACACGCTAGCCAGATTTACTCAAATACTCCTTCACTAACACAACCCATGATCTTGTAAATGCGTTCATTTGAATTTATTTCAGGCTGGGATCAAATTTTCTGTTAATAATATATATTAGTGGATTCTTTCAAGCAAAGTTTTAGCTGATTTTTTTTTAAAAATCTGCATTTATGCTATAACAATAGCCCAAGTACTTTATGCATCTAAGACCGTTTATCCATTACACATTAAGCTTTCTTCTTCAGCTATTATTTTTAAGCAGTCTGAAATTCAGCTACTTATGGCTAAATGCCTAACAAAGACAGCTATTTATTCATTTTTTGGCATCTATTTCAGCTTAACAGAGCATACTGTAAATTCAGGTGGGTCACAAAGTTGAGTTCAGCTACAATCCCAGCAGATTGGCCGATCTCAAGGCAACACACCTCCACTGCCTCCTTTCCTTCTCTACCTCACTTGTGCCAGCTTGTCTGCTTCTCCTGTTTCTTTTTATTTAAATTTCTGGAGCTACTCAACAATCTCTCCACATGCCAAACGCAGAAGTACCCCACTGAGGTAAAGCGGCTCCAGATGAGAAGCACTGGCTACATGGCTTTACAGTAGAAAATTACCAACGGTTTGCATATTTATATATTATATATATTTTTGACATTTGTTCCTACCCACCCACAAAGTACATCACAATCATATTATCAGTTCTGCACGGTTTCAGATTTTGGCACAGTATCGTGAAAAATAGTCAGGGTTTTTGAAATTGGATGAACCCTCTCTTGCTCTTCCACAAATACCCACAAGCACAAACACGCATACGCACACAATCGGCTCGATACAACCCACGATAGTGGTGCACGCACAGATGCAAACATCACAACACACGTGCACACACAGAAACCCTATAACATCTGTCTAATCTTCTGTCAAACAGCTCACAGCATCACAGAGGCTTGAGACGTTGAGGCCACTCCCGGCCTCGGGCCTTTTGGTCTGGCTCCGGAAATGAATGAACCGAGGCATCCACCAAACAGACTTTCAGTAATCCTCTAAAAAAAATGAAATCCTTGACATTTTGGCTGCGGTCCAGCATACAAATTTTAATATCACCAAGTGAAATTTAAATGAGACATTCATAGATCTAACTGCGTTCGTAGCGTGTGCAGAACCCGCATGCGTGTTCCAGGTGAAGCTGGGTCAATGCAATTTAAAAGGAGGCAAACAAACAAAGTTAAAGCTCTGCGGGGCGTTTTGCAACTGTCTATTCCCTCGACACACATTTGTGCAGGTATATAAAGGAGGTGTAAATCACCACTTCTCACCTGTGTCTGGTATCCCGGTTCCTGATAACAAGCCATAAAGGAGCATTTCAAAAGGGGAGAGAAGAGAAAGTAAAAACAATTATTTATGAGGCTAACGAGTGGCTCTCAGAATTTCATAGGCTGCTAAATTTTCTCCCCATAAAGTGAAATTGGGGTTGCTTTAGACAGTTGTATTGTTTCACATTTTATATTAACCTAAACAAGAAGCCGTTTTTGGCGGGTTGGGGGTGTTTCCTCCCAGAGGAAACCTCTGCCTGAACCAGAAATATTAGTCAGCCATAGAATAAAAACAGTGAATGAGAGTAAAGATACATAAGGAGAACACTCTACAGGACAAATGACTGTGCAATCCCATTGAGAGTCAACGCTTGAAAAAATACAGAAATGAGAGAATGTAATGCCTGCAGCACAGTAGGAGATATCATCGTCATAATCCAGAGGAAAAAAAAAAAGAAGAAGACGGAAAAAAACGTATCTTTGTCTCTCAGCAGAGACTTTCAGCTTCTCTCGCATCCTAAAGAGGTAGATTAGAGTCTGTGATCTCTAAACCTCACACGCTCCTCCTTCTGCATGAAGACGAACTTCAGAAAGAATTCCACCGAGATCAAATAGATTGCAGCTGCAGATCCCATCCGCAGCTAATGCCATGCTAACCCGTATCAGCTGAGCTAATTTTTTATTTCACATTGTGCTCGAGTGAATCCGATGCGCCAAATCCCACTGCTTCCTACTGCGAGAGATCCCTACCAAAAGCGGTCTTATCACGAGCACACCCAACAAGATCATTGCTCTCACTTGAGTTCCAGTATGGTTCTGGTGTATCCGTCTGGGTGGACCCTGCGAATGAAGTTAAAGTCCCCCACGTAGAGAGAGCCGTCGGGGCCGCTATCCAGCGCCACGGGGGCAAACAGCATCATGTCCCGAGCCGCGCCGCTGCAGCTCGGGCCGCACGGGACGCTCCGATAGAAGCCGTTCCCCATCACGGTGCTGATAACAGGGGGCTGCTGGGACAGGAAGACGTTTTCTCCATTCCCTTTGTGAAGGATTCCTGGGGAGAGAGGAATGCAAAGGTGACATGAAAGGCCCTTTAAGTGTACTTCCCATCAGTGGGTGCATGCTAATGTTGCTGAAATCATTTATGAATGCAATGACAAGTAGGAATAGTTTCAGTTCTTTCACGTGTCAGACTTGGGGTCTGTCTTTTTTGTTTTCCTTTGAACTCATCACGCCAGATTTAAGGGAGTAAAAGAGTTTTGGGACAGGGCGATGTTTTTCACTCTGTTGCACCGACCAAAATTTTGTCAGTCTGACTTTTTGGACTCATTTAAATCTGGACCATCTTCTGTGTGCCTAACTCTTAACAAGTAACAAATTAAGATTTTTTGTGTGAGAAAATTCAAATTTGATACATCTCAAACCACTTTCTGAGCAGCTTTAATGGCAATAACGGCACATTGTAGCTGAGTCACCCACACTACAGTGTTTTGATGTCCTTACTTCAAGGACATCTTGGACTTCTAAGCTCTGTATCATTTCATGTAGTCTGTCCAGACTATCAACACATAACTTAAAAGAAGTCACACGGTGGTTCTTATTTATTTCAATGTCAAAGAAAGAAAGCAAAAAACATCAGTTTTTTCTTTCATAAAAGAAAAAACTAATTGGAATTGAATTCAAGTTTCTCCAATTCATTTTGTGGCTTTAAAAACGCAGCCAGCCTCCAAGCACCAAAAACAAGCGGACAAACTCACCGCTGCGAATGTTAAGGGCATGGTGTTTGTCCAGAGACCATCCTCCAAGGTCAGAGGGGACCAGTTCAAATCCCTGCATCAGAGCGGTCCTTCTTTCCCAGTGGATAACACCGGGACACACTTCATACTCATAGCCGACTGCCACTGGAACAGAAACACGTGCACACATCGAGAGCTTAACATTAAGCAGTAGCGTGCAATTCCTATGTGCTGCAGACCGGCTGTGCTTAACGCTGCACCACGTGGCGCAGAATGACTGCACGCGCTTGTATCTGAACAAAGCCTGAAAACAAGGCAAAGCACACACAAGTTTCCCCATATCTTTTTCAAAGCTATATTGTATCGAGTGGTGAGATAGATAAAAGGCCTGTAGGGAGACCTCATCAGTGTTTGTGTTTGAGAGACATCAGTGAGGAGTGGGGGCGTAATCAGGAGGAGTACGGCTTCATGAAGGAGCCCTAGAATTAGCTGCTTGGCCTCTTAGTTGTAATGATACGCTGTGCAGCTTCCCACTACAACTAACAACTATCAACAGATTTTCTTTTTCTTTTTTGGCTTGGCAGGATTAAATATGTTTCGGCACTAATTTGCCACTTGGAATATGTTTAAAGGCAGCAGGTGACCAAGCTGCAGGAGCTTTCAAAGTAAACACGCAAACATACTTACATACATGTCATTCTGCAGTGTGTAATCAGGCGTGCTTGCACACACCGAAGGAAAGAAGCCCATGCACATGAGTCATTAGAGGTGGAAAAAATAAACACACAAGCAATACATTTACCTAATTAAGCAAGTGCTTTATTACAATTTTAATGGCAACTTTCTGCTGCCTTTTCTCTCACACATTCCAGTCGCTGTATGCCTATAGTCACTCTGAAAATAGCTCCTAGCTGTACGATGTCCTATGATAAACAAGACCACCTGTAAAAGTATTTGCAGAAATATGCGGTTGCTGAATCAGAAACTGTAAAATGGTTCTCTCATAATCAATTTATTGTGCACTTTTATTTAAGCATGGCTCACACTACAGCAAAAATAGGACGACAAAATCCTTGCGACTACCGTGCTGACTGCAGTCGCTCTCAGACAGATTGCAGAATGTTTGCAAATACTCACCGTTCAATCTGTAAATGCAGATTGCCAGCACATAATCAGTGAAGTTCTTTTGCTCCACCATTTATTTCTCCGAGTGAGGACACAACATAATAAATCACACAAATGTGAGTTATTAAAACTTGTGGCAGGCAATTTACTGCAAGCTGCACATATCTTACTTTGCACCTTGCTGAGAGGAGTGCTCATTTACTTGGAATTAGAGGGGGAGATGTTATCAGAAGGAGTGTGGAGTGGATGGCTCAAACCTCTGAGTGCAGCGCCAAAACTTTGGCACTGTCCTGGCACTCTTTACTCAGTCCTCACTCTGAGTGTTTACAACCGAGCCCCACATATTCCTGCTCGGCAATAATTACTGAAGCTGGAGGAGGAGGAAGTACAATTCTAATGCAAGATGCATACAAACATACATCTTTGTATTGCACAATCAGAATCAAAATACTTTATTATGTTTCCAGGCTTTTAGCTGCATTTCTACACCATGATCAGTACACAATGAAAACAACTCTCTGCATGTCTGCATCTCAGCAGTGCGCAACCAGACCAACTCTCAGGTTTCTTTCTTTAACTTCCCTTCATCACATAATGTCATATAATCTACTGGTATATAATACCACATGCCTGTACATAACACTGACTTTAATAAGGACCTACAGTTTCACACAGCCTGCAGAAACACCCAGAAGGATGTGCACATTTACACACCTGGCTTAGTAACAGTATCTTCACACAGACAGCTCGGGATCAGATGGGAAATAATGTTTTTTTGTCCTTCTGCACATGGTGCATATCAGTTGTTACACACGGATTTCCGGTTTCTATGGAGCAATAGTTTTCTCTGGATTAATCCCGGACTCTACTTGTGTTTCAGTCCTCAGGTCCCCAGCAATGTCTGTCAGAAAGAGTTCATCCTCATATATCGTAAACATATCGATTCTCCGCCAGCCTCCTCTCATTTATCTGAACTGCCAAAATGTTTTAAGAGAGAAACGTGTGTAAAACCTGTGCTTACACTGTGATTTTTAAGCCACAAATTTGCACTGCCCTTTGTAAAACGTTGGTCATTACAAAATGACCAAGCTGTGTGTTTTTGTATGTTTATACATGTGTAAATTGTAAGTTTTCCCTTTTTTGTAAGCCTGGCTGAGTCTGTGGCTCAGAGAGTCATGCCTTATGTGTGGATTTTGCTGTGTCCGGCCAGAAGGACCCAATGAAAAATATCCTAGTCTTTCCAAGTGGCCACTCTACCGCTGGCAGACAAGTTTAGCTCTATACCTCTGATGCAGATGGCAAGAGGTTTGTGATTTTCCCTGATTTATCGCAATTAGTTTCACTAATATGACAAACTAATCATATGTTATTGCCAACGTGACCCAGACTGATGGCAGACCGACTCTATCTTCTTGCAGTTTTGGATGCAGCACTGTTTTACGTAGTGTGACTGTAGCATTATGTAGCACGCTTTGAGTCTGACACAGAGTACAGTGTCAATTAAGAAACACCAATTAACCTAACATGCATGCCAAAGTACCCTGAATAAATCCACACATGTGCAGAGAGAACATGCAAACCCCACAGCCTGGGCTCTAATTTGGAACCTTGTTTCTGTGAGACTGTCAATCAATCAATATTTTACTTCTAAAGCACATTTAAAAAGGACAGTGTCCATCAAAGTGCTTCACACAAGGCAGCAAAGCAGATTACAACGAAAGGCAACAAAAACAGTTAAAAACAATTAAAAACAATTATAGTTACAGTTACAGTGATATTTACAGTTACATTGCACAAATGCAGACCAGATGGAAGTCCAAACTGATTTGCTTCAAAAACTAGATGGAACAGGTGAGTTTTTAAGCATGAGTTAAACGATTGAATGGAATCTGACATGCGAACATCGACAGGAAGATTATTCCAGACTTTGCGTGCGGCAATTGCAAAAGCTCGGTGCCCTGTAGTCTTTCGTCGGGGTCTTTGTTGCACTAAGGGCAGTTGGTTAGAGGATCGGAGTGATCTCTTGGGCCTATACATGCAGAGAAGGTCTGCTAGGTAACTGAGGTAAATGTGGGCTAACCATTATGCCTGCATGTGTTTCATCTGAGCGCTCTGGCTTCCTCCCACAGTCCAAACATTAGCATGTTTGGCTAACTGGTGATTCTAAATTGGTCATGGATATGAGAAGTGTATAGTGCTGTATGAATGCATGGTTAAATTTAGCTTGAGAGGTGAGTAAGACTGAAACAGCATTACATAAATGCCACTCTATTACACTTTAGGTAACTATCTAAATGGCAGTTGGATTCCTTTTAATTTTGTTTAGTGTTTGGTTGTCTTACACATTTCATGACGTTGCATGGATGCAGCACAGATGTATTAGCACACCTTTATTATATTAGCCAAAATAAGCAGTCAAATTAAAATCACATTGAATTATGGACGTGCCTGATAGCCAGTGCTAGCATTAGTTGATAATCCCCTATTATCAGTATGATTATGGTAAATCATACAAGAATATCATATTCAGTGTTAAACTGCTCTGATGGGCAATACTGTATTAGGTACCTCGCTGCTGTAGCCAAGCAAACACGAAAGAAAAGGCCGTTCCATCTTCCTTACTTAACCACAAGATGCTTTAAAGCTGCACGGGTTCAGTACAGAGCACATTTTAAGATGATACAGTGTTCTTAAATGAATATAATGATATACTGTAGAGTAAGGTTAGGTTGACACATCAACACAAAAGCTGGAGAAGAACAGTTGTCGCTGTCAATCACTGTTAGCACTGATCTCTTTTAACTTCACTGTAGACCAACATGCCTGTGAACTGACGGGCGCTCAAGGGAAACCATGCGGCAAAGTCAGCATAAAGATCAGATGAGATTCCGGAATACGTAAGTAGGGGCGCTCGCATTATGCAGAAACTCAGGAGATTCCCAGTAACGCGGAGAGAAACTCTCAGCAGACACACGGGGCCGACTTAAATCTCAGAGTCGGAGGGAACGATCGATATGGTGATTGGGGAGAGAAAATAATCTGTAATTTGGGGCACTGGAGATCATGGAAGAGAAAAAGAAACCTTATAGTGCTGGACAAAAGTTCTTAGAGCCTAGGAACTCTCGCTTTGGTTTCATCCAAAAAGTCCATTTGTTTCAATTTTATCTGCCTTAAGCTCAGTTAGGCTTTTAATCTTAGGTTTAAGGTCAGGCTTAAAGGACAGAAAGAGAAGTGAGAGGGATCGGAAAATGCAAAGCTACATATATTCTTCACAAAAAAACCTTTCTTAAAAACCCCAAAGCACACATATTTGCATTGTGCGTGTTTTGACCCTTGAAGGTACATTGCATTTCCTCTTCAAAAGCCTGTTTGACAACCTGGAAAGCATTCCAGCCTTTGTAAAATGTATTAAAAGTTGCCATGAATACATTTCTGTAAATAGGAACATTTTTCTGTTTTCTTTTTAAAAAAAACAAACCTACAATAAAACTGACTTAATATGAAGAACAAAGCTTTTTCCAGGACAAAACAGGCGAAACAATCTCAAAGGGAAAGTGTCAGTGTTTGGAGAACTGCTTCACAACCGAATATTACTCTAGCTATATTACAAGAAACGATACAAGCCTCAGCGCGAGAACACACACTCGCTCGCAAACAATACAGATGCACACTATAGTCCATAAATGCACACTCAATATCTCACAGGTGAAAGCTTTCATTCCCCACTGCCGAAGCCTCAGGCAATGTGTTCACCCCAGCAAACAGAGCATGATCTCCCTTTCTCTTGCTCTCTGTGGCACATGGGTGTGTGTGTGTGCATGCACAGACGTACCGCAGGATGCGTGTGTGTGCGCGAGAGACCACGCTTGTCCGTGTCTTTGCACCAACATAGCACGAGGAACTATAGAGAGGGGAGGATCAGGGGAGAACATGGGTAGAGAAGACAAAAACAATGAAGGGCAGAGGAAAACAGGAGCGAGGTAACCGGGGAGATCACAGGGAATGGAGGAAATAACAAGGAGGGAAGAAAAGCGAAAGGGAGATCAGGACAGGACAGGAAACACAGGAAATCACCCGCCTGGGTAGAGGAAGAGGGAGGCGAGGGAAAGGGGGCAAGAAGGGTGAAGTGGTTTAGCAAAGCAGGGTAAATAAAAACAGGGATCATGTGAGCCGTGAAGAGGTGAAAGATCACGAGAGAGCCGGAGCAGATGAAATGCCGCTCGAACAGATAAGAGGAGGGGGAGGGATCACGAGGGGAAAAGAAGGCCTGGGGACAGAAAGATGCAATCTTGGTATGAGGCCCTACACTCTGGTGGACAAAGAGTCTGGTAAGCCTGATCTCAGTGCTTATGGAAAGCTCTATCTTGCTGCTGCACTGTTTACGCACACTCTTCCACAAAGAGGAAGCCACGGACATAGATAGCAGAAAGTTCAATGGTTTAAGCCTCGATGGCATCTTACAAAGGGCTGTTTTTTGCCATAATGAACCTAGAGAGCAATAACAGTAACAGTTTCACATCCTGTAAATCTGTTTTTCACACAGGTGAGAGAAGACACTGGGGAAAAGGAGACAGAAGGCCGCGGTAATGAAAACCTTCAGCACACAGATTTGTATTTATGTGCTTTTTACTTTTTTTTTATTTTATCCCACAGAACCAGCGTCGTCAAACGCGTCCAAAGGGGCTATCTCCCTGTCATAGCTGACAATATCTCTGCAGAGTATTTGTAGCCTTCCGTCTTTCTGCTCCTCCCTCTCCTTACATCTCTACTCTTCTTTGCTGTCAGCGCCATTTCAGGTTTCAGGGACCTTGGACAGAGTCAAGCTAAGTGCTGTTCAGTAACACTATTATTTATGCATATGTTGTTAGTTGCTGTGGTTTCTCTGCTGTTTTCTTTACCGCAACAGGTGTTGAAGCAGATTCTCAGCGTTTCTCTCTCTCGCTTCCTCTTCTTCTCTTAACTTTCTCCCCAACTCCACTTTCTTTGGTTGTAATAACCCAAAATAAATAAGTAATTCTAATAAATTTTGGCATTTTTTTGCCTTTCAGTCAACAATTCCGATTGCTACGCTGTCAGGCAGGACAGGGAAAAAGAAGAAAATGTTTCCCTTCTCACCGCATTCACGATATGTTCTTAATTTCATAATGATATTTCACTTATAGGAAACCCTTTGGTGTGCTGCAGTGAATCGGCAGTTGTTGAACTACTGTTAAAAAGTTTAAATCAAACACTGAAATCTCCCATCTGTAATTTCGTAGCAGGACATTGTCTATTAACAGTTGGGTGATTACCCACTGAATGGTCAATCATTTACACAATGACTTCCAATCAGGCTTTTGTGCAAACCGCAGTGCTGAAACGCTCCCTCGCAGACCTAAGAGTTAACAGGGACGATGATAAAAGAAAATCTGTTTTTCTGTCTTTCAAAGGGTTTTATTCATCTGGCCTGCATCCTGTCTGAAAGAGGAAAAAAAACATTTCTCTGAGTCCCTCAGATTTGATTTATACTAAGCTAACGGGAGCTTTGCTTGTAGAAATAGTTAAATATCTCTGTGGGCAGGCTTGTTTGTTTCCTTGTCCAGAGTTGGACGAAAAAAGATTGATAGCCCTCTCATATCTGTGAATTAACTGGAGCGAGGGGAACACAAGGGGAAAGAGCTACCCTGGCTCCGTCCAATGTTCACAAAGCTCGCCTAAAAATATGCCTCCAAAGCTCACTAATTAATGTGGTTTAGCTTAAACAAAGCTGTAAAACCAAGCAACAAACTGTGGGGTTTTTTTTGGAGAAGTTGTGTTGCGCTACATTTTCTTTTCTTGGTGAAAAACAGTTTTATTTGTAATTACTTTGCGGCTAGGGCTTGGAAGGTAAGTGGAAGGTCTGCATGCTAAAGTGTCCTTCGACAAAATGCTAAAACCAAAAATATCCCAAAAGCACCCATCGGTGTGTGACTGTGTGTTTCAGATAAAGCTCCAAGGTAGACAGAATAAAGCGCAGTGTTAAAGTGTGGCTAGAAATATAAAGTGGATGGGAAAAGTTAAACTGCCAATACTTTTATTAATAAAAAGTAATAAAAAGCAACTCCCAAACCACAAACTGGATTAACCATCTGTGTAGGCTCGCATTCATCAAGGTCGTGATCGTCTTCAGAGCTTGAAAAAAAGAAGAAGCCCACTGGACTTCTTCAAGTTTGTGAAGACTCTGATTCAACAGGCATCTTCACTTCTAAAATCAAAGGTGGAGAGTCCCATCCATTTACCCCCTAGTGGGGGTTGTTCCCTTTGGAGAGGGTCCTGGGAGTCGTTGACCTACTACTGATCATGTGTGTTTCTTCTTCACTCATCTTTTTTCATTCTTTATGAGTTAATACACACACTGCATCCAATCACTGGTTATTATTAATCTCTGCTGTCTTCCACAGTTTGTCTATTGTCCTGTTTCCCTCCCCTCATCCCCAACCCCTTGCGGCAGATGCCTGCCCGTCCCTGATCTTGGTTCTGCTGAGATTTAAAGTTGTTAAAACTCAGATTTTCCTTCTCACTGACGCCAAGTGCTCCCTCATAGGGGGTCATCTGATTGTTTGGGGTTTTTTTCCCGTTATTGCAGGGTCTTTTGGTGTTGTAGAGCATCCCCTCTGTTCAATGACTGTTGTTCACATAGATGACCTCCTTCAGTCCTCTCTCAAACCATCTGTCTTCCCTGTCCAAAATGTGAGCATCATCATCCTTGACAGAGCGTCATTTGTCTTTTAGGTGCACATTTACAGCTCAGTGTTGTGCCATTGTGCCATGCATTTATGGAGGCTGGTTTCTCCAATCCAGAGGTCCTTTTATTCAAGCTCTCAAGGCTTCTGCATTAACCCCGCTATTTATTAGTTCATTTAATGTTTAGTGGAAACAAAAATACACTAAACAAAAATAGTCTGGCCCTGCCTTATGAACATGAGATGGTGTGATCGTATCATGAAGCTATGAAAGAGCGCAAATAAGTAAAGTGCTGAAACATTCATTTCAATATGTTCACCAAACCCAATCATAGGAGATCAAACTCAACACTTAAAACTTTAATGGGCTGAAAAATAGGCCTTTTTTAATCTCCTGCTCTTGCTCTTTCACACACACACACACACACACACACACACACACACACACACACACACACACACACACACACACACACACACACAGATTATTATGATTATTTTTGAATGCGAAAATTATTATGGACTGATGGCATCATTATGTTTACTATGCAGGAGGCCTATCATAATATTATCATTCATTTTGTTATTATGTTTCCCCAGGTAGACGCCTTTCGCATGGCACTCAGGACTGCTGCTGGTTTTAATTTATCTGGGATGAGTTGGATTTTTATCTGTGCTTTTAACAGACTCTCCCATGGCTAAGAACAAATCAATAGTTTGTAGTCCTTTTCTTGATCCACAAGTTATCTTACCTTCTTTCTTTTGTGGTATTTGGCATGAAAGTTAAATGTTTGTTGCCAAATGTGAAAAAAGACATTAATGAATAATTTCATATTTTACCTACCAGTTGCATAAGTGAGACCCCAGACCTCCTGACCATAAACATCTGTCTTGTTCCAGACCAGCCTGTGGACCAGACCAGGCCCGGCAGGATACCACCGCTGGTATAACCTCCCTTGGACAGAGGCGCGGACATGAACCTTGGACAGACCGCCCAGCGGGGAGACAGGGGATGATGGGGAGGGAGGAGTGAGGAGGATTCGCAGGAGAGAGAGGTAGCCAGCAGCACGAGTGCTCAAGTAGCTCAGCTTCACAAAGGCTCCTGGGATTGAAACGTCTTCCTGCACTGCCTGGGGAGAATAAGCAGAGGAGCAGAGTGAGAAATACAGGTGATGGTGAGAGCATAAATGAGAAATGAAAGAGAGTGACAGAGTAATATAGGAAAGAAAGGTGTTTTATCATGACTTTGTATTTGTATAATGAGCTAGAGTAATAAGTGTTATTGGCAGGTACAGAAGAAAATAGCTGCACAGTAGGGTGCAGTAAGTACACAGAGTACGCGTCAATGTTTTCTTATCTTTTTTAATACATGAAATGAAGTCTGCACCACAATGATATCTGTAGAAAATAGAAAAAGTATTAAAGTCTTGAGTCATGGATGGAAAATGGGAAGTAAGTGCAGTGATTTATTGAAACATGCAATTATATGCATTAAATATATTACTTGAGGGGGTAGGGACAAATAAGTAAATACTTCAGCCTACTCCTTTTCAAACAAATAATGGAATGATATTTTGTAATGATTGTGAAGGCACATGTTTGAAATGTTTGAAATAAAAATGAACTGAACTGAACTGAATATAGTATATAAGGCAAAAACCAATGCTTTCTTGTCATTTCTTCTCCAGGCTTCTTGAAGGACATTTAAAGCTCTTCTCTGGATGTTGCTGCCTTTTGTTCTGTTCTCTGTCAAGACGATCCTACACTGTGTCAATAATACTGAGATCTGGGCCCAGGGGAGGCCAATCCATGACTGATGTTGTGTTTTTCCATCCGAATATGGTTTTACTGCACTGGAAGTGTGTTTGGCATCACTGTCATGTTGATCCGTACCAGCTGATGCTTGCCAGATGGTGGATAAAAATCTGATGGCACTTTTCCGCGTTCATAATTCCATCAGTTTTCACATGACAGTAACAAAGGACTAAAAGCTACCATTTAAAATTGGTTGTGCTGTCTGTGCCTCGGTGTTTTATAGGTCAGTGACTTAATAAACAAACAAAAAACATTCATCTTTGGATGCTGGCTGACTTTTGAGCTGTTCTCTGTCAAGGTGATCCCACACTGTGTCAATAATATTGTTATCTGGGCTCTGGGGAGGCCAATCCATGATGGATAGTGTTCCATTATGTAGGTGTTTTCTACCTAGATATGCTTTTACTGCACTGCTAGTGTGTTCGGGATTGTTCTCGTGCTGAAAAATGAAGCTCAGACATCTTCTATAGGGTATTCCACGGCGAATAAAAATCTGAAGGTTGTTTTCTGTTGATAATCCCATCAATTTTTAAATATCTCCAACACCACTGGCTAAAATGCAGCCCCACAGCTACCATGGTAGAGCCTGTAGGCCAATCTTTAGTCCAGTTCTTGTGTATTTCAGCATTCTTTACCCTTTCTGTACGAATGACTTCTTGATAGCCTGGCTTCTTGGAAGCAAACGTCAAAGATAATACAAACATACACCGACAAGTATGCTTGCACATGTTTCAGTAAGTTGCTGGATGCATTTCCGGTTTTCCTAGTAAGATATAGATAAATGAGGGGTGACCCAAGACTTTTGCACAGCACTGTATATCCAGTATATACTGTATTACTCTATTCATAAAGTTTTTCATTTAACCAGCTGCCTGTGTTCACTATAGTCAATGAACATGTTACATGTACGAACTGTCAGTGCTGTTCTTTCCATTTATTTACCCGATGCTTGTGTGAGCTAAGCTAAGATAAAAAATGTCCCTTCATTCGTTTTGATGTTCTGTTGATACAAAGTGCAGATAGTGTATCTGTGGCCTATTTTCAAGCGAGAGCGAAAAGGAATAATGTGCTTTGTGCTTTTAATCTACCAAAAAACCACAAAAAACAAATGTAGTGAGAGAGAAAAAAAAGTCACAGGGTGAGGTCCTGCTCTCTGTGAACAACAAAAAAAACCAATCTTTGGCGCTACATTGTGAAGTAAATATGTAACCACCTGAATGACCTTCACATCTGATTTTCAGGTACTTAATTTGCTTTTGTGGTGGGGAAGTGTATGGATGTAGCACACATTTGCATTTTGTTCATTTGGTGTTTGCATGATGCAAATATGAATCGAGCTAAATTTGCACAATCCTGTTTGTCTCAATCGTGTGAGGCCAGGTTGGTTTGTTGCTGAGCTGTTACAAAGTTTATGTAAGCTTCATTCTCGCTGACACTCACACGCACACATTAAATGCTTCGTTACTCTTGCTATTTTTATTTCTTTATGACTAAATCCAGGCAATTATGTTCAGTTAATTAGGTGAGAAAAGATATCAGGAAATCAGCACCATCACATAGCTACCATAGTCGTGGGCTTGTGTTTGAGAACAGTGATTACGTCTGTCAACAGGGATTTTACCTGTAGCTCAGGTATGGCTGGCCCCTTCTCTGCACACGATGCGGTGTATCTGGAAAGTGGGTAGGGCAGGACGAGAGGATAGGGACTCAGAACGCTCCTGATGTCACATTTAGGAGCTTGAGGTTCCTCCCTGGACATTGTCACCTGATCTAGAACCAGGAAGTTGTTATTTGGGGACCAGATGGTTCGTGTTTGAGGGAGGAAGGGTGGACGCTGGAACATCAAGGTCATAGACATGGCGCCCAAGGTCACCAGGTCAAAGCTGGAGAGAAATGAGGAGCAACTAAGTTTGGAGGAGAAAAGGAATTAGAAATGTAGTTTTTTGTGTGTCTCTTGTGCCTAAATTTGTACCTTCCATCCTGCCTACTTGTGGTGTAACCATACTCGGGGTGCTGCGGAAAAGAGATGTTGACTCCAACGAGAGGAGAGCCATCCTGCAGCACAACGCTACCTCGGATCACAGCTACCCGACTGCCAAAACAAAGACGAGAGAGAGAGAGGGAGAGGGAAAAAAGAGATGGAGATAAACAAAGAGAGGGAGAGATGACAGGTTTACAGTGATGGAGAACATAATCACTGTTTGAAGAGAGAGGCACATTGTGATGCACTTGCCAGATGACCTTGTGCGAATAAAAAAGCAGCTGAGTTTATTCTTCTCAGTACAATTCCATTCTTCAGCACAGAAAAAAGTCTGCCAGAGACTGCCAGGATACAAGGATCACAAATATAGCTTCACCCACAGTAAAACCTTTCAACACCTTGTCATAAAGAGACCAAAACTTCCACATCATTTTTATATTACAGTGACAGCGCTACCTGCAGCAAAAAAAACCAAGAAAAAAACAAAGCAGGCCAGGTTGTTCTTTAAAAAGGCCCTAAATGACGAGAAGCATCTCTCCCATTTGAAAATATTCATCTTGATTTTGCAGGTAAAGAATAGATTACACTGCTTGAACCTGGACTAACAGCTGCCCCGGTGCAATAAAGACAGATTTAGGCCGACACATGCGTTGCACACGCACACACGTACGCACACATTCACGATGGAGTCAATCTGTTACTCCGGAAAAAAGGATAAATGAAGGATGGTGAGGTGTTCTCCGGGTGACTGCGTAGTCCCGTTTGTTACTCCTGTCCTGAAAGCTGCAATCGATTTCCCCTCAGAAAAAAATGCCACATAATTAATTTATTTGTTTATTCTACAAGTGAACCAACGGGTCGGGGAAAAAAAGAAGCACTTTGCCATTTTTCAGAGTGGTATCCCCTTTTGTTTTCCAAACCAAATTTTCTAGGTCATCATAATGTCGCTGAGATGGATTTGCGCTCTTAGACAGCAGTCAGAGGGTGCTGAAAAATTTATGGTGACACCTTTACGACTGGTGTAACTGAATGACACATAAAGCATTAATATGTACCAAACAAACACTCTGTAGCTGGATTCTGACACGGATCCTGGAAGAAGGAACAATGTGCTGTCGTGTGACTGCCGATCTTCAGGGTAACAGATGTACGTGCAGGCGTTTGAACACACGACATGCCCCATTCACATGCAAACACAAATCCTCATTAAACAAATGACATCCAGTGGACGTTGCAAGTCATTAAAATGGATGTATTTGTCCATCGTCTACTCCTGAGGTCTTTCAGCGCACCGTGCAGTCGAACAACTCGAGAGCATGGATGCGCAAACACAAATACTAGACTACATATAAGAATACGGCACAAAGAGTAAATAAGCGCATACCTGGTATCAAAGGGCACGTCTCCAGGGAGAGTGTGTGTGGCCGCCTTGCCAAGAAGGAAGCGGATGCGGTGGTAGAAGCTGTGAGTGTGCGTGCTGGTGGGAGAATGGGGTGTGGTGAGGGGAAGCGAGCCCTGCTGCAGCAGGGCCAACGGGTCGGCCGAACCCTGGCACAGGGGGTCAGAGCCACAGCTCAGCTGCTCGCAGCAATCGGGATCTACGCAGTCCAACAGGCCATCTGAAACGCACAGGAGGTTAAAATTGTACAAAAGAGAAGACCAACAGTAGCAAAAAGGCACGCATTTTCAAACAAGCACCACAGAAGAGGTGGTTTAGAGGGGAATTAAATTTACTACTTCACCTTAGAATGCATAATTAACACAGGCTTTAATATTTGTAAGTGGCTATAAGGTTAAGAGGACCAAGGCCAAGGTACTCTATGCACCTTCAGTAAAAGACTAGAAGCAGACCCAATAAAACCTCAGACATAATATCAAATAAATGATTCTTGCAGTGCTGGCCAGTGAGAAACTCTTTCGGAGTAATGCGATCTGCAATAACGAACTATGCATGCATCATCGTTATCACAAGAATCAATCAAATGAAATTTATTAGGGGCCATCAGAGTACAATTATAGCATCTATTGCTATAAATCAGACTTGAATCGCCAGCATTATTTGAATGTGATCCATAAAAGGCTGGCATAAACAATGAGCCACGGATACAAAGCAGGGCGGCAGGTAATAGGACCCAGGCTGGCATTTGTGTTTCCTATTTCAAGCCTGTTTCTGAAAAGGCAGGAAACAGTGCTGACATTTAAATGCATCTGACCACAGAGCAGGGAGCTAAAGGCCAACAATATTCTATTATAACCTCCCCCTGCAAAGATAACTCAGTACAATGGCTGAATTCCATAAGATTCACTATCTGAACTTGAAAGCACATTATTAATTGAATTTGAAATATCATTCAAGGAACAGACAAGTTTGTAGCTTATTAGGGAGGCGCGGCTCTTAAACGCTGCGCACAAAGACGAGCAGTAAAAATGGAAATTTGGAACACGTGTAATACATATAAATATGTATGTGCATGTGATTTTACTGCTCAGATGTGCAGAATAAATGCTCTTTTTCTATTTTTTTCTTCAACAGAAAGCACAATACATTTTTTTCTTCGCTCCCATCCAGGCAGAATAATTGAAACTCTCTCTTCAACGTTCTTCTTTATTCTCTGATTACTTGTGATAGCATCATTCCATCTCTGTCTATCTTCAGAGACAAAAAGATTGCGTCGAGAGAAGGCTATGAGAGCCTACCATATATCTGCCAATTAAGAGCGATGGCTGAATTGTGCGGCTGGAAATTATGGCATTTGAAAAGCTGCGCAGAGAGGTGGAAGTACTGCAAGGTAAGAGAAGTAGGAACCGACTGCATAAGGCGTTGTCAGCAAGCACTTCTTTGGCATAAGCACAAGTAAAGTGAACACTTTCACACCTTCAGTACAGACATTTAGACATTTGAAGATTAATATTCATATGGTATTTTAATGCAGTATGTTTACAGTGATCCCATTTTGCATATACTGCCATAGAGTGTATTCACTGCATCTTTTTTTTGTCTGGCTTCCATCTGCTCGCTACATCAACCTCTACTTAACCTACTCTTTCACAAAGAAAAAAATATATTAAATCAAATCCTGTCTTTTAGTCTCATGTGGGATGAGCTCAAACTGCACCCCAAGGAGCTGGAAAATGAAGGCGACACGAACGTGCCAAAATCTGCAGTCCCTCAAATTGAGGCTGGCTCCAAAAGCAAATAGTCTCCCTTGTTAAAATGTCCGACTTCAAAGCAGAAAAAAGCATGTTTACAGCCTTCTACAAAAATGTGCTAATAATTGTACAAACAGACCAAGAAGTTTGCTCAGGGAAATTTTGATATTTTGGTGTGTTACTTAGTGCTAATTAGCTGCTAGCTGATACCTCATCACAACTCGTTGCCATTATGATATGGTTACCTGCCCCAAAGAAAAAAGAGCCAACTTAGCAACAGCTAAATTTCAGCTTAAAATTCATTCGAAATAAAAACAAATTAAAATTTAACATGTGCATAAATATTCAGTCTTTTCCGTTAAATTGAAAATTGAGCTCAGGTGCATCTTGTTTCCACCAATCATCTGTCAGATGTTTTTGTAACCCATATCAACTACTGCCTGTCACATGACCCACGTCAGCTGATTTGAGGTCCCTCTTCTGATTGGCTCCTTTCACGTCGCGGCAACTCTGAAAACAGGTGTTGTGCCAAAAAGTGATTGTCTGCCAAAAACTGATTTCCGGTATTTGCCAAAAACTGATTGCTCGTATTTAAACTGCTATAAGTAACTTGTTGGGCTATAATATGTGAAACATATGTCAAATGCATCCCTCATGGATGACATAAAGTCATCTTGAGCCACAAACAACATTCGTGTAACAAGGTAGAAGCCGCAATCAGTTTTGGCAGTGACTTTTATATAACCTTTATTTATCCAGTTAAAAAAAATCTCATTAACATTAAAAATGTCTTTTGTAAGAGTAAGTTGGCCAAGAGGACAGCAGAAATGGCAGCAAATATTACAATAGTTCTGTAAAAATATTTTAAGTGGGGATAAAGGACCGGATTGGTTATAATGTAAGTACAATAGCAGAGAGTTGTAAAGATACTTGAAAAACAGATATTGTTTTAATTCTCTATATAACCCCTTTGTAAACCCTGTTCACCGAAGTCTATTTACGAACATACGTAAAGATATTACACATAAAAAATACACAGAAACATTGGAAATCAGTTTTTGGCAGACAATCACTTTTTGGCACAACACCGGCTGTGGAGGGATACTTCCGGGTTCGACTCCTGCTGTGGCTGTGAGTTTATGGCATTTAGAGCGGTATTGGAAAACAAAGCGTTTTCTCTCCTCAATTCATCTTTAAACTTTAAACTCAGCGGTAAGTGTCCTTAATATCTTTCAACCTTTGGTTGTCAGTAACCAGCCGATCGTTTTCGCGATTAAAAAATGACTTTGTGCGGCAGCGTTCCCACCGCGAGCAGAACTTCGGTTCAAAAACCGCTGTTTTTGAACACTTTTATTTACTTAAGCATTTTTATGGGCTTAATTTGAAACAAAGTGCGATTGAATGATTATTGTTATGTGTTGCCTTGAATTCGGCTATGCTGTCTGTTAGACAGTTGTTTTTCTTTATTGTTGTTTTTGTATTGTTTGTAGCGAACGCTACTGGAATGTATAGATTAAGCTACGTAGCCAAGATGATTAATGATTTAACTGTTGTACATTGATTGATGATGATTTATGATTCGCATTGTTACCTAGACTTGCAGAAGAATATATTTGTTTACCGGTAAACTGAATTGAACTTGATGTGCTAATGGACATTTTTCTGACCTACAGGTCAGGTTTTTTTAACCCCCTTTGAATTGAACTTCTTCATATTGAAGTGGCGAGCCGGTAGGACCATTCTTTGTTTTCCCCTCTTTTCCCCCACTTAGCCGTCTTTGGATTACGGACATATTTCCCATTGTATGAAGCTGGACCCCAAGGAGGAATACCTTAAAAGTGACCTTTAAAAAGAAAAGGACTCTTAGCAAAAGGACTCTTGTACAGAAAACATCACAGCATTGATTTATTATTTAATTGTGGACATTTACGTTGTGTGTTGTATTAATTATTTTGTTCCATTTCCCCTTTCCCCTATTTATTCATTATATTTTTGGTACAAGACATTGCAGTTTTTGGTCTCATCATTCACACCATCTAGGCTCCATAAAGAACTATTTCTTCTGCGCGTCAGTCAGTAAATTCATCCATTGACATAAACTAGTCCTTAAATAACTTAGCGTTACATTTTGACCACTTGACCGATCACTCAGTCCACCTGTGCTAAACTCAAACCAAGCCATGAAGTCCAAGAAACTGTCTACAGACCTCTGAGATAGAACAGTATTGAGGCACAGATCTGGGGAAGGTACAGAAAAACTCCTGCAGCATTGAAAGTCCCAATGAGCACAGTGGACTTCATAAATCCTCAGCTGTAAATGGGAACCACCGGGACTTCTTGAAGAGCCGCCTGGCAAACATGAGTGACTGAGAAAGTGATCCAATGGTCGCTCTGACAGAACGTCAGTGTTGATCTATGGAGACGGGAAGCCAACCTTTTCTGCAGCACTTTAACAATCAGACCTGCATGATAGAGTGGCCAGTGGAAAGCCACTCAGTAAAAGGCTCATGACAGCCCACCTGGAGTTTACCAGAAGTCACCTGAAGGACTCCCAGACAATGAGAAATAAAATTTTCTGCTCTAATAAAACAAAAATTGAACTCTTTGACCTGAATGCAAGACATCATGTCTGGAGGAACCCAGGCACCGCTTCTCATATGGGCAATGCCATCCCTATAGGAAGCACGGTGGTGGCAGCATTATGCTGTGGGGCAGCAGGAACTGTTAGTCTAGTCAGGGTCGAGTGTAAGATGAATGCAGCAACATACAGAGACATCCCTGATGATAATCTGCTCCAGAGTGCTCTGGAGTACACAGCCAAGATAACAAAGAACCAGCTTTGGGACCGCTCTGTGAACCTCCTCGAGTGTCGCTCTCCATCCAGACTGACGGAGCTTGAGAGGTTTTACAAAGAAGAATGAGTGAAACTGCCCAAAAATAGGTATGCCAAGCTTGCGGCATCAGACTTGAAAAGAGGGTATAAGGTGCTGCTGAAGGTGCTTCACCGAAGTAGGGAGCAAAGGCTGTGAGTACTTATGTACATGTCATATTTTTGTTTTTATAAATTTACAAGAATCTCAAAGAAAAAGATTTACAGCTGAAAAATGAATTGAATCCATTCTGGACTAAAGCTGTAACCTGACACAAGGTGAAAGAAGTGAAGTGCTGGGAACAGTGTCTTTTACATCAAGGAATCAAACTAATTTTACATTGTGAGATACATTCAGCCCACTTTGATCTTAAGTGGGACGGACCAGTGAAACTCCCTTTTCTGTGGGTGCAAAGAAGTTTAACTGCACATTTAATCCCTAAGATCTCAATATAAGAAAATGAAGTGCAAATTAATAATGCATCTCAGTTTTTCTATGTTAGCATTAAGTAATTCTGCAGTAGTAAATTAAAGAAATCTGTCAGTACAATTCTTTGGGCTTAAATTTTAAAAATTAAATGTGTAAAATTGCAGAGAAGTTCTGGTAGCTCACTGCCCAGACTGTCCTGTAATTACAGTATAAAACAGTTTTTTTAATTAATTAATAGAAAATGTCCTATTTTTCTTTTTCTTTACTGTGAACCTGACAGAAATATGTGCAGATAGAGAAAAAACCTGAAGCTTTTCTGACATGTGATTGCTCATCTGTTATTTAATAATTTTGGTGTAGTTGTAAAACTTATGAGAACGCAGTAGGTACCAAATGTCCTTCACGTTTCCCAAAGTGTGTAGGATTGGAGTCTTTGCAGGGTTGATTCCGGGCCACAGGCCTTATGTGTCACGGTTCTGGGTCCGTTGGACCCAGTATTTTGAGTTTATTATGTTTTGGTTTTAGTTTGCATCAGGGATTGTTTTCTTGTTCTCTTGTGGTGTTTATGATGATGATTATGATGTTTATTATTTGAGTTTCATGTTTAAGGATTTGTTCTCTGTTGTATCTCACGTTTAGTTTAGTTCAGGTTCCATGTGTCATTCTGTCTGTCTCTCAGTGTCAGGTCTGCGTCTTGGTGTGGTGTTCTCATTTCCTGTTTTATTGTGAAGGTCTGGGTCTCATGTGAGTGTGTTCAGTTTTACCTCTGTCTCGTCTTGTTGATCATTCCCAGCTGTGTCCACCACCTGTGTGTAATTCCCCTGTGTTTCTCTGGGTGTATTTAAGTCATGTCCTCCGTTATTGTAGTTGTTGGTCCGTCTGTGTATTCCACCCTGCTTCATCTGCGTTCTACCATGTCTCACCCGTGTGTTCTCCCTGCTGTCCGCCGTTAGTCTCTTCTGGTCGTTCTCGTTAAGGTTTGTGCTCTGTAGTTTAGTTGATCCCAGTATAGTTTAGTTCTAGCTCCATTTGCCATTTGTATTTACTTTCATGTTCAATAAACCACCTTTACACCTTCACGACTGCCTGGATTTGGATCCTCCATTTCCTCCACACGGCTCACCTCACTCGCCGTGACATTATGTTTAAAACCCTGGTTTTACAGGAACAGTTTGAAATTTTAGAAAATGTAATTTCTCGCTGAGAGTCAGATGAGAAAATCTAGATACCACTCTGTTCAGAATATGTTTACTGCCAGCAACTGATTAGCCTAAAAGTGGATGCATCAGGAAAACAGTCGAGCTGGCTTTGTTCAAAGGTATTAAAACCAATAAGCAGCTTTAAAGATTACAAATTAAAAATCATATTTTCTTTCCTCATCCAAACAAAAACCATAACAACAGTTTGCAGTTTTATGGGGATGGCAGGGCAGGTTGTGGGTCAAACTATTTCTTGGCAGGGCAGTGACTTCCTGGAGTGTTTGCTGGCTGGCTCCTTCCAGCATCATGCCAGAAAACCAGACACGAGGCTGTCAGAGTGTCAGACAACAAGAATCCAGGATGTCAGATCTCCTTATAACAGCAGATACTTAATTGTTTCAACCTTAACATATAGCCCCGTGATGGCCTGCCAATGCACTCAGTGTCTACCCAAACTTAACCCGGGAAAAGCTCCAAGACTAGCTCGATAAGTTAATCTTATGTCTTCAAATTCTAATACTTTGTTTTATCTAACTTTGTAGCTAGCTGAGATAACTCCTGATGTCATCATTTCTTACAGATCTGACAAAACTCCCTCAGTACCACAGAAGACACTGTATTTTTCCCAGGGTGGATAGTATTCCCTTAAGCAGTATGCTGACATTTATGTAAAAAAATGGTGAAAGTGCACCATTAAATGAAGAAATGTGTGACTGAATAAACAGTTAATGCTATTCATCACTACAACAGTCCTTTATTCCTTAAAAACCACAAATGAACACACGCACACACAAAAATAGACCGAACAAAAAGACATAATCCATCGATACAATACTGAAGCATAACCACACCGCTGCCAAGGCACAGTCCTGCTAGGACTCCTTTCCTCTATTCAGCCCTTATTTTACAGTCTACAAAACATTTTTTATTGCCCGGGCTCTGACGTTATAATCCAAAATAAGGACCTGTAATTCATGTGCTGAACAGCCATCAGCGCCGATTTTGTGAAGTGTCGCTGAGTCAATCATGCAGTTTGTGTAAACAATGTGGAGACGGAAAAAAAGAGTTGCTTTGTAGCTACCTAAAAAGAAACCTGTGCAACCAGAAACCAGAGAAAATATGTATGTGTTTGTGGTTTCCTGTGGCTGATTCAAACAACTCTAATCAAAAAACTTGGAGCCACAAACAAAAAAGGGAAAAAGGGTTTTCCTCCAAACAAAAGCAACACTACCTTGTTTGCAATGATGGATTACATCCCCGGCTTAACAGCCATGCCCATAATGGATATTTGATAGAGTTTCAAAGTGAATGGGCACAGTTGAAAGCAATGCAATAGTGCACTACATCCTTACAACTACCTTTTTTATTTTGTAAAAGAGCTGCAGATGGGACCGATATGGCGACGGAATGATTGTAATGAGTAGAGATCCTGCCATCGCTGAAATGTTCCTTTCTTCAGCTAGGAAAACACAACTACATGGCCTTGAGACACAAACCTCTCACCTGCCACCAGACACCTGACAACCATAAGCAAAAAAGAAGCAGAAATCTATTATGCATGGTTTGCTGTATTTGGACTTGGGAAATTTTCTCTGAGTGCCTTTTATCCTAGCAGGTGGTATGCATATTAGACATTTAGCTGTGATAAGAGGAAAAGCAAACAAACACACTCGCACAAAATGAAGAGGCACACACACACACAAATACGTATTCAGTATAATAATGTCCAGCAGGACTCTTCGGGAGTCTCAGCAGGACTGGGACAGCACAGTGCGATGAAGGGGAGGAACAATGAGGCTGATTTTTTCTTTTTTTGTTTAGATGGAAACTGAACAAGAAGTAACAGGGTAGAAGGGACAATCTGCCCGAAAGACAGAAAAGAAAGAGGTAAAGAGATGGAAAATGACAGAAGATGGTAGAATTTCACCTCCGTCGTTGTCTGTTCCATCACTGCAGTCAGTTTCCATGACAACGCTGCATCCAGGCCCACTCCATCCAGCCTGGCAGACGCAACGCCAGCCGCTCTGCTCCAGGGTACAGCGCCCGTGCCCGCTGCACAACCCCGGGCAGCCATCTGAAAAGGTGTGTCCCACGTGTTCGTGCACACAGACACAGAGTTTTAGCGCTTGTGAGGACGCTGGAGGAGCACAATGTGAAATTTATCACCTGAGTAAAAATAAATTACCTTTCACTACGACATCCAAATCATGAGTAACTGCGGGAACAAATAAGTGAGAATTGCGTAAAACCAGAATGATTGTAAATGGAAAACATCCAAAGAACAACAACACCTCTTTTTTTTGTAAACGCATTAATCATACTCATCAAAATATCACAAGACAACCGAACACTCCCACGTGGACTCGGGCACCGCTCACCAATGTTACAGTGCTCTCCCTCCCAGCCAGGTTGGCACACGCAGGTCCCATCGTGGCACTGGCCGTGCTCTTCGCAGCGAGGATGGCATGCTCTCTGGTCGCACGCAGCGCCAATCCAACCCTCCCCGCACTGGCACTGGCCTTCTGAGCAAACGCCGTGGCTGCCACATGGCACCGGGCACAGCTCTGCCGAACAGGTGGGTGGAGATATGCGTGAGAAAAAAAAGCATTTAAGTGTGAGAGGGGAAGGGAATGAGAGGGAGTGGAACAGATGGAGGAATTGAGCGGTGGAAGAGGGGAAAAATGTAAAAGAGGCACCGGGGACGCAGAGAGCAGAAAGAAGTTTCAAAGAGTTGGGGGTGAGCCATTGGATACAGGTGAGAAAAAAACATAACAAGCGATAGAAAAAGATAACCTCAGAGACTAAAGAGTCTACGTTCTCACAACACACAATCTTCCCACCTCTAATAGCTGAGCTCCCTGAAGGAGGAGAAGAGTGAATACACTCATAACAGCCAAATGATTCGTATTTGCACCGCATATTTAAACTACAGGGATTTCAATTCGGCTCTATTACCGGTATTCTTTTCTGACATTTTGATCAGATATGTTGGGTATGTTAATACCTCTTTTTCCTCTTTCTTCATTTTCCATCATCTTCTCTGTTAACTTTCTCTTTTCTCCGTAACTTTCTTCCCCTCTGTCTTGCAACGTGCATTTAAAATTCTTTCCTCCTGTTTTTGTCTATTTCCTTTTCTCTGTACTTCGCCTCTGCATCCAGCTCTCCCTCACTCTCTCCCTCTGCAGAGGCAAAGCCTCATCCATCAGTAAAGAGAGCAAAGTGCTGGAGGCACACAAAGACTACTTATCCAGCTGCAGTAAAAAGTTATTTCAATTTAAATATACATAGCATGGAGAGGGAGGAAAAAGTGGATTAAAGTTGGAGAGGTTTTTTTAGGCTCTCTATTAGAATTACATTAACTTAGCTATGCCTCAACAAGACCAGGACATAGAATTGCTGGGTCCTTTTGATTAAAAGCCCGGCAGGTAGAGGGAGGCTGCTCATATCTCAGATATTCAGCCACGGTCTATCATTATCATGGGCTATATCACTATAATAAGGCATGCACACACCTGAAAGCAGGTGCTAATGCCAATTGCTTGCAAATCATCGGTGTGCATGGCAAGGAGGATTCGTCCCAACGCCAGCATTAAGTTAGTCTGGTGGAACCAGAGAAAAGCCAACCTTAAAATGGCTATTTTCCTCTCTGTCAGCTCACACTGCAAGGATGAGGAAACTTCTTTTTCCCCCCCACTGTGTTCCACGCCACGCTGTAACCTATGTTTAGACACCACAGTAGACTTGCTTGGCTCGCCTTGTTCTAGTCTTTTTCCTTCATAATCGGTAAAGAATTGCTGTCTTTGCAAGCAAGCAGAATAAAAGTCCTTTCAGATCTATCAAGGCTTTTTATATTTAACAAACACTCACTAACTAACATGTTGTGCTCAGGTATGTTATAAATGTTGGCGAGCTTTTAAATGCCAAGCTGAATGCTCCTCAGAGTTGCGATCTCTAACAGGCCTTGCAGCAAAAATGAGAAAAGAAGTCTTTTAAAGAACACATTTTTCTCACTGTAATTTTCTTTCCTCATTTAGCTAAAAGGGAATGCGAGCGTCCGAGCGCCTGTGTATTTGTACGCGCATGAGCATGTGTGTTGCGGCATAGCTGCTGCACTCAAAGATTCATGAGAGGAAATCTCATTTACGACTAGCATGAAGAGTGAGTGCACAAAACGCCCATGCGAACACACACGCATGTAGAGGCGCATACACACAGCTCACAGTGTGGCTCCAATCCACATTTCTCTCATGTCTATCAAATCCCCAGAAAATAGTATCTGGCAAGACCATGCGTGCTACCAGAACACTGGCAACCTAGCGATGTGCACTTTCAATTTTCAGTGTTTTTTTTTTTTTTGTTTTGGTTGTTTTCTTTTTTCCTGTGTGTGAACAATAATCCTCAGCTCTTACCGGTGTAGCAGTCTGGTCCCGTCCAGTTGGGCTGGCAGGTGCAGGTGTCTGACTCTGGGAGATAGGTGCCATGTCCCGAACACTGCTCCTGACAGGCTGGCAGCGGGTCATCGCAGCTCACTCCCGCCCAGCCCGCCGAGCACACACACTCCCCACGCACGCACACGCCGTGCCCGCCGCACTGAGGGTCTACACAGTCCACTGCGGACGGAGGGGAGGGTGGAATATAAAAGCACGGCTGAGTCAGAGGTGAAAGGAAGGAGCGAAGGGGAGGGGGGGCGGCGAGAGCCTGTCTCGTTATAATTATCAGTTCACCGAGTATGAAAGCAGTGTTCTTTGCATCCCATCCAGGAGTTAACCACCCCAGATACAATCCCTGTATCTGTTCCACAACATTACACTTCATAGGACACTTAGAGCCGAGGCTTTGATAAGGGGTGAAATGGGTTGGTTGGTGTGCGGCTGTGTGTGTGTGTGTGTGTATGTGTGTCACGGTGGTCCATGCTACGCTGTGTTAGTGTGTGTAATTACAGCCCTGAGCACCGAGCCAAAGCTCAGCAAAGTTCGGCTAAACTCGGCTCAGCTCAGCTTCGCCGCTCAAGGTCAAACACGTGATTCAGTCTCTGCAGGCCGAGACAGAGAAGGCAGCAGCGGAGGTCTTTAGGACAGCTGTGCCATCGGTGTTTCTGTCAGGTGTAACGTCATAATTGTTTTCAAATATTGCAGCTTTGTTTGTTTTTTGGTAATTTATTGGATGGTTTTACAATGAAGGGGATGTGGCAAACGCCCAAGGCTTGTTTTACTCCACAGCTGCAAGCTGCCTTAACTACCTGCTCGAATCAATTGTACTGTCATTGTTTTTTACTTCCTTTGCTTACAGGTCTTTTTCCTGCTATGCCGAGAATGCCATTTGTTGCTTCCAGGAAAGCCTAACCGATAGCGAAGGTTTAGTGACCGTTTTTCCTGCTTAAGTCAGTCTGAATAGATGTTCTTACCCTCTCCATGAAACGCGCACAGGCCAAATTCTTTCTTGCCACTCTGCGTATATTATACACAGAATCACAATGATACTAAACTGACATTTGCATGCTGAGTATCTTCAATCTGTTTACTGCCACACCCCCCATTTCTCTTTATGAGGAAACACATTTAGCCTGGAGGTGTGATG
This sequence comes from Aulonocara sp. 'chitande type north' Nkhata Bay, assembly GCF_057382095.1. Lineage (NCBI taxonomy): Eukaryota > Metazoa > Chordata > Actinopteri > Cichliformes > Cichlidae > Aulonocara > Aulonocara sp. 'chitande type north' Nkhata Bay. The sequence goes on from NC_141345.1 coordinate 18,950,209, forward strand.
ATTGTTTCAAAAGAGAAAAAAAGAAGGAGAAAAAGAAAAAGCAAGGCCTGAGCAGTCTGTCCTGAAAGATGCATGTATGACAAGGACCATCGGACCTGTCTGCTGCTACAGTTTTTAGATAAGCCAAAACTGGGATATTTGGAAGGAGGTTTTTCTTGAATGTGGGTTTATTATGTGAAACATTAAAAAGTGAAATGTGGTCACGATTCTATAATGTTTGAAACTCGTTTTGTCTTCTGGTTTGAAAAGTGAAAAGGTCACTTATTAAAATATATTATGTCAAAACAGCTAAAGCTTTAGTCTACATGTTTAGAATTAAATGTCTGCAATTTTCCTATTAACATAAATATTATTAGTAGTGGTAGTAGAGCAGTAGTTGTAGCATTAGTAAAGGTGTTTACGTCTCCATCAGCTTTTGTTCAGACTGTCTCTTTGTGAATGCGACACTCTCAGACAGTATTTGAATGTCTAAGACATTATTTACTTTGCCAGTGTTACAAATAGTTACTGTTCAACAACATTTCTTTTTTCTTGGTCTTTCCGAGCCGCATGAACGTGTTTTGAAGTTCTAAAGCTAGACTTCTCATCGTGCTTTACAGTTTGATCTCTCAATAACATTGTTGACATTTGCTTACATTTCACGAGATTCTTACTTTGGTTTGTTGAAATAAAAGGAAAAGAAAGGATAAAAGAAGAATAAGTATTTTTCAATGTGATTTTCCCAACTGGGAAAAAATGTTCAGAAGATGAAGATGGAAACAAAATAGTCACTAATTCACGGTTCAGGTCTGACTTCAGGTTACAAAAATGTTGATTTTTAAAAGATGTGAGCCATTTATAAAATTATTATATTGTGCTAAATCACAACAACTGTCACCTCAAGGTGTTTTATAGTGAAAGTTAAGGACTCTGCAATTATATAGAGTAAGTCCCAACAATCTGATGACCTGCTACGAGCAAGCTCAGTGACAGTGAGAAGAAAAACTCTCTTATAACAGGAAGAACCAGCGAGGGGCATCCTTCTGCTGCAGCCCGATGGGGTCAGGGCAGGAGACGCAACAAAATTAAGTTCACTATCATGTTTCTAACTTTGTCTGCCTGCCATGTGGTGCAGCAGGTAAAAAACAGCTGGCTGCTCCAGCTGCAGTGTGGGCGAGGACAAAGGCTGTATGAAGTTCATCCGGGAAAGGAAATTTGCAATTTGGGGATGTAAAAGTGAAAACTGACGAGGGTAAAATGCTCTGCAGAGACTCTCATGGTCCGTCAGTCTGTGGGATCCCTTTAGTATCACACAAAGTCATTTGATCCTTGCTCAATATAAAAATATTGATTAGGGTGGTGTTAAATTCAATTCTTGCTTTTAATAAAAAGAGCAAAGTCATTTGTGTGCAAGTGGAGCCCTTTCTTCTTCTTCTTTTTAGCAGTGTAAACAACAGTTCTTACCTTGTTCACAATTAACACCCTTGTAGGCCGGACTGCATATGCAGATGCCCTGGATGCAGGTGCCGTGGTTGGAGCAGGTGGGATCGATGCACTGACCTTCCTCCACGTTGCACTCTGCCCCCTTCCACCCTTCCAGGCACACGCACCTTCCTTTCTCATACATGCCGTTACCGCTGCACAACACGGGGCATGAATCTGCAACAGGACAAACACAGATTACACTCACATATTCTGTAGTACACCTATGCACAAACACACACACAGTGCTGCAGTATATTAGCTGGAAGACCGTGGTAACCTACCGTGAGTGGGGCTACGCTCTCTTATCTCAGTAGTGCGCAGATTCAGCAAATCCTCAAGCAGCCTCTGTCTCCCTGTCTTTTCCTCTCTCTCCCTCACGCACACACACACACACACCTGTACACACGCGCACACACTCCAGCTTATCCCTCACGCTGTTTCAATTTACTCAAGCACCACCTGAGCCTGGCTACCACGGCAACCCAGGAATTGTAGAAAATCCTCCCAACGTCACCTCACTCATTCTGAACGGGCCGTGAAAACAATCGTGAAAACGAAGATTAGGAAAGAGAGCATTAGGGATTTAAAGAATGAGGCAGCGCTATCTCCATGCAGAGATGGAAAGCTGTGTGGCTAATGTAATGACAGGTAGAATAGAAGTCACGCTCGCAGTCAGAGCTCAGGAAGTTCAAATGCATTAAAAAGATGATCCATAGCCATTGCCTTTTTCTCTCGAATAATTTGCAATGAGGGCCTCGTGTGTCCCGTGTTTGTTTGATCCGTTGTAAAATCGAACGCTCTGTGCCACACGGTAATAAAATCACACTTCACATTTTACGGCTCGTGCTAAAACTTGCTGTCTAACTTTTTCGAGCAGAGGATATTACAGCACGAGCAAATGAGCAAAGACGGCAGGAGCGTATGAATAAATGATGAGCGTAAATAAATCATAGGAAGTGATATCATATCACCTGTTTCGACACAATGAGACAGATTCAACTACAATAATTTTTACAAAGACTGACTCTTGGGGAGAATGCAGAAGAGGGAGAGAGAGAGGGAGAGGAAATAGAGCATCTGTCCGTGGAGATGCAGAGGGAGGGAGGTAGAGCAAACGGGAGCAAACAAGATCCGGTCAGACTAGCCAAAAGAGTTCAGCTGCTGATGTCTTCACCGACTTGATACGATGTACGACTTCACGCAGACATGTCACAGTTTATCAGAAATTAAGGGTGGTGCTCACTGAGCTACGGGGAAGGTGTTTATTGAGAAACAACGTTGGAGGAAACGTGAAGGTTTAGAGCAAATCTGTGCAAACCGGAGCCTGTTCACTCCCCATCTACACTATTGTACTCTAATTCACCCAGTAGCCACTGACAAGGTAGCTCTTACTGAAGTAACTAAAACAATTATTTACTTTACTCTTGCTTCAAAAAGAAGAAAGCGTTGAAATTTATTATACTAGTATTAATTATTAATTATATATCAGAATAAAAGCTACAGCTGCATTCTGCCACTGCAAGCTTTTTTCAGACGGCACTGCATCGTGGATCAAAATCTAACTGTACTTTTCTGCATTCATAATTACATAAACTTGACAAGCTGTCCAACATCACTGGCTGAAACCCCCCAAGAAGGGTCAGATACAGCTCTCAGTCCTGGTCTTTGCTGAATTCTTTTTCTATTACTTAAGGACAAGACTTTCAGATGTTGTCCATCTGATATGTTCTTTGGTCTGCCACTTCTTTTTCTGTGCTTTTTTGAAGAAAATTGTCCAGTTTACAGTTTACAAACTGCACCATGTCAAGCCTCCAGCTAATAAATCCCCGGGAATCACCTTGTTGGTGCAAAAATGGCATTTTTTCCCTGTCTCATTGTGTTATCTTTGGCATTTTTAGAGATCCAACTACAGAAAAGGAACCAAATCATGTGTTTTTGCTAATAACAAACAGACAGATACTGTGTCTTCTGTGGAGACACAACACTGGTTCATCTCTTGAGTTCGGGGGCTGTTTTATGCTTGAATGACTTGTCGGTCATTGTTAAGTAGCTTAACAAAATGGTCAGGTACAAGGACAGGACTGAAAATGAATGAAAAAGCAGCCGATGTCTAAAAACTATGAAAAAACTTCAGAAAGTCTTCCCCCTCAAAAGCAAAATATACAGAAATAATATAATAATATAAAATCTACAGAAGACTTTTACACAAATGTGTGGTTGTTGGCCATAAAATCACAGAAAACTCCACAGACTGGAAACAGCATTGTTTAGTAAGATTCCACACACTCATGTGAAGACAGCATGAGAACAGCAAAAGCCCATTTTGTGCTTGGAAAAACCCTGCATATATGTGTGTATTCATCCGCATGATGAAATAGTACCGTGCAAAAATGTCAGGACTTGCAAAGTTTGCAAAGCAAAAATGCCTTTGTAGCTGTTTTGGAACATCACTAAATCTTTATACAAATATATATATATATATATATATATATATATATATATATATATATATATATATATATATATATATATATATATATATATACTGTGTTGGGAGGCTGGAAAATATGAAAGACGCATTTCTTTTAAACTTGCTCTTTTACTGAAATTAGACAGACAGACAGACAGATAGATATTTCTTACCTTTGGCACAGTCAGGACCCAAGAATCCAGCAAAGCAGTGGCAGTGTCCAGCGACACACTCTCCATTTCCATTACAGTCTGTGGAGCAGCCGTCCATTGAGTCTGCATACCCACGCGCACAAACAAACACACACATCAGAACATAAAAGCCAGAAAATAATACAAGAACTTGAAAATATTCTGCATGTAACTCCATAAGCTGACATGGCTCACTGTTATTGAATGAGAGATCTGATAAGCAATGGATGGCTCCCCAGACACAGGGGCTATATTAGATTAGTCTGATCCAGCTGCTATCACTCTCTGGGGAACGGCCAAGCACTCACTTACACTCAGTAGCACTAAGCACATTATACTGCATTACAGGTTGGAAACACGCGGTACGCAAATTTACACACATCAAGGCTTAATCAACAAACTGTTTACACGGGCCGCAGTTTGGAACGAGACTGGAACAACATAAAATCTGACATTGTGAGTGCACGAGTAAGTGGAGAATATACAATGGCACGTCGCTACAGTAGATGCACTCTGGGCATTGCAAAAGATCAATGTGATGCTTGTTTCTACTAGAGCATTGTCTCATCTGGATGTGTGCGTTTCATCCTATCCCTCTGTAGGCTATGTGCATTTCATCGTAATCCACAATCAGACTTCAAAAGGAAAAACTTCTTTTTTACTCTTCTCCCTTTTTCTCTTATTGATACGTCCATCATGTCAGAGCTCATTCTCCGGGCCCGAGCAGATAGGGGAGATAAAAACGGAGCGCGCTTTCATGATTTTAGAGCATTACAGGAGCCTCGCTCTCAGCTCTGCTCAAGACACAAGTTTCTGGTGAAGAAGAATCAGCAGCTGGCAGAGCTGGGGATTTGAACCATGCTGCAGGTTGTCTCGTGGCAGGCGAGCTCCATCTAAGCTAGATAAAGTAATTAAAATGAGTGTCGAGGATGTCATCCTTTATTTGACCCTGCGCCGTCCTGCTCGCTCTCCTCTGAACAGGGATCGACTCCAGAGTCAAACCGCTGCAGTCCCCTGGCTCGCTCTGCTCAGGGAGCATGGATGACAAATCCTTCAGTGGCACGGCTCACGCACACACACGCTTACAAACACATGCACACAAAGTTATTATGTGACACCCGCCTTGAGGCGCGTGTGACACATGCTAATGAGAGAGGCCCTGCCAGTAGCCGGCAGCGCAGCGTTATCCTCCACAGCAGCGCATCACTACAGAAACCAAAGTCATTTTCACCTCCATCACCTGTCATCATCACACTGATGGAGAGAAGGAGTGGCAATCATCTTCTCTCCCACACAGTCGGGAGAGATCACAAATGTTTCTCTTTCTCACGCTCGGGGGAAGAAAAAAAAGAGCCTCCTATGCACAAATTCCAATATTGACTGTGGCACCTGACACATGTAATGAACAAAAACTCATCTGCAAGGTCACCGAGTTGCTTTTGAATCGGGCGCAGGCGAGCGATCCGTCAGATCTCTCACAAGGCTGCAGGGTTGCAGCAGTGATATAAGCTCTGTATCTTTTCAGGTCAATGTCTCAAACATAAAACTCTCCGGGCAATTAAGAGGTAATGCATAAGAAAGCTATGCCTCTATTTGTTACAGCGTGTATGTGTGTGAGTGTGCACGTGTGTGGGCATTCATGAGACGCCCACTCTCTTCTTTCCACTGACTAAACCCTGGCCAGTTAGAAATCACTCATGCCATAAGTTATTGAAGTTAAATGCTATTATAAAATGGGTGCTTCCAGCCAAGTGATCTGATTGGTCAAATAAGCATTCCAATTGTACTTTATGAGCCCGTAAAGATTCAGCCATGCTTTATGACCCTTGGGCTTTATGAATTTATGAAAAAAAAAGATGAAATGGCTGCTCAGCTAACTAGAAGTATCCAGCCTCTAGCCAACCACCAGTTTTGTTTATCCTCTTTTTTATTAAAAGTTATGAAGGAAACTTTCCCAGATTTTTTTTCCTTTTTCTTATGGCCATTGTTTTAAAGAGGCAATATTCAAGCACACGTGTGATGGCAGGTGAATAAGCAATTATGTATAATTAACAGCCCTGCAGGGAGCAGCACTCTCTCCCTAAGCAGATTTTAAAAAGAAGACTGTGCTGGCAAAGTGGCCTACATGTAAACGTCGGTATCAGCGGAACAGGAAAAAAGGAGCTTTATCCGCATCTGCCGGCATTTTTTACAGCAGAGAATATGTTTGAAAATGCAATCTGACTCTCATAATGGCATCTATTTTGAAATCAGCGTGTACCTTTTCAGTATTTTTTTATGGCATCCATTTATATACCATAGAATCACCAAGATACTGTACGCACACATCGACATGCATTACAGAATCTATATCAGAATTTATGCAGACAATTTTTAGCTGCAAGCAAGTACGATATGACTGTGTTCTGCTCGTGTGTGTGCGTGTGAGATGGCCCGTGAAAGGATGACAGAACAAAATATCTTCCGAACGACAAAGGTCAGTTATCCGCTGACAACACATGTGATTTTAAACGATCGAACCCAACTTGATTCTTTCTTCTTTTCATCTTTTGTTTCCCCCCCAAGATAATGACTACTGTGAACATCCATGACAGGGTTTTCTCTCTCTCAGGTAGCCCCACGTCTCATTACTCTTGCAATCATGTTTTACATCCCAAAGCAACAAGCAATTTTTTTTTTTCAAAAACCGCAATCAGCCCCATTTCAGGTATTGTCCTATCATCTTTGTGCTCATATTTTTACTTCTTGTCATACTCCACACTCTATTGATTTCATCTTACTTTATTTATTTATTTTCACGGTCGCTTTTCGCTTATTTATTCTCTCTCGTTTCTTCGATGTATCCAGTTACCACTGGCTGCGGAAAAGCTCAGTTTCCCGACAGAGATCATCTCAATTCTCCCTCCTCTCCTCATCATCAAGGTTCAATTCTCGGTCTACACTATATTGTGTCCCTTATTAGGATTTACCGCACAGTGGCTGGGCGGCTTTCATCTTCTGCCTCTGAAAGTAAGCGGTGTCCCGCCGTAACTTCTTTCAGATGTGTAAATAGGCAGTAAAATGATCTTTGACCCCAATCCATTAATATTATTTTTGCCTTTCAAGCTGTATCGCTCGATTAATTGTTTTGAACAACCTCGGCAAACTAAAGGCCGGTAGACTAAGGCCATCTGTTGTTCCTCTGTTTGTTTTTGATTACTAAAGAGAGGCAACAAAAATTCTTCCTGGTTCCTGTTTATCACGAAATATGTGACTGGGGAAAAAAACAGAAAGTCTGGTCTATTCCAGACTTTACAGACAGCACACGTGTCAACAAATGTTTGACAGCTCTGAAATAAAATCTGTGTTTAGCTGTCGCACGCTGTCAGTCATTGTAAAAAAGACTCTGTCAATATGACGATGAAAGATGTCTTCAGTACAATGTTTTGCCTCTGTGGAGCTGTTTACTGATTGGCTTGCAACTTGGGTTTTGAAGGGGTTGTTGATACATATTTAGCCTAAAAGCATCACGTCAGCCACGCATAATGTTCCTGATCATTTCCTGAATAATAGGAAAACCTCGTCATAAGAGACGCGCGAGGAAAAACATCCCAAAATATAGACTTTTTTTTCATGGAGGGTCGCTCACGATATGCGTGTGAGTGTATTAACATGGAAATTACCAAGTTGCTCCATGGCATTACTGTGCTACTACATTTCCCAACACTTTTTTTTTTTGGTTATTTCAACACTGTATTCTCTTAAGGACTACTGGGCAAAGTGGGAGTGAAGAAACTGCCCTGGTAATTATCCACTTGTCTATATTCAGCCACATACTCTTGCATTATTCATATCCTTCAATTTACACTGCCATCCGTGTGTATCATAGCAATGAGCTGCAGTTAGCAAGCCCTGTCATTACTACAGGAGCTGTCCTCCCCTTTCTAACGGCTGTCTCTGCCATGCCAAACTCACTCGCATAATAGGAAAAGTTCCCTTCAAATGTCAATGAGTTTCACACCACTCTTGACCATGTCCTTACATGTCTGCATATCCGCAGATAAAAAGGAAGACAGAACGAGAGAGTGAAGCAGCCCTGAGACGTTATCAGAGGAACACATGTAAAGCAAGACAAATACAGAAGAAAAAAAGCTAATCCTCCTCACCTATGGGAGTGCTGTGGAGTAACACCTGCTCCAGGTTGCGGCCGTCGTTGTAGAGAGCCAGGTGCCAGGTGCCGGGGTCCATGTACTCGATGAAGCCTGTTTCTTGGAGGCCGCTCAGTAGCAGGCCTTTGGGAGCTTTGGCAGCTGAGACGGGATCAGTCAAGGACCTGGGCAGGGCCTTCCCATCCAGCAGTTTTACAAAGTCAAACTGAATACAACACAACCAGGAAACAGCATTATCAACCAGTCTGAAGGAAACAACAGCAACAAAAACAACATGGGAATTCGCAAAAGCTACATAAAGCCAACAGAAATGAGCGAGGCAAACCTTGTGCAGTGGCGTGTGGCTGTTGTTGGGCTAGCTGCGTGAATGCTATTAGAAAACTGGGTGGATACAAGAAATTGGGGAGTAGAATTCATGATGCGCATATCAAATGTGAATCCAGAGGCCAAAGGAAAGGAGGAATGCTTTTTTTCAGCCGCATCTCCCTTTTCTACCAGACGTGTTCCACAGCAGCTGGCTCAAAAACTTGACATGCTGCTAATAGCATGGGCACACTTTACCACCCAGGTTTTCAGTGGAGCAGACTATTATTTCATCTGTCTTAACCTTTTCGTGCTTCTTTCTCTCCCTCTTTAACTTCCCCCACCACTCTCATCTCCTCTCTCTCCCTCCCCTCCTATCCATCCTCAAACCTCCTTGAACTAGCAAGCACTCGCTGAGTCTTATTTCCCCTGAGGGCTGTGTGTCACACTAGTGTCAAAAACAGCTAATTAGACCTCTTCATGCAGGCGAGAGCAGGGGCGCACTGATGTTAAAAAGCAGATGACTCAGTGTGTGTTGTATTTTTGTCTGTATCTGTGCGTCTTGAATGGCACAATGCTGTTCTACACTTTGCACGATACGAGACGCTAACATCAGCGTTTTCTTCACGACAAACCGAGTGCATCCGTACTTTTTAGGGTGCCCGTGCGCCGTTTTAGAAAGACACGTGTCCATGTGGGGAGAATTGCTTTGTCCTCATGTTTTGTTTGTTTTCTTAGCTGGAAAATTAGCATCATATTCAGTATGAGAAAAACACGCACGAGTCTAGAGAAGAAAAAAACATCAGTTTTCCATCAGCAACTCTAACACTGTGTTTCAATACAGCTGAACTCACAATTTAATTGATCTGATTTACATTTTTTTCTCTTTGTGTTGTCAGAACAAGTTTAAAGCAGTGATTTTTTTTGGTTCATGGTTCATGAATGCTACCTGTTAAACAGGCAGACAGCAAATTCATGCTCTGCTGCAGTCAGTTATCGATTTAACTGTTTTTGTTTGTTCTAACACATTTGCCTCACAAAACATGAATAAAAGCAGTTTATGGACATCTGTCTCCACACAAATCGGCGTTTGTACTGAAAAGAACAAAATGCAACTTCCACCTCTTTTAGGACAAGAAATCCAGAGACATCAAAATGGAGACAAAGTAACAGCGAATCCAAAAAAACAAAACAAAACCTATTTCAGCTGTCAGATTGGATGAAAATGTGCTTGCTGTAATGCTCTGTCTGGCTGAATGAGCACACTGACAAAGTTTGAGATTGAGATAAATAAAGAGATGTGGTTTTAGAGGAAATGCACAAAAAAGACAGCCAGTGTATCACAATAGAAGTTTTTAAAAAGACTTTCAAACTAAAATAATTTCTCATGTTTAAATATAAAAAAAAGCATTGTGTGTCGTGTGTGTCTAGAGCATCCTGGAGTATCAGGAGTTCTGGATCAAAGAATATAATGTAATCGTGTTCAAATAAGTGCTTAACACTCCCCACCGCTGAATATTGCCTCAGTGTAGATGCAAGGACAAAGTGGAGAGAAATAGGTGCATTAGCGTGGATGGGATCTGTAGCAGCTGAAGCAAACATGCCCATCTGGTGAACAGCACGCTACGACATGGGGCCTTCTTTACCTGAGTGTGTGTAGGCGGTATGTTCCTGCGCCCATAGACCCCCAGCAGTGCGTTGTGTGAAAGAGAAAGATTGAACTTGATGTAGGTCGGATGGTGCACAGTTATATGAAACCTCCAAAAAAGTCCCGGCGGGATTGCCTGGCTCTGCTGAGTCCCGATGTCGACCTCGCCACGGTCGATGGCCCGGCCTCGCACCCACTTTTCTGTAGGCAAAAAAATAAAAAAATAAAAAAAATCACACAGGTGAGGCCGCTAAAGACACACGCTGCAGATTTATCAAGGCGGACAGGCTGTCGTATTCAGTATCAGAGGGAGCAATTAATAACCAACCTGATGTCCTCAAACATCAGCGTGATCAGCCGCTGCACTAATGAAGCGAGACTGAATAGATGTCAGGAATGACTGAGCGGTGGTGAAAATCCTGCTTTTCAAGAGACCATGCTTTGGCAGGCCTTTGGATAGACTCTGCATAAAGATGAACTGCTTTAAAAAGGAAGTGTTTTGTCTGAGAGCTGTCTACTGGGGCTTTGTCGTGTGCTATATTAGCATCTTCTAACAAGAAAGAAAGTCTGTGTGTGTGTGTGTGTTAGTGTGAAAGAAGAGAGAGAACGAGAGAGAGCGAAGGATGAGAAAAAGTGAGGAGGGCACATGCACGCATTCACAAACAGCGTCACACAGATAGTGTCTTGAGTGAGAGTGTGTCTTTGTCTGTGAAGAGAATAGGTCTTTCCAACAGTCCCCTGGCCATCAGCTCCTCTTCTCTCCATAAGCCTTTATCAACCACCAGGCCCAAGTCTTTTGTGTTGGGGAGCAGGCAAGGCTCTCCAGCCCTCTGTGTGTCAGCCTTTATGTAGAGATATATCTCTGCTTCTAAACTAAGATGGAGGAAATATGGTGACAGAGGGAAGCCAGCCGATCGTTACGGCCACAAAGGCAGAAGAACAGTTAGGGGCAGATTCATGGACGAGCCGGCTCGCTCTCAATCCATAATGCCTGCTGCTTTACCACTCCATTATGGCGACACCATACATGCCTGCAGGCCAGCCGACATATATCACACGTACTGTCAGAGCGAGGGAGGCGGAGGTACTCATCTTGCTATGCTAGCAGAAGCTAAAGCGATGGGAATATTTATTAGTCCGTTGGTCATTCCAGCTCTTTATTGCAGACCTCTCAGTACCTACAGCTGTTAAGTTTTACACAGATATTCATGACGATCGGAGAAAAATTCTGGGTCTGATGATCGTTTTGTCTTTCCAGCTTATCACGCCATGAAGCTGACATTTGTGGTTTTGCTTGAAATGTCACATCAACTTTTCTTCTCTACTCTCGTCACCAGGTCAGTTCGCCTTGGGTTAATCAGCAAACATGCTACCCTGCTCCAACTACACAGCCGGATATCTGCACACAAATGTTAGACAAAAGGTGCATCCATCCGTCTATCCATCTCCTACTAAGGGTCATCACAGGGTGACAGGTACTACCTGGACAAGTCGTTTCCCTTTTCTATAAAGCAAAGACAACAAGTTTGCAGTATGTTGAAAATGCCTAAGCAATGCATTTCTTGCTCAAAGCACTACTGTGCATGCATCTCTAGTATAGCTGTGGCACCTGCAGACTGGGAGATTTCAGCAATCTCAAGCCAACATAGATCAAATAAACTTAGGTACGACATCAAGTTGAGTTATGCGGACCGCACAATTGATGAAACTTACAGAATCTTAGGCCACAATGAACGGTCACAATTCCCCGGCTGTTTCTTTCCATGCCTAACGGAGTCATAATAACATCTGGAGACACATCATACAAACGTGGCTTCTGCCGCCACGACTCATTGCTGGAATTCCAAACACTTCATTTTCCACATTTTACCTCCATTCATTCCATTTCTTTTGGTGTTTTTTTTTTCTCCTTTACAATTTGTGCCAGTGTGCCAGTGTCAAAGTTGATCAGTGTGTGTTATCTAATACTGCATTCCTATCTGGTTGGTTAGTGGATGTGACGATGCCAACACTTTGGCAGGCCATCTGTAGCAGCGAGATTGTGGAAAGGGTCAGCTTTGAACCTTAACGCGAGACAAATATCTTAGAGCCAAGACTAATAGACATTCACAGCTCACTCGTCAAATCACACACAGTGAATACTTGAATTTCAGTGAATTTTAAAAATTGTGCAAATGAATGCCAAAAGATCATACATCATCTCTTTCTACCCTTCTATCTCATTTAGGCAACACTTGAAAAGAAATAATAAAGTGATTAATTCGGTAACGCGCTTAACCAGTGCGACGAGAGGGAAAAAAAGGGACAAAACGATGAGATTGGGACGAGAACAAAAACAGTTCAAAAAGATTTTTGAATGAAAGTAAAAGCAAAAGCAAAAAAAGAACCAACCCACACACACACTCACAGACAGGTGTCTGTATGAGGCATAAATTGTTCCCGCACTAAAATCTCTACCAAACCGAACAAAAGCAGCTTGGCCAAACTAAAGTATGCATTCATGCATTCCTGCCGAGTCTACCTCAGCAGTCTATTCCTTTTAATGCTAATCCTCACTTCTGCGCCTCGCCACAAAAATATAAAGGCCAGCAGAGGGATGGATGTCCCGAGGAAAGCAGTCTTTTATTCAGCACTAGATGAATAGGACATGAATAGGGCATGGCAGTTGGCGGAACACTGGCAGGCAGGCAGGCGCACAAGCAGGCTGACTGGCAGGCTGGCGGGCAGATGAGCAGGACTGACGCTAATTACTGTACAGTGCTTCTCCAAGTGTGATGCAACAAGGGGACAGAAAGCGGCACTCAGGTCAGCCACAAGGAAGGGTGGTAGGGAGATGGGGGAAGCAGGGGAGATGTAAAAGGGAGGGAGGGGGGAGCACATATGAGAGGACCATGCTCATTGACGAGTTGGCTGTGTCGAGTTACAACTGCTGATGCAAGAAAGAAGAAAAACCCTCCTTGCATCTCTCTCTCCCTCCCTCCCTCTCTCTCCGTCTGTCTCAGCACGTAGAGAATAATACTGCAGCTCCAGTAAAACCAGGGGAGAGGATCGAGGCATTTTTGGGAGTCCCACAGAAACCAGACGGCTCACATGGTGACCGGGGGCTCCTAGAGCCGCTCAGATTACTTCTGTCAATCAGTGTGTTCCAGCCGTGTGTCTCAGCACAAAACCTGAGCCCACTCTTTGAAAAGATCTTTCAAAACAGCAAATCTGTGTTTATTCCTATCTGGCAGACATAAAGAATACAAGCTTAAACAAGATGATATGCAAACTGGGAGGCAAAAATTCCTTCGCACCTTGCTATCTCGTGGCTTTAATAACAGAAAAGCAGCTTGAAATTCACACTTGCTATCGGCGGCTTGGAATAAGAGTAAAAATACAACAGCGTCGCATAAGCCTCCTTTTATCATTAGTTGGCAGGGGAAGAAAAAAATTGGGATATTTGAAAATGTTGAGCCTGTTTAAAGGGCAGATAAAAGCGTTGCATTGCTCATTCATGTCTACCATCAACATGGCCTTGATGGGAATGATGAATTGGTAGTGGGTCAGTCTGACATAACCAACATAGGGAGCATTATAATAATGATGATGCTGCCTCAGCCAATTATACTGGTTGTACACATCGTGCTTCTAATGCCCCCACTGACACTAGTCGCACACAATATGCAAACACATGTACACAATGCAATATTTTCTGCTAAATTAGCCCTTGAAAATGTTCCCAGGCAGCAGGACATCTGGATCAGGACGGCTTTACAATTGAACTCTTAACCTTTCCCATTTCTAATGACTCGCTAACACCTCCACATTGTCCTCCTTCACCCCCGTCTTTGCAAAGCACGTGCTTCCAAAAGTTAGTGTGAGTTTGCCTGCCCATCCATCTGAATGTGCTGTGTGTCTCTGAGTGTGTGCGTGTGGGTGCACCAGGCCAATGAAGGAACGGAACTACATTAGGACTTGGGACACAAGGTCTAATTAATTTCTCTTGCCTACGGGTTATTCAGGTAAAACAATTACACCTGTAATCTATTTTCAAAGGAACTAAACTGTCTTTGCAATTAATTTTATTATCCCTCAGATTCTAATGAAGCAGAGAACAGACTAAAAAGTGCAGCCAGGGTCTTGGTGACGGGACACGTCTGAGGGGACTGGAATTGTGTGTGTGTGTGTGTGTGTGTGTGTGTGTGTGTGTGTGTGTGTGTGTGTGTGTGTGTGTGTGTGTGTGTGTGTGTGTGCGCACGTCAATACTGATGCGTAGGTCTGTGTCTGAATCTCACACATATTGGTGCAGACAACATTAATAGCGTTCCAAATGCAAGAGAGATTGAGTTTGCCGCAGGATGAATAAAAATATCACAATGGGCAAGGTCTCTATAATTACTTGGATTCAATTAAGGGCCTGTTGAGCAGGTGGCTTAATAAGCTTTCAGCCGCCTCTCTCCACTGTGCAGCCTAATGAGTGTCAGTCAGAGTCAGGAGAAGATAATGCTCTTGGCCTTAGGCCCTTCCATTACGCTCTCTTCCTCACCTTCTACCATCAGACCCCAGGCTACGTGTGTGACAGACACATCTGGCCCTTAGCAAACGCATCCACTGCACGACACATGCATTGTTACACATGTAATATGTGTTGTGTCAATTGGAACGTGGATAAAGTACCTACAGATTATTTTTCTTCAAGCTTTACCTGTGTAGTCTGGGTGCAGGTCTAGAGGCTTAACTACTGTGATGCATTTTGAAAATTACTTGTAAGTATCTTAAATTACCCCTCTTGGATATTTATGTCCAAAAAAGTAGAGCACAAGGTCGATGCAACTTTGTGTAACAAAACAGGCTTCCTTCTCTGTAGTGTTTTTTACACTTTGGTACATCACTTTGTCATTTTTATGAAATATTTGTATCTAATATGTTTTCCAAAATTTTACTAATAAACTACTAATAAAGATACGTGAAGAGATATTTTTACCTGCTTAATAAAAATATGTATTTCCTTAACAAATGTGCTTATATCATGCTATGCTATTAGATTGTTAATGCTGATGCATATGTAAATAGTGTTTGAATGTAGGAAAAAATCAAGGCAAAGCTACTTTAACTGCTTTTTAAAATTGTATCTTCCCAGTTTTTCCTGCGCAGAGGAACTCGAAGGTTTGTTCCAACAAAAGCCAAAGAAAAAAAGAAACAAAACTCCAGCACTGTGCTCAAATGATCTATTTTTAAACCAGTATTGTTGTTAGGGATTTAACTGACAAGCATAATCAAAATGTGGTCAGAAACAACAGGAAAATACTCATGTTTCTGTCAACTAAGGTACAAGACTCATTCACTTCAGTGAAAGCAGACTCATCATGTTTGTGTGAGGAGACGTTCCCCAAAGGCACATTCTGAGTCAGGAATATGATATTGTTGGTTGGTTTAACAATTCACTGTGGCATGTGGCATGTAATGTAATTTTGATCTGCAAGGAAGCTGCTAATTAAACGCATTAATAACTGCATTAACAGGACTGTGCAAAAGTCTCAAGCCACCCCTAATTTCTTTATATTTTGCTGGGATGGTGGGAAATAGGTGCATACATACAGAGATTGCTTAATTCATAATAAACTCTCTTAGGCAGCTTTCTTGTTATTTCTTTAAGCAGTCTTAAGGAATAGTTCTTCAGGCTTCTTGAAGGAAATTCAAAGCTCTTCTTTGGATGTTGGCTGCATTTTGTTCTCTACAAAGATGATCCCACACTGCTTCAATAATGAGTCTGAGCTCTGGGGAGGCCAATCCATGACTGATTGTGTTTTTCTATCCAGGTATGCTTTTGCTGCATTGGCAGTGTTTTTGGCGTCACACTGAAAAATAAAACTTTCCACTGTACCGCATGCTGTATCATGGCGACAGTACTTTTTCGACATTCACAATTCCATCAATTTTTAAATATCCCCAACACCACTGGCTAAAACACAGCCCCAAACCATGACAGAGCCTCCACCACATGACATCTGACCTCCTCCATACTGATGATTATTTAAACCAAAACTACTCTGGATTCATGACTCCATCAGACCTGTTGGCACTGATTCAGTCCAGTTCCTGTGTAATTCGGCATACTTCTCTCTCTGTTTCTCATCCTGAAGAAAGGCTTCTTGACAGCCACCCTTCTACTGAGACCATTTCTGATGAGGCTTTAGTGAACAGTAGTATTAACTGAAGTGCCAGATCTCTCAGGTCCTGTATTAGGTCTTTGCTGGATTTTTTCTATTTCTTTAGGATATCGATTTCACATACCGTTCATCTGCTACAGATGTTTTTTTTACACTATCATTTCTTTTATTCGTTTGTCCTCCAGTTGCCAAGTTTCCTCATTTTTAAGGGCACACTGCACACTATTGTATGCCAAACTTTTTTATTCTGTCAGTTTTCATAGAAAAATAAGGAAATGTGTTGTTTTTGCAACAGGCTGCCAGTAACAAAGTAGCTTAACAAACAAAACTGAACTGAAAATAAGTAAAAAAGCAGCCAATGTCCAAAGAAAAGCTTTAAAGGACCTTCACAAAGCATGGAGAACTATTCCTCTAGACGCCTTGAGCAATAGCAAACAAAAATTTAAAAATCAAAATATAATGACTTGATGGGTGGCTCAATACTTTTGTACAGTGCACCAGTATCAAATGGAAACAGTTGAATAAAGTTCTTGTTTGACCACCTTTTGACCAGCTTTGAGTTTATTTTATTGTTTATTTTACAATTGATGTCAGAGCCTGTGGCACATACTACTCAAATGTCAAAAGTTCCTGCTCTTGACAAAACGTGACATGTATACTGTAAACACTGGCTGTAGTTTGAAATTATGTTTCATTTCCTCCGATATTTCTGGATGAGATGTTTTGAATGCCGGCCGCCTAACAGACAGACATGCCGCTGCTGTTAGGCTTTCTCAACTTGAGGCGCTCAAGCAGGGGGTTCACTAAGTGATCCATACTCTCTCTGCGTGTGTGTCTGTGTGAACGCGGGCGTGTGCGCATGTGTTACATCCTGAGACTGTATCCCAGCGTGAGAAAATCAATGAGACCAGTGTAACAGGGACCAGTCCATAAGCATTTGCACACACGCGCACGCGCTCACCTCTGCGCCACACACATTCGCTCTGCTCGCACCCGCGCGCAACATCAACACACTTTCTTACTCTTGTGGACACATGCGGACTGCTCGGCCTCACTTCCCTCCACTCTCTCTGCACGCAGTCTAGAATATTGATGTGCTCTTTAAGAGCCCTTCTCTCTGTCTCTGTCACATTTCATCCATCTACACACAATTTTCCAACCACACCATCAGGCAGAGTGAAAACAATTCGGCACTAACTCAGGAGTTTATACAATCATCACATAGGCTCAGATGGCATTCCACAAGCTCCACATTTCATCATCTCCACATTATAATGAGGTAACGCGCCGCTCTACTGTATGTCACTTTGTATCATTTCATATCGTTAATACATCCGACGTTGCACATTGAGTGAAATATTACTCTCAAACTCTGATGTACTTCATTAAGGAAGGGATTCCACCGACAAAAAAATTCTGTTCTGGGCACATCTGCTTTCATGTACGCCAGAAGAGTTTCCATTAGTGTGTGTGTGTGTGTGTGTGTGTGTGTGTGTGTGTGTGTGTGTGTGTGTGTGAGATGGCCATCTCTAAATGCCCTTACCCTCGCTTGTTTGATATAAAAACAGAGAAGAGATAAGGGAAAGGCGGTGTGTTTGTGAGCACACATTCATGCATGCACATCAGCGCGAGGTTGGGTATCATGGGGCGAGTGGCAATTACTGTAATACTAATTAGAGAAGCTTTTATGTGTGGTCGGCTTAGAGGGGCTGCTGGTGATCTCTGGAAACTGCAGGAGAGATAGCGTGAAGAATATAAAACAGCACGCGCGGCTTGACGAGACGCTAGCCATACGCGCATGACACAACATGTCAATTAGCATCAAGCATGGTGGCGCGGGCCGCCTCATAAGGTGGATTAGAAGTCTTGCGGCTCCGGATTCTGATTTCGGAGTGGAGCCAACAAATCATCTTTATGGCATTGAAGTTGACAGAAAAACAACAACACTAAAAATACATGAACGACAATACAAGAAGATTACTACCTTCCAATCATTCCGCCAAGCTCGTTTCATCTCTCCCTACTGTGTCATCAGTTTATATCAAAACAAGCAGAAACTGATGACTATCCTCCAATCAGCCGCCTCAGCTATCTTCATGCTCCCACTGTTACTTGTGTTCCTTGTGTTTATAGCAGCGTGTTAGGCTAAGACAATTTATTCCGAATTAAAAAAACTGAACATTTTGCATCTTGTTGTTCTTTGAGTTTCTTTTTTTTTTGGTGGTTTGCAGACAAGTTGTGAAAGCTTCTTCTAAGATGTTTAAGGAATTTGCTACTTTAATGACAGCAATTCTTTTTTAGCTTCATCGTGTATCCGTCCCTTGCCCCCTTATCTCTCTCTATCCTTTCCATTCCTTCCCTCGCCATCGTTCGCGGTGTAATCTAGGGGATTGTGTGGTCTCTTGGTGTGAGAGGTGATGGGTGCAGCAGGATGAGCGTGATAATCTGCCACACTGGATTACAACCTAATCTCTAATCTCCCTGGCCCTCCTCTGCCTGGGGACCACCTCCACCGTGCCAATTTTATTAATCTGAGCCCCCTGCATCAACAGCTTAGCTTTGCCCATTTTGATTTCCCAGCTTTCACGGCGCATATAAAGCAATAAGAGCTGAAACAATAGATTGTTGTGACGCAACACTCAGAAGTGAATTCCACGACCCCTGCGTGCTCTATTGGAGGATTTAGATACTGATGAGAGCGTTAATCCTCCGAATGTGAGGATTCATCAAGAATAGTTGCTTCAGGGATGTCCCAGGTTGCCTAAATTGCAGCGAGTTGCAGTTTTGCCTCGCACGTTTTCTGTGTAAGCGCTGAACGTGGGCTCCGACAGCCTCCGATGTAATATCCATCAGAATCACACCAACCATGAAGGTTGCTCTGTCCTGTCTGACTTCATGACCTGAGTCGCTCACAATTAATGTCCCATATCGTGGGGTTAAACTGGTGTTAGTAATTCCTCTGGCTAGTTGGGAGAAGGCAGAGTGGAGAAAAGCAATTCCAGTCACGTAGCAGGAAAAAGAAAACGCGATTAACCAGTTTCCTAGCCTTTCTAAAAAATGAGTAATCAGAGTAAGGCTTATCTCTGGACTAATGTCTCTCTATTGTATTGGATCATTAGTTGTGGGAAGAGTGTTATTTACGAAGCCAGGGACTTAATGCACTAGAAGCTGATTGAAATTTGTAGACCTGTACCTGAAGATCCGAATATAAGTGCATGTGTTTGGTGTATGTGTTTGGTGCATCTTCAGTTTTCACTCTTCAGCAACTCTTTGTACTCGTTTTAGCCTCTGCAGCAACACAACATGACAGGCTTAATCTTTGGCTTATGTGTATGGTGTTTGTAAAAGTGTGATTAAAACATTACATGTCATTGTTCAATATGTTTAGTTTGCAGAAGTTAATGGATCCTAATTGAAGTCTCAGCTGTGGTTCACAGCATCATCGAAGAGAAACAACTAGAATCCTCTTAAGCTATGGTGCACAATTTGCCGTGGTCCAAAAGTAACCGGGACACTAAGTGGGCAGATGTGTCTCATTTTTTTGATCAATAATTCATGCCTAAAAGAGCTGCCATGTGGCTGAAAGTTGACTGAAAGTTGCCATTTATGCAGAGGTGATAATATGAGGAGTAGAGTGGAGCCATGCAAATGAAGGACATAATACCAGGACTCGCACAAAAGCACAAATCTATCAGAGCACTATCACAGGTACCATCAAAACCAACAGCTGGCCTCCTTCCAGAAAACCAGGTGCACCCAGCAAAAGTAAAAAAATGGCAAACAGCATGAAGAAGTCTGCATGAAGAAGAAAAACTCATTTATGTCTCTGCAGCCCGTCAAGAGCGCTCTCCAGGATTTAGGCAAAGATTCAACAGTTATCCAAAGACAACTTCATGTCCATAATTTTTTAACACATTCCTCTCCTGTCTCAAAATTTGGCATGTACATTACTCATAATCCATTTGATGAGTCGGGTGTGTTACACATGTAAAGGCTTGTAGCCTTGAGCTGACAACCTAAAGCAAAGATGAGGAGCTCTCTGCAAAAGTCTGCAGAACTTCGAAGCTACAACGCAGACAGTTTTTAAAAACATTGTCAAAATGAAAAGTCCCAGCTGACTAACATCGCATAAGTCTGGTTAAAGACTGACATGAAGGTAAGTCCAGAGCAACTCTGAAGGGGTGGTTTTCCATAGAAACCTGAAATATGAAGGCCCCGAAAATAATTCCGATTTGTCAAAATACGCTCTTATTGGGCATGCTTAATGAAATAGTCAAAAATGCTTTCCTTGCCTTTTTGCTTGCAAAAATGTCGATAGAAAGAAAAAGAAAACAGCCAGGCACAGATAAAGAAAAATGAAGTGAAGCACTCGAAGTCATCACTTATGTTTTTAGTCAATACATTTAATACAAATTTTTCAAGCTGCTGTATTACATTTGTTTTGTTGTTACTAACGGGCAGATCCTGTCAGTGGCTGAGTGCAGAACATCTGTTATTACAGTGTACACTGTGTGCGTGTCAGCTCACCTCTGTCACCACTGTGTGTGTTTTCAGGGTTGAGTGTGTCCAGCAGGTGGACGGAGCTCGTCGGTCTGGTTTTGCTGCGGTCCTCTTGTTGATGGTCTGCTGAGCTCAGGCCATTCTCATACAGCTGGCTCTCACCGTGACGCAGATGCCAGGTCAAACCTAACAGGTGGACCGCTACACACACACACACACACGCAGATTGGCAGCCAAGGGTAAAGAAAAGAAAACAGACAGAGGAGATCATTATTCAAAACATGCAAGAGGGGTGTGTCTGAATCCTTTTTTTAATGCCCATCTTAGAGCACTCACTCTCTTTATGTGCTTATTAGCGTCCGGCAAAGCAAAGGACAATTAGAAAACACGCAGAGAAGACAAACTGTCACGCACACATGCGTGCATGCCTGCGCACATGGCACATGTGCACACCAACACAGAACGTGGCAGTGGTGGGCAATTAAGGCAGATCTTGTGAGTCTGAGCCCAGGGCTAGTATTAAAGCGCTAACACAGGCTTTTATGCATGACTAATGATGCTTTGAAAGCTGCTGCCGATTCACAATCCATATGGGCCTTTTAAACAACAAAGGGTATGAGAGAGAATACTGGATTCCCCCCTCCCACTCATAAAATTGTTTACTAGGACGGGAAACCAACATGCTGTTAAATAAAAACAACTAACACACGCCCATTAAGGTAATGAATTAGTTTTTTGCGAGTGTTGTCAGTAAAGTGTTGAGTAAAACATTCAGCTGTGTTCTGACCAATCACGAGGTTCCATTCATTCAGGCTTATACTTGAGCAGTGTTTTAATTTTTTTTTTTTATTTCTTTAAAAGAATCTAAAAAGGTAATGTGCCTTTGCTGATAGGAAGAACAAAGCAAATGAAATAAATCATTGCAGTTTTTTTTCTCCCCTCCTCTGACACATTTGGAACATCAAACAAAAGCAAAGACTTAAATCAAAAAGTTACTATGTGCTGGTGGCAGTCAGAGGATGGCTGCTGCATGCAGATCAAGGTAGGGAACTTCTAAGGACTTCAAACATCTTCACTGTCTGTCCTCTGTCTGCTGATTGCCGACACCCAGAAAAAGCACTTGAGACAAGCTTGATAACGCTCGCGTAAAATGGCTGCTTAGAAAAACAAATCCACAATTATACAGCGCAACCAACACAATCACACAGGTACGGTGCAGACTCACACTTTTCTCATCTGTGCATACATGCATGCATGCACACGCCTCCACAGTCGCCCACACTCCACCCCCTCCTGATGAAGGATACCTAATTAAAACTCCAAATAGTTCAAAGCCATTTGCTGCTACTTTCCTTTGAGGAAGCACAGAGGAGAGGGGTGCGAGGCGGGGAAATAAAACTGTTTTCTCTGAAAAATACCAGCAAATCTATGATGAGCTCTGAGAGTTGAAGCCAACAGGGTCCCATGCCTCACTCTGGCATCTACGGGGATCAGCAAATCATACATTTCTACTTTTGACTAGCACTAGCCACTATTGGTTTAGCTATCTACTCATGCACAATATGAGCTCTTCAAAGCAGAACACTGACGATTACCAGGGCCATGAGGGAGACGTCATGCATCATTTAGCTCAAACTAATTGAACTGTCAGTCTGTGACGAGACCAGACATGGACACGCACAAGCTCCTCACGTCAGTGTGAGTACGAGTCAGTCATTTTTAAACATCTCTTGTTTTCTTTTTCTTTTTTAAAAAAAGGCGACGTGGGGGATTTTTCGCATAAACACCTTGCTGTGAAAGTACCTGTGATGATTCGTTTTGATGCTGGAAAAAAGGATGTCAAACAGTAACCCAAATGATCTTCCTTGTACATTTAATTTCATGGATTTAGCTTCCAGCAAAATCCTTTCGGTTGTCTGGTACTGCCCGTACTGCATCCTTAGCAGACAGGTGGGAGGAGAACGGAAGCAGGTAGAAAGAAACTCATGAAAAAAGCACACACACAGTGAAGGTGGTCAAAATCACACGTATTTGACACTGACAGAATTAGCAAGAGCGCCGCTGAAATTTCCTTTCGACCACGGCAATTATCTTTCTCTTAAAATACACCACTGCCGTGTATATACCCCCCGACGCTAATGCTAGGTTGGCCATGAAAGAACTTTCTGCAGCCATTAACAAACACCAGAATAAACACCCCGAGGCTGCTTTTATTGTTGCTGGCGACTTCAACCACACCAACTTAAAGACAGTCCTCCCCAGATTCCACCAACATGTCTCCTGCCACACCAGAGGAGACAAGACTTTAGACCATGTGTATTCCAACCTGGCTGGAGCCTACAAAGCCACACCCCTCCCCCACATTGGACAATCGGACCATCTCTCCCTGTTCCTCACACCTCGGTATTCACCACTCATCCAACATGTGAAACCTGCTGTGAGGACAATTAAAGTGTGGCCAGAGGGGACAGATGCAGTGCTCCAGGACAGATTTAAAAACACAGACTGGAATATGTTCACCCACACAGACCTGGACCAGTACGCCTCATCTGTACTGGATTACATCTCCAAAACCACAGACAGTGTCACCACCCAGAAACGGATCACCATGTACCCCAACCAGAAGCCTTGGATGAACCGGGATGTTCGTCTCCTCCTGAAGGCCCGCAACACTGCCTTTAGGTCAGGAGATGCACACGCCTACAGTACAGCCAGGGCTAATCTAAAGAAGGGCATCAAAAAAGCCAAACACCATTACAAAAAGAAGGTAGAAGAACACTTCTCCAACTCCAACCCCCGACGCATGTGGCAAGGACTCCAGACCATCACAGACTACAGGACCACCAAACCCTCCCCCGCATCCTCTGATGTCTCCTTCCTCAACGAGCTCAACAACTTTTATGCTCGTTTTGAGCGAGGGAACCCCACAACCACAACCAAAGCAGACGTGACGCCAGACCACCAACCTATGACTCTCTCCCCCACCGATGTAGGAGCGGTGCTGAGCAGGATCAATGTCCACAAGGCTGCAGGCCCTGATGGCCAGAGCGTGTTCTGGGGAGCTTGCAGGAGTGCTCACAGACATATTCAATCTGTCCTTGGCCCACGCTGTGGTACCGGCCTGCTTCAAATCCACCTCCATCGTCCCGATACCCAAAAACTCCAACCCATCTTGCCTCAATGATTACCGCCCAGTAGCACTCACCCCCATCATCACTAAGTGCTTAGAGCGACTGGTCCTAGCACACTTCAAATCCTGTCTCCCCCCCACCCTGGACCCCCACCAATTCGCATACCGCCGGAACAGGAGCACAGAGGATGCAGTCTCCATCGCAATGCACTCTGTCCTCTCACACCTGGACAACAACAACACCTACGCCAGAATGCTGTTTATAGACTTCAGTTCAGCATTCAATACAATCCACCCCTCACAACTCATCAGGAAACTGACAGACCTGGGTATCAGTTCCCTCATCTGCAAATGGTTACTGGACTTCCTGACCAACCGCCCCCAACATGTCCGGCTGGATAACCGCTGCTCATCTACCATCACAATGAACACCGGTGTACCACAAGGCTGTGTGATGAGCCCTTTCCTCTACTCCCTCTTCACCCACGACTGCAGACCTGCTGATGGTTCCAACACCATCATTAAGTTTGCAGATGACACCACGGTGATTGGCCTCATCAGTGACAACGATGAGGCCGCCTACAGGGAGGAGGTGGATCGTCTGGCTGAGTGGTGCGACAGAAACAACCTGCTGCTTAACACCGAGAAGACCAAGGAGCTCATCGTGGACTACAGGAGGAATGCTGACCCACATCCACCCATCCACATTAAGGGGACGGCTGTGGAGCGTGTGAGCAGCTTCAAGTTCCTGGGAGTCCACATCTCCGAGGATCTCACCTGGACGACCAACTGCTCCAAGCTGGTCAAGAAGGCTCACCAGCGCCTCTTCTTCTTGAGGACTCTGAGGAAGAACCACCTGTCCTCAGACATCCTGGTGAACTTCTATCGCTGCACCATCGAGAGCATCCTGACCAACTGTATAACAGTCTGGTACGGGAACTGCTCTGCCTCGGACCGGAAGGCGTTGCAGAGGGTCGTGAAAACTGCCCAGCGCATCGCCGGAGCACCACTTCCTGCCATAAAAGACATCTACAGGAAGCGGTGTCTGAAAAGGGCTGGGAAAATCATCAAAGACCCCAGTCACCCATCACATGGACTCTTCACCCTCCTGCCCTCTGGGAGGCGCCACAGGAGCCTCCGGACTAAGACCACAAGGTACCGGAACAGCTTCTTCCCCACAGTTGTCAGACTCCTGAACTCTGCCTCCTGACATCTGACCCACGTTAAACTCATGGACTGAACATACACACACCCACAATGGACAACTGTACCCTCAAACACAATAATAACATGGACTGAACCACCACTCACAACCACTAGCACTTTATATAGCCTCTGTAGAAACTATCTACACCCTCACTTATCTTAACTGCACTACTGTATAGCTCTGTGTAAATAATCATTCTGTACATTCGATAATCTTTAATCCTACAACTGTTTACAACTTGCATAGTTCCCATTTCTGTATAGCTGTATATCCCAGATTCTGTAAAGTTATTTATTTCATATTCTGTATAGTTTTTCATATTTATATCCTGTTCATATCCTGTACATAGCTTGTACTCACTACAGCCTGTACATACTTATAGTTATAGAATATTCACAACATACTTCATACCGTGTACATTATAACATACCATAATAGACCCATTTCTGTAATATACTCACATATCTATATTATTGCTAATATATATTGTAATATATCTATATCACTAAAGCACTTCTGGATGGATGCAAACTGCATTTCGTTGCCCTGTACCTGTGCATGTGCAATGACAATAAAGTTGAATTCTATTCTATTCTAATTCTATTATTCTATAAAATATCATACCACACCTAAAAATGTAGGTTTGTATTCCTCGTCACAGTTTGTATGGCATTATATTTGGCAGTGGAGTGGAGTGGAACAACCTATCATAGTTTCATAAATTAGTCTGTAAGAGTGCTCAGTGAGGGATGACAAGTTATTCCCAAACTGATACATTTGGCATTTCCACCATTAAGTCTCTCAGACTCCATTCTCTCCTCGCTTCCTCTCATCTGAATTGCTTTTCTTGCTCTCCATGTTTGTCTGGTGTCCCCCACACCTCTGCTGGCCAAGTATTACCCACTACAGTTATGACTCTGCAGCGACAGTCCTCACCGGCTCTCCTACCTTCTCCTCGTCACCACTCCATCTCTCCTCAAAACACCCTCAGACCCCACTTCTCCTGCTCCTCCTCATCAGCCCTCCCCCCATTCTCTGTCTCTCTCTCTCTTACTTTATGGCTGTTGACCTTTTGCTTGAACACTTAGCATCTAGAGTTGCACAGCATGCATGCACACGCAAACACACCGGAGCAAGAAGGGAACAAGGACCTCTGAGTGTGATGAGGAGATGATGGAAGAGTGAGCGTTTGAGCATATGCTCTTGTACTTTTGAGGATCTAATGTCCAAACAGTAATATTAATACCAGTGAGGACATATTTGTTGGTTTGTCATTTAAGTAAATGAATTCCGGGCATTTAAAACTGAGCACTCATAGAGCCCATAATGTGGACAGGAATGGGAGTTTAATATATGTCTATCTATTAGGCATGTAGAGGTTACAAGGTTTCAATTGCTGCAGGTTATTCAGTGCCAAAGAGACATGAAAAAAGATGAGCAACTGCTGAGCATGAAGGTTTATTCTTGACCTTAACATTTATTCTGTCAGACCCCTGACTCACAGACAAATTAATATCGTTTTTGGACACACAAACGATACTGGCACAGTCGTCATAGAGATGTCCTGTCGTCCTGGGTTACGCTATCCTACACTCTAGAAAATCACAGAGACCTTGGAGAATCTGGATTATATCGTCAAATGAACTGTGGTGTTAGTTCTTATCTGTGATGATAAAAGGACATGCAGTCTCCTGAGGAAATATAAGAAAAAAGTCAACTACAACCCCCTCAAACAATGTTGGATAAACAGAGTAACGGAGTGTTTAATATAGGCCCTTTGTGACACCTTGATATTTTTATTGTTCGCATTTCTTTATTAGATCAAAAGGAGAAATAACTTAATAGAAAATAATTTTTCCCACAAAACCATGTAGAACATTTAAACCTTCACTTGATGTTTTAGAAAATAAGCTTGCTTTCTTGGCAGGGCAATATGTACAGTAAATATGCAGGTACAGCTAGCTGCTAATTAGCTTAGCTTAGCTTAGCCCCATACATTTCTTATTTGCTTTAAACAAGGCATCAGTTAGTCCATTAATTCACTGCCTGTTTAACTCCTTTCCCTTTGTGCAGATTCTCCCTTTGACTGAGTTTCTTCTGATTTCCTGCCTCTTAGAAACAAAAGGGTGGGAAGTGCTGCTGAGCTAAAATGCAGCAGAGCAGTGTCTGTAGCATATTTAGGAAATGCACTGGAGTTTAAACTATGTAGAGCCAAGAGTAGAAAAAAACTGAACAGAGAGCCGAAGCCTGTGCTTTCAAATCATGAGGAATACATGTACAGATATACTGACCTCATGATTTCAGACTCTGGCCATGTGTAACATACTCATCCACTGTTGTAAAAGTATTTATATAATAGAACCAACCCCCCACAGGAATCTGAACTTGTTAGTCCACATAACTGCCTGGAGACATTTCAAAGATGGCTACTGAGTGGCAAGAATTTCATCTAGAGAGACACCGGCACCTCTTTCCATTTAAAATACAGAGACGCTCTCACAGACTCACTTCCACACAGTGTGCAGCCAGTTATGCGAGCAGCATGTGCTCAGCCTGACCCTTCATTCTCGCTCCCTTTTCCTCCTGCCTGTCTATCCATCCCTCTCAGCGTCCATCTTTCTCTCTTGTGCTTTGGCGAAGGCACACGTTAGTGAGAGGACTCTGAGTTAGTCCAGTCATTATAACTGGTGAAGGAGCAGCGGCGTCGGCAGCAGCACAGTGCCAGCGATGAGCAGCAGTGCAGTGAGCTAATAGGCTGAGGCGCGCGCACACATGAATCATTGATCAGTGTGACAGTGAGATGACTGCCAGAGGTAATAGGACGGTACCGCTGTGAGGGGGGTTCTGTGCTGTACCCTCGCTGTCGGCTACCCCGCCGAGATGTGTGCGGAGGATGAGGAAAGCTGAAGAGAAGAGCGTGGGGTGGAGGGAGCGAGAAACAGACAGTTCACTATTAAAAGAAGGAGGTACTTGATGTGGCTTTTTCAGGTTTTCTTAAACTACCGTGGAGAGAAATGAGAGAACAGAGAAGAATTCAAGCTGGTGGAAATTTAGTAGCAAAGTGAGGCTTGCTGAGATAGCAGCAGCATCATAAGCTTTCTCACAATAGCGGCTAAAACGCAAAGATGTACAGATTACATAGGAGACAAACCATTTCAGGTGGTCGACATGGCGACAATGCTAGCATGCAGCATTCGCTCTTGTTGTCAGGCATGTATGTGTCTCCAGATTAGATAAAAAATGATTGTGTGCTCCTATGACGATTAGATTTCACACTTGTGGTGGGAGAAAGTGGGAGATGTGCATGTGAGCATGCATGTGTTCATTCCTCTTTAACCACTGAAGTAAACCAGATATCGTTATCAAGTATTTGTATCAGTCCTGGGCAGAGCTGTGGGGCACAATGGGGGTGATTGACTGTGAATATACTGCCTTATCGATAAGCATTACAGCCAAGGTAGCACTGCAGTCAGTTAAAAATGATTTATCAATACCCTCACACAAGTGGAAACACATCCTGGCCTGATTGCCAAGTCCTTTTTCGCTCGTAGACATGGCTAACCGCCGACTATATTCTGTCTGACAACCAAAGACTACAGCCAGCTTTGCCCAGCAGCAAACACTTTCAAGCACATCAGTCATTCGATTTAGTGCGTAGTTTAGCATGTACAGTAAAGGCAATTGCTCATCCAAGTTCTGCATGGCTGTGTCAGCCTCTAGCTAAGCCAAGACTTCTGAGGGATGGGAGAAAGAGAGGCAGGGGGGGGGAGTAAAAAAGAGGAGAGACAAATGGGGAAAAAACAAGTGTGAAGGAGAGTGAAGGAGAGGGACTTCAGAGCCAATAAAACAAATCTGTGTCTAAGTCAATGTTAGAGTAGAGACTAAGAGCCCGGGGGTCCGCGTGCCCTGCCGCATTTTCGCCTGTCGACCCTCGCTTCACTCTGACAGAAGAGAGGTGCTAAAGTGTTTTTCTTACTCCCCTCCACAAACTCCTTGAAAGCTACTAATGCCACTGTCAAGACTGTTTAACTGTGTGCTTTTTGCATGCATGACGGACTGTCTTTCGTGGGTGTGTGAGAGAGCATGAGCAGAGGCTCATTGCCGCAATTTTTTAACCGGTATAAACCTCAGGACTCATCATTGGTTTGACCTTGCTAATCTGAAATGGGACGTCTCGCTCGGATAAAGGGATGAAATGACGGAAAGAAGGATAAACGAAGAGCGGAGGTGGTGACACACTTCACGCGTCTTCAATGATGAGATTTGCTGTACACGCCGGTGTTTATTTACCAGTAAAACTCGCTGTCACACTTATCTAGTTAGTCATGGTTGCGACAGTACACCAAGTCCAACAGATCACAGCTTTCTTCTTCACGCATTTCTCTGTTGTTCTTTCATTTCCCATCACGCCTCCTCTCTCTTTCTGTCAGAGTCCCCCCATCTCTCTCCATCTGTCTCCCACTAGCTGTCTCACTGATCTGGTCTCTTACTGAAAGCTGAGTAATGTTACGGCGGGCAGGATATTACTCAATGAGCAGGGGATTGCCGCCATGTTACATTTCCCTCTGGCAGCCACCATCTACAGCTGAAATGCTGAAATGCTGCAGACAAACAGCGACGCAGCACCGCCGGTCATATACGAGCTCCATCTCTGCTGGTTTGGAGCGTGGGTGCATGCCTACATTTGTGTGTGTGATAGAGAGGATCGGGAAGATAAGGAAATGCGTGTGTGTGAGTTGCCGCGCGGTGCCTACCGTGCACGTGTGTGAACTCGCCCAGTGTACCGTTGGAGCTATTGAGGCTATTTTGTTGCAGCTTCTCTGACCTTCTGGAGACATTTTACCAAAGGGCTCTCTCACCATTCAGAGCTTTCTGACCACAGTCTGTCTACCCATTTAAAGCAATTTTACCAAAGGCTCCTGTAGCTGTTAGGGCAGTTTTAGCAAAGGCCAGCGGGTTTCTTAGAGCTGCATCAGACGACCAAAATAGAGGACTGAAAACAAAGAGAAACTGGAACAATCAATACAAACCCCAATGAGGCATGAAGCAGCTGGCTGAAAGAAGCTGGAGGTGAGGCGCGTGCTCACATGCACGGAAACACACAGAATCCAATTACAAAGTCACACATGCACCGTCTTGCACATACAAACACACACACACACGTTTGGACTCGTCAAGGACGAGTATTTAAGGATCATTATTTAGGCAATAATACAGTTTAAACCAATATTCAGCCTGAATTGGTCTCCATTCACACAAAAGAACACCGAGCACGATAGACTGTAGTAAGCAAGCAGACTTTGGTCCCATTAATTGCAAAGCAAAGAGAGAAATGAGAAGGATCTACAAATGTGCTGCCAGTTACACACCATTATTTATGCATCGTTCTGTATGCCTAGAAATAAATAAATAACTGAAATGCATGGCTAAAATACAGCAAATTGTATGAATACATG
This sequence comes from Aulonocara sp. 'chitande type north' Nkhata Bay, assembly GCF_057382095.1. Lineage (NCBI taxonomy): Eukaryota > Metazoa > Chordata > Actinopteri > Cichliformes > Cichlidae > Aulonocara > Aulonocara sp. 'chitande type north' Nkhata Bay. The sequence continues at coordinate 18,980,878 of NC_141345.1, forward strand.
TATTTGTGCTAAAAAAAATAATGTTTTTACTCTTCAAAATCTGAATAAATACATACTTTTTAATTAACTAATGAGTCATTAGCTCACAGCATATACAGTAAAGTGACTGTCCTGTAAATCTGAGATAAATATGCTTGATAACATCTGTCGGGGCAAAAAGGATAAAGCCAACATCAGCACAGAGCACCTCTGCGTTAGCTGCTGTACTGTGATTGAGTCGCTATGTGTGTGACAGCGTTTTTTGTGTCCACCTTAACCGCTCTCAGCCGGAACACTCCGAATAGAAAGGATTCTACTTTCCCGGCACTACTGGAAACAAGCTGTAGCAGCCAATCTTACCTACTCAGCATTGCTGAGTAGGTAATTGGTTGCCAGTTGCCCTCCATGACAGAGCCACACAATGAAGAGGATCGCCGCTGATCCCAGACAAACAGGCAACCACCTGTTCAGAAGCTTTCCTTCGGGGGAAGGTAACATTTCATTAGAGCTACGCCAACTCAGCACCTCAACGGCTTCGTCCCGACAGCCATCACCAGACTGAGCTGACCCTCTAACGTTACCTCTATACACAATCTCTGGCCTACTGCCCACCACCTGCTATCAGAACAGACTGCAAACCTCTTCATGCAAACTGCTCACTCTATTGAGGTCATTACTGCTACACACTAGTTTCTGTAAGCTAACGAATGCATTGCAATGCAGTATTTTTAAAAAGACCTCATTAGTACTGCCTCCACAGTCTTGTGGTGTTTTTTTCCCCAGCTTTTGTCCATCTGCCGATTATTTCAGTAGCTCATGTCACTGAAGGTTCAAAATCCATGAAGCATTTTTGCACTGACTGCTTAGCACAGCATGCTGCGCAGTGGCTGGAAGACTGTGCTGTCTGATTGCATATAGGGTTCAGTTCAGATGGAATAAAAGTAGGAGACCCTCAGCCGAGTGAATCAGCACAGTGGAGCTCTTCCCATTTAGACTTGGACCATCCTTTTATTTATGTCTTGTAGATGGATTTATTCAAAGTCTTTGCTTCTTTGTCCTTTCTATATGTACGCTGAAAATCAGGCCATGGACTTTCAATATTTTAGTATTAACTAGTAAAATTAAACATTTCTTAATAAGTTCACTTCTATTACCGTTCATACCAGTTAACTGTGCAACATGCAGGCCCTGTGTTTGGCTGTTGGTAGGAAGAAGAGGGCCTTGTTGTCACAACAGGAGAAAATATCTTAGGTAAAGCAAGGAATGCTACATATTTTCTTCACTAGCAATACCAGTTTTCATGTTTTCTCAGCTCCATACCAAAGTGAAGTCCTTTGTTCACGTTTCTGTGTTTGCTATGTTCGCTATTAAACTGTGACAAGTTAAACGAGAGCCCAGAGCACTAGTGTTGAAAAAGAACAAAGCTACCAAGCATTGTGTCCAAGCTGGGAAAGCCTTTCTCTTTTCAGTCTCTGAGAAACCGTGTCTGTGATAGGAACTATCATGTCTAAACACTTCCAAATAATATTCAACTTTCAGGAATCACAAGTGGTGTGCTGGTCAGCACCGTTACTTCACAGCAAGAAGGTTTAGGTTGAATGTATTTATGTGAGTATTTCCTGGTAAACCATCTTCCTCCCACATTCCAAGGAGATGCTTGGGGTTGGTGATCAGAAACTGGCCATAGGTGTGACTTTGAGTGGGAGTGGTGGTTTGTCTCTATGTGTTAGTCCTGATTGGTGGCCTGTCCAGGCAGTACCCTGCCTCATGTCCTGTGACAGCTGGGATAGCCACCCCGTGTGACCCCTTATGACTCAATAAGTAGAAGAAAATGGATGGATAGGCAGGAGAGGCCTAAAGGTCCCATGCACATCCATTCAGTCTAACTTTTACATATTCACTACACTTTATATAGTTTCTGTATATTCAGCCTAGATCTACCTCCAACTCTATACTTCTGAATAACTGTGCAATCAGTAACGATAAAAGCACACACAATGTTATTCATGCACTCTGAATGGGGCTGCATTCATTTTCGCTGTACCTTTTGTGCGATGAAAATAAAGATTCTGACTCTATTTCTGTTACATACTTTGTCACTAGCTTTGTTACTTTTCTACATTTTAAAAACACCACAGGAACTTTTTGACCAGACATAAGGTAATTTATTAAAGCACTGCAAGTGCTCTAGCTCCTATAACAGCCACTTTTAGTCTGTCACCAATGTCTGGGACGTTACAAGAAATCCTTTATGTAGGTTTGAAGTCACTCAAAATGTTTTTATTTGAAAAATCTAACTTTTATGCAAGGTGACAAAGAATTATACTGAACACGATGACAAGGTTGGAATAAAATAAAATAAAATAGAAATTTTGTCCTTAAAAATGTGTTTTTGTTATCAAACGAAGTCACGTGTCAGCAGATAGAACTTTGCAAATCTTTGGTATTCACCTAATGTTTCCTGAAGTGCTTCCCACGAACCGGTTTGACAGGCAGTTGGACACTTCTCACATATCACACGGTCATGCTGTCTCCCCAAACAGCTCAACAGGGTTGAGAGTTAGAGAGATTGTGCTAGCCACTCCATCACAGGCAGAGACCACCTGACTTTGTTTCTGATCAGCTCTTAGAAAGTACGGAGCCACCACTGTTTTAAAGCACAGGCTTACTGGGGCTCAAGCTGTGGGGTCTGACGATGTAAAGGGTCCAAGTGGCTTTAGGTGGGGAGAATAAAATTCACCAAGAGGAGAAAAAAAATCAACCTTGACTTTTTGCACAATGGCCAATTCTCATGCTTCTGGCAGGCGTCAAACTCTTTCAATGTCTGTGTCGCGCTTTCATGCTGCCCAAACTAATCTCATGCTAAATAAGAAAGCCTTTACGACAAAAAAAAAAAACTTGTAAAATTTAACATTATTTTTTTTTCTTCCAGGTCTGAACAGCAGGCTTTTTCCACATTTCTTGCCTCATTCACTTTGCTCCGCAATTTCACATCTATTACAAACTGAAATGTCCGTAAAAAAGTCATACCAGTGAGTGGTGAGAGACTCGCTCGCATGTCTAGAAAGTGTAATAAAAGTGCTTCGATAAAACATTATCAAGAGCTGAAGTTGTGTTTGTTGCTTTGAGCTGTGCCCGTCTGCGGAGTTTATTTAATAGCTGCGGCATCAGACGGCAGCAGGATCCATCCACGAGCGTCTTCAAAGCGAGAGAGTCATGCACATTTACATAGTCGGTACAACAGAGGTAACATCATCATTATTCACAACTATTAATTATTCCCTACACAGAGATGGGATCAATCAGGTTCTAAAGGCAAATGAGATTGTGTTCGTTCATGTTCATTACTGTGTACGCATTAAGCGTGGTTGATGCTTTTGCAGTTGGGATGCGGTTGAGAGGTCATTGACCTGTTTACGAGGGAACTGGCTGTGACTGATAGACGTCCACAGGGCATGGCACGGGGTTGGAAAATAGAGTATTAGCCTTCTTGGTTCAACTTCTCAGTTATCTTCCAGAACACTCCCGCTTAGCACCACCCAAACAACCCTAATGAGCACTCCTCCAACATCTTACTTGATCCTACAAATGTTCTTATTTTTAATCTGGACACCTCCCTCATATGTTCTTATATCCAACACTGGTTCTCTTTCACCCATCCTAATAGTTTCCATTCAGTGGTCAGTCACATGTACAACATCTCTGCCTCAAAGGTAAGCATGCTGGAGTTGCCTCCTAACTGGTCATTTTGAGACTGGTGCCAATTAATACAGCTGCCAGCTCCTATGTGCGGTTACCCCTTCTGAAACTACAGACCCTTATGTACTTGTCCTCTTGCTCACATTTCTTTTATTCATTTTAAGACCAGCTGGTGCTGTTCTGTGAAGGTAGCAGGCTACAACCTAATGTTTTTTATGGCATTTTCCCCACGAGGTATAGCCCTCGTTTTTTTACAGAACGATTATTCTGACGAGTTTCGAAACAAAGTTGTTGTTGTTTTTCTGTTGTTTTCTTTTTTATGGCCATTTTCAGGCTACAATCAACCCACAGAGGCTGTTGCTACACACACTCAAATAACCAAATTTATTGCTTCCTTAATCAGTGCAACAGTTTTTTGCATAATTGGGATTGTTTTGGTTTTCTAATTATAAAAACATTACTTCACGTAACACAATGTTCCACTGGAACACAGGACTGATGAAAGTTCATTAAAAATTATGAATGATTTATAATTAATAGTCACTTCTTTTAAATGTCTGTTACAACATTTGTACTAAATGAGTCATTTTGATACAAATAAATCTGTGTTTGTCAAACGTTTCACTTTTCTGGGGTTAAACATCGATATGGATTTATGTGTTTTAAAAAAATATATAACAAGCCCCACTGGTAGGTTTGTGGGGCTTGTATCAGATAGGCTGGAAACTGTAATGGAGATTTGTTTGTTTTGTACGAAGGTTTTTCTTAGTCTTCCTAGATAAGCTAGATATTAGATTATTGGTTAATGATCTCAGACATGATTTGTAAATCATTCATAGCCAGTAGATGCTCTTTGTTTGGCTCACATTAGCTCAGCAATCGTGACAGCAGTCGGTAACTGCAGTGTCTATACCCTAACGTCTTCTGTCACACTGTGAAAGCAGATGAAGAGTAAAAATTATTTCGCCTTGATTGTAACATCAGCTGCTACATTTTTAGGCATTGTATATAAAAACAGCAGCAGACAACACATTAGACTTTTTTGACAAATTCTAGCTTTGATTTCATTTCAGTTTATGAACTCTGATCTGCATATATCTAAAATTTGGAGATAATTGCTATGAACAAAGAATTAGAATAATACAAATGCAGATTTGTGTCTTTTATCTGTTTTTAAAAGGTTTTTGACAGGAAACAGCCAAGAAAATGATTATATTGATAAATGGAGGCTTACTGAATGATATTCAAAGCTCTTTTTTGGATGTCAGCTGCATTTTGCTACATTCTCTATCAAGATGATCTCACACTGTTTTAATACTGTTGAGGTCTGGTATCTGGGGAGGCCAGTCCATCACTGATAGCGTTCCCATTACCAGATGGTATTGTGTGATGGATGAAAATCTGACTGTAGTTTCTGTGTTCATAACTCAAACCTCAACACAACTGACTGAAATTCAGCCCCAAATAATGACACAGCCTCCACTGTGTTTTACAGATGGCTGTAGACACTCGCTGCTGTACCTCTCTCCTGACCTTTTCCATACAAATTGACAACTAAATAAAGTAAAATCTGGATTCATGACTCCATCAGACACTGATTTTTAGTCCAGTTCTTGTGTAATTTGGCTACAACAGCCTTTTCTCCCTGTTTCCCTTCCTCAAGAACAGCTTGTTCACAACAACAATGCCACTGAGACCATTACTGATGAGGCTTCACTGAACAGTAGATGGATCAACTGAAGGGCCAGATGCATCTTTCAGCTCCTCTGTCAGGTCTTTGCTGGATTTTTTCCCCCTGTTTCTTAAGGACATGACTTTCACATACTGTTCCTTTGCTCAAGATAGCTCTTTAAGTCTGCCACGTTGTCTTTTGTCCTCCACTTGTCCGGTTTCCTCAGTTTTTCTAAGGGATTTTATGTCAGTCTGCTCCTAACAAAGTCTGTCTGTCTGTTAAATGTAGATACAGCAGTGGTTTATCCCTTGATTTAGTTTTTTATGCTTTAATGATTCGTGGGTCAGTGTTCGCAAAGCATAACAAAAACCAAAAAAACAACATTGCTCTGAAAATGGGCAGGTAAAGAAATGAGGAGTGGCTTGAGACTTTTGCACAGGACTGTTAATCAAGACAATTTCCTCCACTGTTTTTGTTGCATAATGTTCTCCTCAAATCACATTTGCAGTTGCCCAACTTGGAAGCCAGGGAGGTCAACAACATAGAACAAGCACTTCATTTATGATAAGCTGTAATCAGCTCGGAGCTTTGAGACAGACAGGCCTGCTAGGACATTTAGAGGAGAAATCCACATTGAGAGGAAAGAACCTAAAAGCCCTGCCTCAGTTTGAAGCTGTCAAACATACCATGTGTTATATTATACATAAAATTAAGATACTTTTAAAAAAAAATTATAAATGTATCTGTTGATTTTCTGATAGCAATTGATTTATCAGAGTGTCTAGAGTGTGAAATTGCTTGTTTTGTGCAACAGAAAAATGATTTAAATCACCAATTTATCACATTTAGGAATACGAAACCAAAACATGAATTTCATTAATCTTTACAAATAAAAAAAAAACGTTATCAGTTCATTTTGTTGTCAACTTTAACTGAAGTGAAAAACAATTTCAGCACCGTGTACATAAACATTGGAGCTGACAACGGAGAACTGATTAATCATGAGAAGTTTTCAAGCACAGCTGCCAAACATTTGCTTGTTCCAGCCTCCGAGACTGGTGTGCTACTTTGCCTTTTATTCCTGTGAGCAGAATATATTTGGAGATTTGGAAGAAGCCAAATCAGAGCATTACCTTAGGCTCTGGAAAATCAAATTAAGACAATAATCTGTGGCTTTATCTTAATGGAAATAACCATTAGCTCTAATAAACACATGTTTTTTCTTTTAAGCACAGTTGGAAACTGCACTGTGTTTGACCTCTCTGATTAATATGCAACGTTTAAGGGCAGATGCTCGGATTTGCCATCAAACTGTGAAAGTAGATTTGCGCAAAGGAAAAAAAGACATAAATGTAATAAACTTAAAGCCACTAACAAGTCATTTGGCTCTTTATGGAACCAAAAGCCCCAAAGCGACACACACTGCACAGCAGAACCACAAAGACGATCATAGCTGAAAGTGCACGCTGTGTCTTTGTGCATGCATGCGTGTGTCTGTGTGTGTGTCTGTGGGACCAAATGTGATTTGAAGGTGATTATTTGATTGCAGGGTGCTGCTGACTTGCTCATTTCACCTGAATCAGAAGCTTCTCCCTGTTGCCATAGAGATGATTATCATTCACAAGTGAAACATCCCACCCTCTCTCATATTTGATTGAGCAACTGAGGATTGTAACCATTTAAAACAGCAAGACATTCATTAATGCAGAAAATACTCTAATTAGCTTTTTCTGACAGCATGATAAAGCAATGGTAGGTAGTTTTTTTTCCTTCTTCTTCTTCTTTTTTAACGCAGGCTTAAATGAGGCTCAAAATAGAAAAATGAGTTACGGGTAGTGTTGTCAGTAGCAATATTCTTCAAGATTACAGATGCAATCTTAATCTGTCCTCTATCTCTCCTTAAATGCCCCTTTCACTATCATAATGCCTGCTTCTCATATCTGATGGCCGTGTTGTGCTTAATAACAAGCTATGACTTGGGGAGGGAGGGGCGCGTTGGGGGATAAACAAATTAACAAAGCTATTCGCAGCCCCTGCAACACCAGGGGGTATGGGAGGAGAGGAGAGAGGGCAGTAAAGGAAGAGAGGATGGCTGCCTTAGCTAATCACAACAGGGGGCACACACCGCAATCACTTAGGCACAGCATTATCTCCGCAATCATGCATCGTCCTATTGTTGTGCTAATTGGAATTCTTAATTTGAAATACAATATTATTGCTTCATTATTTGGTGGGTTACTTTGCTTCAAATTAATAAACAAAGTCACATAACTTACACACAGAGCTTTAGACAATAAAGACGATGGTTTTCGAAGGGTGTTAGGAACGGCTTCCCAGCTGTTAAGAAACCGCTGGCAGGACGGCGCTGACCGTTAAACCGCTCGTCCACTCCGCGTCCTCACAGAGCACGCGGGATCAGTTACAAGCTTAGTTACACGTCGAAGCACTGTGGAAAGCAGTGTAAGGTTTGGCCGAGAGTCATGAAAAAAAGACGAAGATTGAGCCAAAACTGACAGCTGCGTTAAAACGATTTCCACCGAGGGGAGGAACCCTCTCCAACGCTCTGAAATGTTAGGCTCCAGCTTGGCATGCCTGTAAAGGAATATGTCATGTTCATATCCTGCAAATAATCAGCAGTGTCTGCGGAATAAAACTGCAGAAGATATACACACAACATTTTACCTACTGCAGGATAAGGAAAAGAAAAACTATGTGGGGCATCCATGAATCTACCTTCTTATTAATCCGCAAAAGGTTTGAAGAGCCAAAACAAGTAAATGAATGAATTGGAAAAATAAAGCAAAATAAGTAAATGTTAGTTTTTCAAGTCAACCTACATAAAACCGGAAGAAAAGCAAAGACTGTCAGTATGTTTGACATCTCGCTTGACTTCAATTCACCTAAATGACTCATCAGTTATCCACATTGTTTCTGTTGGCTGTCAGAGATAGTTTCTGCATTTAGTGAGTGAAAAAGGTAAAAATAATTTAGCTGAGAAACATGTTCAACATGTAAAACTAATAAATAGATATAACATAAGTCTGACAACTGGATACTGGATACGGCAGGCACTGATCATATTGTGAAAAGCTAAACTAAAGACAAACATGACCTCATTTTCAAAGCAGAGTGAACTCATTTCATTCTGGATTATATTATGATAATGAGAAGAAGCGATTTGAAATCAATAAACGGGCAAAAGTCAGCACGGCGAGTATTTCGATGAAGATGAGAAAGTGCACTGGGACATTTTTTTTCTTCCCCTCTTCCTGTCAGTGGCTGTTAATTAATTCATTAAAATTACTGAATCATTATGTAATGAGAGAACCTAATCATCCTGTGGCCTGTGTCTCAACCTCTCCCCCTAGACAAAGACATTAAGTCCATGACCACTTTAATCTTGCAATTTGAATGCCTTTGATTTACAGGCTAACATATCATCTGTGCTTACATCCCATACGTCTTGGTGCGGTTGCCATGGTGACGTCAACACGGAGATCAATCACTGCCAAACAGGAGTGGAGCATGACACCAATTAAAAGGTGATGTCGTCTCCGAGTCATCACTCACACTCCTCACTAATGCACTAATTACCGGGGCTGGGACATTAATGGAATAGCATGGTTCAGCCTGGGGATTAATCTGCGTGGATTCGCTTGTGTATGTGTGATGTCTGTCTGTGATGTGTGTGTGTGTGTGTGTGTGTGTGTGTGTGTGTGTGTGTGTGTGTGTGTGTGTGTGTGTGTGTGTGTGTGTGTGTGTGATTAATGCAAACCCCCCGCCCTGCTCCAGCGTGACCTTGAGCACCACCACAGGAGGGAAATGAACTAGCTGGGTGGAGGGTTGGGATATCTGCACTTGGGGCAGCGGAGAGGAGCCGATGTGCTGCGGTCGAGGGCCCGGCCAAGGTTGAGGCTAAGCAGGGAGATGAAGCAATTGGAGGGGATCGATGATTAAATTTGGTGTTTGACTTTGACAAACTCTGCTAATGATCTTCCAGACCACAGACCTACTCAACAACTTTCCAGTTTTTAAGACTCTAATTACTGCAAAGATAGCTTCAGTCATAAAAACTGAACTTGATCTGCTTTCATGAGAACATTTAAATCCTTTGCACAAGGAAAATTAACAAAACTGCAGTTTAACAGCACTCCGTTACAATTAAAGGTATGACCAATAAACGCCCTGCGGTGACAATACAATTCAATTATTAACTTCACTATTTTTACACCTTCCCATCTAAGTTGATTATTGATTTATTAAATTCTCCAACTTTTATTCCTCTCCAGAACTGAGTCTGATCCCGTATTTCCATTTAGCGTCACACAGATGCAATTACTGTTGAACTTTTATTTGGCAAACATTAATTTTCACATGGTAGTGCAGAGTAGAGTCACATTATTTCCTTTGTAACTAACAGAAGACTTGATGAAACGCAATCAGCCATGTTTTTGGGCGCTAAACAATAATACAATTTATGTAATTTAACTAATTTAAGATGAGACTAAAATATAAAATTTAATGCAAGAAGACAAAATGTAAGAACTTTTATATTAATAGTTATTTCAAATAGGTTGTTGCTTATTGCTACTTATAGCTTAACTCTTGCTGTTGTCTAGTTTAATCTATAATAGCACACCGTATTTAATATTTCATGTGTAAGTAAGTAAATGTTATTTTTGTAGCACATTTAAAACCAAAAAGTTGCACTTTTACACTAAAACTAAAACCGAATAAACAGATTCCCAAAAAATGTATGCTAGACACATTCACAATATTTACATGAAACAGTCCAACAGCTACCAATCAACAGTTTCCATAAGCTTGACAGAAAAGCTTATCTAAGCCTTTAGCTTAGACTTAAAAACAGTCACAGTTCATGTTCATGTCTGAGGTCATTGGGGAGTTTTGATGCAACAGCATCAAAGACACAAGCTCCTTTTGAAATAAGCTTCAGCCGCAGGATGATCAGGAGTGATTGAGGAGCAGACCTTAATGGTCTTGAGGGGACATATAGGCACAGTTTATATGTTAAATCTGTGAACTAGTACTTTGTGCAGCGTACTAAAATGCAGGCAATAGTTCAGCAGCCAGTGTTGAGCTTATTAATTTTAGGTTATCTTGGTTTAATAGTGAAAACGATACAAAACAAAAGGGATGAAAAATAACCAAAACAAAGTGCAGTAATGACATTTACAAAGTTGTGATTAATCCGAAATAAAATGTGGGGGTTAAATAGGAAGTCTTTGCTTTTAGCGAATGAAAAATCAAATTAATTAATCATTAAAGGGGAAAAACAATCGACAAATATGTAAACAGTAAAAAAAAAAAAAAAAAGAAGAAAAGGTGCAGGCAATTAGGTGCTAAGCTTAGACAAACCTGGATTGATTAATATAATCAAATCACCAAGGGAGAAGTTTAATAAGGTTGTGCAACTTTGTGTAGCTGTGTGTATGTGTGAGTGTGGGAGAGAGACTGTGTGAAAAACATCAAATAAGTCACTGCATGTGTGGATTCCTCAAATATTAGTTTTGTGAGCTTTGGTCCAGAACAGCTAATTTACAATTTAGAATATCCTTTGGAGTGAAGACAATGCAATACTGCTTCAAAGTAAGAGCAAAAATTTCAGCAGGCCTGCTTTGATCCCATATCGATCGCCCTTTCTTTTTTTCTTTCCTTTTATTTAAGTTCCTATATTTATATTACCCTTTGAATACAGAAACATTGTGCATGCGTAAGGTTCCCTGTTAGAAGGCTACAGTTTGTTTGTGTATTTTTATTGCTTCCTTTTATGATTTAATTAGGCACTCTCTTGGCAAGTCCCACAATTTTCCAACTCCTCTAACAATCCCTTTTGAAAATGTAAATTTTCCACTAAACTCAGAACTCTTCGTGCTTCTCATTCATGACACGGGCTGGGTGTGTGACGACAACTCACCGATGACGTAAGTGAGCAGCAGGGCCAGGGTGAGAGTGAGGAGTGACGCAGACAAGGCTGTGCACTTCCAGTTGCAGCAGCGGTGAGGCTTGTTGAAGGTAAACAGTGGTCTGGTCACGCTGCTGCGCGGCAGAGGCCGAGGTGGAGGGGAGTACACGGTCCCAGAGGTCAGGGGGTATCCCTGTCCCGCCCCTGACAGCAGAGCTGACGAACCAGACCCCTGCTTGAACAGGAAGTGTCTGCAGGAGAAACATACATAAAAGGTGTTATTGCAAAATGCAGTTTACCGTTACCTTCCTCAGTTACTGTTGCTATGCTTTCTCGCGGTCTCATGTGCAATTTTCAGTTATAACACCGGGACATTACTACTCTAAATTCTATTTTTTTTTTTTGTTCATGGAAAAAATGGCTTTTAGGCCCCAGCCAGAAGCAAACAAATCATGCTTTTCATTTTTCGCCAGGAACTGCTAATTATGGCAGTTGACCTGATAGCTATTACTCATTTTAATCAACTGTAGCCAGCTAATTAAGCTAACATTGGCTCTGGTAGTTGGTTCAAAACCAGAATTTTTACTTGTTAAAAAAAAGGTTTTTTGACAAGTTTGGTTTTTGGGTTCTTTTTTATTAGAGGATTTTGTTTTTTTTGCATTTGATGAAGTACAACAATTTGATAATTACTGAAAATGACACAAAATGCCAAAACTAGTGAAACCAAATGACCATTTATTTTATCGCAAATAGCTGAGCCAGATTAAGAAGCCTGGATGGATTCATACATACAGAACTAAAGGATCATCATTTCTTATTTACAATGACAACATCCAACAACATGAAACAAACATACATGTTTAGTGCTCGCCTCTGTCAGTGCGCCCCAGGGCAGCTGTGGCTACAATGTAGCTTGCAATCACCTGTGTGTGAATGTGTGAATGACTGAATGTAGTGTAAAGCGCTTTGGGGTCCTTAGGGACTAAGTAAAGCGCTAAACAAATACAGGCCATTTACCATTTACATGTTGTGTCTAATATGGCTGACATTACCATGTAATACCAATCTGAAAACTGTACAATTATCTTTTTGTGCTAGCTACAGGCTCCTTTCAGACCATCCATCTCTTTGCATTTCTCCCACCGTCTGATTTCAAATATAATCTATTAATAAAGCTAACTTTCCAGTAAGGCTTTTTTCAGTTATCAGATGAGGGAAGAAGCCTAGATGTTACCCAGCAGTCACTTCCAAACCGTTGCCAGTCCCCTGTTAAAATCCTGATCTTGTATAATTTGAAACAAGACTTGCTGATCTGTCATGTGGCCACCTATATGCTGCTCCTCTCTGCCATTGAATGAAGAGTGTAGTGCATTTAAAGCTACAGAAACTCAAACAGCCTGTTTTTTAATGGGGCTAAAACCAGAGATCTACAGCATACTGATAGTAAAAGAAAAGAAAATCTGGACTTTTCTCAGTTGAAACTTTAAGACACATTCTGAATGAAACTATTATAACATGTAGCTTTTAAATACTGTATTTTTCACCCCAATTACAGTACCTCACACATCACCTATTCAAGTGGAGAAAGCTTGAAAGTTCTGCTAAGCAGAGCTACGGTTAAGCTATGACTGGACCGTTGCTCTTCAAGGCGACAGGTTAAGCAAGCGCTGTATTAATTGCTGCCCTAATCTTACAAGCGAGGAGCTGTTCTGCATTCGGCGCTCTGCAAAGTAACTCCTACCTCTGGGACCGCTGTTGGTGCTTTTCTAAAGCAGATTACAGTACACAGCTGGAAACAATCACAGTAACCATGCAGGCCTATCTAGGACAGTGCTTCAACGTTTCACCAATTAGCACAGTGCAGACATCATTTTTCTCAGGTATCTAGTATCATATTCTGATTCTATTCATGCAAATCTGTACTCGGTGGATTTCAGTCTCACGCTGATGCACGCCTGACTGAAGCTCATTTAAAGAGCCCCCAAGGTGGGGGACTTTAGAAGAGACCCTATCTCCCACTATTTTTTGAATGATGAATACAGACTCAGGTTTCACATATCACAGAGAGGACAGACTGTTCCACTTTGCCCATGCATGAACACTCAGTCCTTTTTTGAACCTGTCCAGAATAAGCACTTAGTGCTGTGCAAAAGAAATTCAGCTAAACTGTTAATATCTTACGTGTTTGTCTCCATTTGTGTGCCTGTAATCTAAGCAATCTGTTAAACTTCCAAGAAAAGCATCATCAAAAATTAATACAGGAACCAAATCCAAGGAAGAAGAGTAGTCTGAGGAAGTCCCTAAGCGCTAGGATTCTACTTGTAATTTATAATGTGTTCTGGAAAGCAGGCAATTTTTGTGGCAAATGTATACCACATACATTATTCACAGTTACTGCATTATAACAATCAGACAACGGACAGTATTGGAATGTACTGCATGCAAGAAACAGCTATGTAATACACTTGTAGCACATTATAGATAAAGTATAGGCTGACAGGCTGAAAAAGGGCATATATGACCAAGTATCTCTCTCTGGTGCAACGTTATGAGCCACTACTGTAATGCAGAGCAGCACTGATATGAAAGAGAATGAAACAGCCCTGGCAGCCAAGGATCAATGACTTACCTATTCCTTTTTTGACTCATCAAAGCGACTACTTAAGTTATACGGCTGTATTCGTTAAACGACGATGAGGTTTATTCTCATTATGAAAAAGAGTGTGTTAGATTGCCACTGATGATAGGAAACTAAGCTGCGGGGCAATTAATCTAAGTAGCATTTCATCTATATTGTGTTTGGATAATGGGGGGCGAAGGTTGGATGGTGTCAGATGAGAAGCAGGGAATGGAAATTATGCAACGTGGAAAAGTAGATCTGGGTAAAGCAATTATAAGCGATTCCAGCTTGATCTGGCCGTACCGGATCCCATCAAAAAAATGAATAAAGACTGCTGGTGGTGGGAAACAAAGGATGGCTATGAGACAGCATCAGAAAGAGAAAACAGCTATGAGTCATTGTCTTATTCTCTGCACTGTGTGTGTGTGTGTGTGTGTGTGTGTGTGTGTGTGTGTGTGTGTGTGTGTGTGTGTGTTTTTCCAAGCAAACAAAGAAAACAACAAGAAAATATCTCTGAGCTCCTGCAATTCACAGACAGCATTATTGCTCCAGATTACTGTGTGCTCTCCAGGGGTTAATATTGGCTGTTGGTGCGATATGTTGGGGGATATGTGCAGTTCGCCAGAGTGTTATTCTGTCCATGCAGTAAAAGGTGCGAGGTCACAGGCTGCCGGCAGGACACCAGTCTCTAAAGGGACCTCACAAGACAGGCCATTAAAGTGGTGCCAGACAACAGACTGACAACATCGCTGGACTCCAGACTCTAACGCTGTCCTCACACATGGCTAAACTACATCAATCTCCTTTATCCATTTAACTGTTATCCTGCCCTGCAGGCGCATTTTACTTAAAAACAAGAAAACTGGGGCGACAGTGGACTTCTCCATGAAGGACTTTGAATTTCAACTGAGAACTATAAGCTTTATTGAAAAGTAAAACAGGAGAACAACATATGTCTTCCAGGTGTTCGCATTCAAGAGGACACGCTGGATGTGAGTTGATGGTGACCTTGACTTTCGATCTCTCAAAACACAGTCAGTTCAGCCTTGAGAACTTGGTGAGCATTTGTACCAGACTCAAAAACATTCTTGTGAGTACCTCCAATAGATATTGTGTTCATAACAAAGCGGCAGATGGGAGGACATACGACCGGCCAAACGTCAAGTCTGTGGCCACAGCTGTTGCAGCATCAAAGCAGTCAAGAAAAAGGACAAGTGGAGCCCCAGTGCAAGATTTTTAATGGATTTTTCTCTAGGACTTACATTGGCCTTAGATTGCTTTTTTTTCCCAAGTTCAATTAATGTTTGTATTCTCCTGTTATTGATTTATTGCCTAATTCCATGTATTACTCCTTGGATCATTGCTTCTGATGTACATTTTATTATATGCAATTAACTAATATGATATTCTACTGCTTTAGATGAGTATATTTACAACCCTCAGGTATCTATCATATAAGATAAAATAACAGATAACCTTTATTAGTCCCACATGTGGGAAATTTGCTTATTACATATACATATATTTGTGTATGT
This sequence comes from Aulonocara sp. 'chitande type north' Nkhata Bay, assembly GCF_057382095.1. Taxonomy (NCBI): domain Eukaryota; kingdom Metazoa; phylum Chordata; class Actinopteri; order Cichliformes; family Cichlidae; genus Aulonocara; species Aulonocara sp. 'chitande type north' Nkhata Bay. The sequence continues at coordinate 18,996,309 of NC_141345.1, forward strand.
ATATTACATATACATACCAAAATAGTCTGTAAATAACTAATAATGTTCAGTCCAAACATCCAATTTTATGGAAAATGTGTGCTGTGTCTTAATAGTTTAGCCATAATCTTTGCTAATGCTAACTGAGCCGTTAGCATTAGCAAAGAATATGACTAATGCTAAATTTGTAGCTAATTAGCTAAGTAATAGAATTAGCCAGGAATATGGCTCAACTATTAAGAGAAAGCCAAATTTGTAAACCCAACTTGATAACATATTTATTACATTGTATAACTACATAAAGAAAATACTTGAAATGCCTACCATATTCCAGAAGATGTTTTTTTCTCCACACTGCAAAGCTATGACATCACAACAAGTGATTGGTCAGTTGCAAAGTTAATCCTCACCAACATGGGAAAAACAGTGGGATAACTATTAAATACGAAACACGTGTCACACGAACACATGTCAACACATTTTATTTATATATTGTTTTTATATTTATATTGTCAGTAAACTTGTGTTATTTATGGTTTTTGTGCTGCATGTGAGGAAGCATTGCCTCAGTCATCTTAAACCCATGCCTGTTTTGTGTTTCTCTCTCTGTGTGTCTCCATTGTGGCCCAGTGCCTGACAGATGACATCCATCCTTCACTGTCTGCCTCCTTTCCTTTCTCATCCAGCATCTGCTGAAGACTGTGAGCTAGATTGAGGACACAGGAGACTGCGCACAGAGCAGCTACACACCTACGGGTCAATGGCAGTTCAACTCTGAAAGGCCAGAGATAAACCCGAGAAACACACAGCCACACAAATAGAGAGAGACACATAGCTCGACTCGAAGAATGGCACGCAAGACAAACACGCACAAAAAAGATGTCAAATGCAGCATTTTCACACTTTCGAGGCCAACGCACGGGTCGAGAAGACCGCGGCACTTTGATTGCTCTGCCGAAGGTGGATTAGAGCGAAAGGGATCAGAATCCAGCTGAAGAAATTGCATTTGTCAACGCAAGTGGAACTCTATTCTTCTTGTTCGGTGCTTTTAAAATGCTTCACTGTTCTTCCTGGCTCCTCCGCCTTTGATCTTCTCAGACAATATCTAGGGGCGACGCCCAGGAAGCTCTGAATTCATATCAGAGGACAGATTTCCCCCGAGACAGGAAGAAAATGAGAGTTCCCGCTCTCCAGGAGGTCGGAGTCTAGGCCCAGGGGCTGTCTCTACCTGGATAAGTGTGTGTCTTTGTCTGTGTGTCTGCCTGTGTAGGTGGAGGACTTTTTTCACAGGTGCATGGCAATGTGCGGTGTGCGATGCAGAAGCTGATTTCACAGTGTTGGTGCACACCCACAGTGTGTGACTTACGTACACTCACGTCCTATCAATAAGAGGAAGGAGAGAAGGCAGGGCACAAGTCAATTTATTACAGTCCCAACATTTGTACCCCTTAACACACCCACAGCGAGAGCCAGTCAGATAGATTGAATATCCATATCCGCAAGCCTCCACTTACACAAGCTGGCCTCTCCAGAAACATAACGGATGTGCAGCTGAAAAGGAAAATCTATGCACACTTCAAACAATCTTAATCTCAGCTGACGCAATGTCAATACATTTGAATACTGATTCATCAAGTGCGCAAGTCGAGGAAAATGGAAGCACACTTGACAACAAGAGATGTTATCCATGTTTTGCCATTTTTATTAAGGTCACAGCATCACTTAGAATTCTGTCAGCATAAGCCCCCATGTCAAGTTTGTAAATACTTGATTAATCTTTAATCTGGAGATCGAGCCGATAGCGCTGCCAGGGTAAAAGCAGAAATATGAAATCATTAGATTAGCAGTGTATCTGAGAATGTGAGAGAGGAGAGAGGAGAGCTTGAATATTAAATCCAAACTCAAAACAGTTAAGCAGTGAAGAGTTGGATCTTTTTTTGTGGGCTCTCTCTTCAAAAACTAGATAGAAAAGAGCCAATATTATCTGAATTATGTTACGCAGGGACGCTATTCTATTGACTATGAATATGATTACATTTTATGGTTCAGAACTAATAGCGCACTATCAAATAAAACATATTTGACTAGAAAGTCCCAAACGCGCAAAATGTATTCTTACAAAAAAAAAAAAGAAAAAAAAGTCACCATCCAATATAGTGAGTCACTGCGGAAATTGTGTTTTTATAATCACATCTCACTTTGGGAGAAAAGTTCTTTGAGCTCATCAAATATTGTTTGAATGATCCGAATTTTTTTGTTTGTGGTGAGTTTTCATTTAACGCGCGCTCACACGCTCACTGATAAGTAATGTAATTACAATGCGCTCCTGACAAGCCTTTACATTGATACTCATGCCTAGCCAATGATTAATTTAAATTGTCACTGAATCTAATTTTATTCTTCCTTCCCTTTAAATGAGGTAAGATCTAATTATGGCCTAATGCATAACTTATTAAAATCCCTTCTTCTGGTGTGGCAGCCTGCCAATCTCATCCTCGCGCATAATATACCAGAATCCCGCGCCCAGCCGCTCATTACACATGCAAACATATTCTTTTCCACCTTGGTTCTCCTTCTTCTCAAAAGCAGCCGCACAAATGAGGATCTCCTAAATAATTCTCTGATCAATTAATACCTATGCGGTAAGCGTATGCTTAATTCTGTTTGATGGGACCGACTTCCAGTGGCTTGTCTCCGAGCATTTTGGCAGAAAAACAATTTCTCGGGGTACTAAAGCTGAAAGTGAAATTACAATGTGTTCCTGAAAAGAGGATTTCTGCTTTCATTTTGGATTGTTTTTACACAAACGCAGGTCCCCTAGTAAATGCGGTGGTGTGTGTGGTAGGAGAACAAAAACAATTCCAAATAAGCTTCATGATTACTTTGATGGAAGTCCTTTAATAATACCCCAGAGGCCTGCGTGGTGTTCCACTTATTCCTCCAAACATGTGCAAAACATGCCCATCCTAACAAATCCTTTAGTCCAGCATTCATTCTTAATCATTACACTCTGATTTTTTTCGAAGAAGTTTGTGAAAGTCTGCCAAGTCACAGTCCTGATGAAAGAATTTTCTTTAATCTAATGAACCTCATTTGTGAGATTAAAGAAATGTCTTTAATCAAGTGACATTATGCTGAGGGAGGGCGGTTTGCCTTGAAGATATTTTCACTTGAAGAATTTCATTACAAAATGACATCCAGTCTGGACTGAAAGCTTTTTGGAGCGCAGCCCTGTGTTTGCCCGCGCTAAAAATAACTCCAGAAAAAAAAGCATTCCCTTACCTGGTCTCTAGGGGGATGTTGCTGTTGAGCACCCAGCTGTTGTGAAGCTGGGCCTGGTCTGCGCTCGAGCTGGTGTCTGCCCCCTGGCCGCCCTGGCTGGCTTGGCACCGAGTTGGCATGGTCTTCCTCTGTAGGCTGACTTGAGTGTAAGGTGCCGGGCGGGCGCAAGTGCAGGAGTGGGGCGGCGGCGGAGGAGGGGGCAGCGGACGGAACGTGAACTGGCCGCCCGGACTGCTGGGAAGCTCTGCGTAGGATAGACACAACAGAAGGCCCGGGACGAGGGGGAGGGATGGACAGGGGAGAAATAAACAGAGGTTTATTAGGAGCACAGTACCATAAATTACAAATAAACGTGGCGTGTTAGTTGACAGTTTATTGTTATTACACTGATTGAGAGCCATAAATCAGCTTGAAAACCATCTCTGTCCTGCACCTTCCTGCCTACCTGCTTTGATACACTTCCAGCTGCCCTATAAATAGGTTCTTGGCTGGCTGCAACATTGAGCAGTCTTTAAAGAGCTAACAGCTCCGGCTTAATCTGCACCCGCCAGCCCAAACTACCCATGTGATGTTTATTATGAGATCTGCGGCTGGACGGAATGAGCTAGCCAGCTGTAACTCCCTCACACTGCTAACCCCGGGGTCTAGGGAGAGCGCTCTCAATCCATCATTTATCATTCTCTTTCACTATAACTCTCCCTCTCCCCATCTCTTCCTCCATGCTGCTTTCTTCCGCATTCCTGCCTGTCTTCTATAACTGAGCAGGCTAATTACAGTTTTATTAAATGCAATGCGCGCGCACATGTCAGCTTAACGTATGGGTATGGCTTCAGATAAAGCTGCTTTGCATGCATTTCCATACGTGCATGCGCCCATGCGTGTGTAACAGGCTGCGTGAATTCATGAATGTGCATCAGCTGGGACGACAGCTAGCACTGTTTAGGGGGGACAGCTCGTGCCATACGGTTGCAGCATGGTTCCACGAACGAGGCAAATCCTCCGTCCCAAAAGACCGACTCTGTCCAGCTGTATTGACAATGAATGTAACATTAGCCTCAAACCAGAGGGTAAAGAGTTTGCCCGCCAGAGTTCTCGGACCTCAATTGTATTTGCTGCCAAAATGTCAGCAATAATTTAGTATCTGGAAGTGTAGTCCAACTGGGAGATTACCTCAGCCCTCCCTATTCAAGTGTAAGTATTACACAGATAATACCGCAAAACACATTTTATTGACTCTTGGCAGATGAACACTGAGAAAAGTAAAATATTAATCTTTTTTTTGTTCTTTTTTTCACCGGCATGTTTCCGGAAATATGTAGCTCTGTTACCGTTCCACCTGAAAAACATCTCACAGCGTTACATAGAGCAGTGGTTTATTGTTAATATTTTCAGAATAAGAAAAATGTGTGCACAGGCACCCATATCACGTTGGTGCTTTGATCTCCTCAAAATTACTGCTGCCTTCTGTGCAGATATGTGAGCCAGTAAGCTATGTCATATCCACTGAAGCATCACATTATTACTCGTACGTTTGAAAGTTTCATATTTATAAGATATATGTACGTCGCGGCAGAAATGTAACAATGATAATGGCGAGACAAAAACAGCTCCTGTAATCATTTCCTTAAAATATTGCCACAGTGCCATCTGTCCAGGTCTAACGGCATTTTTCAAGATTTATTTGTTTTAGCAACCACTGTTTGGATGTGGGCATGCACATGTTTTTGTCAGATATATATACATATCTGACAAAAATATCGCCATAATAAGTGTGTGAGTGCTGTCGAATCGCTCTTTGAAGACGTGACAGGTTTTTCATCCTCTGTGACACATTGCTGGTTATTGATCTCCCAAAATGCCTGAACTGTCACAGCACAAATGCAGAGCATGTAATAGTTAGCATGTGTTTCTGAATAATAAAATTTGCTCTTGATTTTCACGAAGCGCCGTTTCTCGCGCAATACGTTCCTTTTACCGTTTCACTGAGACAATTAAGGAGGCTCGACTCTATTCCCTTATGTGGCGTTACTCTTTATGGGCTTTGCATTTTATACTAACACATTAAAAGATGTGATTTTTTTCACATCTTATGCAGTTCATGGCAGCAGCTGAAAATGTGCATTAACTGGATGCGAGAGATTTAGACTTCTTCCACATTTCAAACTGTTTTTGTGTGAAGCCAGAGAATTAATTTGCCTCCTGAGACAATATGATATTGTAGCATATACATCTGCTTGGTATTACTATAATACATCACTCGATGATCTCATCAGACAGCCAGGCTGTGCTCAATCTGACAATGTAGGGCCCAGTAAAATGACAGGAAATGCATTTGTGCCATCACCTGAAGGTGCTGTTTAGTCTAAACTAATGCATGTGGAAAATGGAAGTTATTTTTGACTGTACCACCCCTGAGTATTAAAAATTACACGCTTAGGGAAAAGTGAGGGCTCCACTGTAGTGCGCCGCTGTAATGCTGCAGGATTTTTAAAGTGGCGCTTCAGTTTTTAGCAGGACCTGATTCATCAGTAAGTTAGAGTCCTTTGAGTCCTGCCAGATTCCCCTGCTTTCACAGCTCTAAATACTGAAGGTAGATGTTTTTAGCAATTGTAATATTTTTAAATGTTTAAAGGAAAAAAGAGAAAAAAAAACCCACATGAAGTGCATTCCCAGCCAGCACTGGGCACTTGAGTTGGCAACTTGTACTCAAATCGCACTTAGGGTTGTGAATTAGCTTGAGACTTCAAACTTAAGTGGGACTTAACTTCATTGTCAACTGTCAACTTCATTGAGAATGTGGCACCTAAGGACACGACGAGGCATTGAGAAATTGTGAAGAAAATTTGAACACTTCTCTTCAAAGGTGACTGATTCTGCTTCACATGACAAATGCCAGATAAAAGTGATACTGAATTACAAAAGATGCAGTTCTTTTTTAATTCAGTTGACTAAAGCAAATGTTATTTATTAAATAATACATAATAATAACTAACTGCTGGTCAGTTAGATGTCTAAGAACACACTATACAGTACTGTGAAAAAGTCTTATGCCAGGAAATGTATTGAAACGTGCAAACACACATGTATATAAGGCAACAATAGAGTTTGTGTAATTCTAACAAGTATGAAAGTCAGTAGTTGGAATGGGCACCTTTATTCTTCAACACGTCACTTGTGATGTGTTCAAGTTTCAGGTACTCTTCAGGCATAGTTTTCCAGACTTTTTGAAGGACATTCCATTCAATATTTTGGATATTGACTGGTTCTCTGTCAAGATGATCCCACACCGCTTCAACGATGCTCAGGTCTGGGCCACTGATTTTCAGCCCAGCTCTTGTGTAATTTGCCATGCCTCAGCCTTTTCTCCCTGTTTCTCTTCCTTAAGAATGGCTTCTTAACAGCCACCCTTCCACTCAGACAACTTCTGATAAGGATGTGGCAAACTGAAGGGTCCGATGCATCTCACAGGTTCTGCGTCAGGTCTTTCATGGATCCCCCCCCAGTTTCTTAAGGACATGACTTTCAGATACTGTTCATTTTCTGTAGATTTTTTTTAGACCTAACACCTTTTTTAGCTTCCAGTTGTCCAACATAGTCCACGTTGTCAGCTAATAGCTCTCTGGGAATTACCTTGTTGATGAAAAACAGTATTTTATGCCTGCCAAACTGTGTTATCTTTGGCATTTTTCATAGAGTCAGCTTAAGATTTGGGAACAAATGATGTGCTTGTTTTTGCAACAGTGCCTGAATTATAATAATTTTTAATTACATACAAGGACTGGACTGAAAATGAGCAAACAAAAGCAGCTGGAGAAAGATCTCCAGAAAGCCTGGCGAACTACTGCTCAAGATCATTTTTTAAAATATTAATGAGAAAGTCTTCTCCTAATATAACAAAAATAAAGATTTTTGCACATCACATAAGTACATACATTTATGCTGGATGTTAACAGCTTTAGTTCTTCACAATCTGATGATGCCATGTACTCATTTCTATGTGCGACATCATTATGAGGTGATATCAGAATCTGCGTTGCTGTGATTTTCTGCAAATATGACACCACAAATTAAACAATGCATATAAATTCAAACAGGTGAAACCATTAATAGATTTGTACCACAGTGGGCTGCCAACAATCTTTGGATTCAAGCAGGCAAGTGTTTTTTATATTAGGAAGAAATTTAATGAGAAATTCTTTTCAGCCCAAATGGGTCACAATTATATTGAAACTAAAATAATACATGCAAATTATTTCTGCCTGTTAAGTCTCAACTGATTGCCAGTGCATTATTCATTTTAGAAAACCTAGGCTACAACAGCCCAGGCTTTGCAGTCACACACAAAAAACCCTCATTCGGCTACATTTGTGTTTTCTGGCAAAGGAAAGAGGAAAAGAATATAAAGTGGACAGGAGAGGAGGAGAGAGGACAGGGATAGAGGGCCAGAGGAGAATGTAATCTTGGTGAGTAGGGTGACACAGGGGCCCTGGCTGCCAGATGGTGCTTTAGAAGGCTTAGTAAAGGCAGCTTTGGGTCTGCGCTTCCAAAGATCCGAAAACTTTTCCTCACACAATCAAGCAAATGGCAGGAAAAGAGTCCTCCTCTCTCCTTCATTCAAACAAAGTCACATTAAACACGCAAGCTGTGATATTTTGTTAAGAAGTAAAAGCAACCCAAATAGGACTGGAAATGTAGGGCAGAGGCCGTGTAATATTTGGCCAGGAGTTCAGAAACATCAAATCGAGTCTGCGGGGAGCAGACCGAGGCTCTCGATGACATTCATGACAGTGTAGAACATCCTCTGCCCCGGGGTTCCTCTGGGACATAGGCCTCCAGAAAAGATACTTTTAGAAAGTCGCTTATGAGATATTTTCCTGGAATCATCAGCTTTTGGTTACATAAGCGAGATATGAGGAAAAAGAGTTTTATAGCAAGTAGAAGGCAGATCTGGGGGGATTTACTGGGATATGTAACAGGTAACAGGTATTGGGGCCAGGTATTAAAAATGCATTACTGGAGGTGAGATGAACCCAAAATAGCACGGTAATTAAGTATTTATGATAATTTGGGCATTTAAAGCCAAGTCCTACTAATGAAATGAGAGGAGAACATAGTAAAACATGACTCAAGCATGCATACACTGAGTAATAGCACCGGTGCGTAATGAGCTAGCTGTCATGATGGCGCAATTCTCTCTTGAAGGGATATTAACAAATGGGCATAAAACTGTTTGACTGAGCGCAGAAATGAATAACTTGAGTAAAATAATCTTGTAAATGAAGGCTTGTTATGCTCATTAAGATTATCTACGTTCTTTCTTGATTAGCCTGAAAGATGTTCAGCGCTAACAGTACATGGAACTGTTGTGGTAATGGGCAGAGGAAAAGTTAAACAATAAAAAGACGAGGCATGAAAAGGGGGTTTCTTTGCCTGCGTGGAGTGAGCAACAGTTCAAGATTACGTATCAGGGCTTTGCAGCACTGCTCGAGTGTTTGTGAATCCTTTTATAGTTTTACGCACTTCTGTAGTCTGTAATTTGCCATTAGGGGCTGATCTCAAGGTGAAATTGGAGTCAGGTAATTTCAGTCAATGGCATGACGTTTTTATCTATGAAAGACTGATCTTCACAACACTTTTGAGAAAATGAATCATTGGATAAAAATTGGAGATTTCTGAGGAGATCTGAAAAAGCGTCACTGATATTTATAATGGGTTGGAAAAGGTTAGCGAGCCATCTCTAAAGAGACAGACTGTTTGCAAATGAAGGCAATTCGTGACCAATGTTACCCTCCACAGCAGCGGTTAACCAAAAAAGGGAGGCATGCAACGGTCTGAGAAGTCACAAAGGAGCCCAGATAGAAACTCAGGCCGTTCTCTCACTGGTTAATGTTAATGTTCATGAGTCCCCCTTCAGGAGAACGCTGGAGTACAATAGTGTGGATGGCAGCACTGCAGGGAGAAAGCGCTGCTCTCCAAAAATAACACTGCTGCCCATCTGCAGTTTGCTAAGGATTACATGGACAAAGCATAAGCACGCAGGGCTGTCACGACACTAGAATTTCAAACGTGATACTGATACCCAGGAAAATACTCAATATCATTTTCAGTACTGCTGGGGGGAAAAAGACAAAAGGCTTTTTTAAAAATAAAGAATGGGAAAATGCAAACTCTGTTTTCAAGGTTGTTGAAATACAGTAACTGTAAGATCTATAGCAGTAACCGGTACGAGTACTACTACCTAAAAGAATCTTAAAATGTCGATCTTACATGTAGATCTTACTGTAAGTATTTTTTTTTTTATGTATTTGCAGATCAAACATAGTGAGATAGGCTGCTACTGTTACACTGTCCCCAGCTTCACTGTGGACCTTTAAGAGAAACATGACACCGTTTAGACACAGATAATTGTGTTTTGTCCCGTTAAATGAATATTGCCTATTAATGTTACAGATGGGCACCGCTAATGTTTACTATAGCTTCCACATTAACATTAGCGTTTTATCATTAGCAGCTAGCCACTACCTTAATGATGATTTAGCAGATGGCTAATGCAGTCATCAGCTAACGTTAACTTGTGAGCAGGGCAGGTTAACATTTATGGTAACTGTTTAGTGTTATTGACAGGAAACTGTTAAGTTTTGTGAACTTTAGCTACTTCTGCTGCTAAGGTGAAGCCTGTGTCCATATGATGTGATGTTCAACATATTAGAAGACCCTAATACTGTTGGAAATTACTAATCCAATAGTAATCTGCAGGATCTTAGTATTGATTTATTTGAACAACCCTATAAGCATATTGGACGGATCTTATCTCATCTGAGTCATCTGAGTCATTGTTAATGGAGCAATTAAGCTCCAGTCATACCAGCAACATGTACCGATGTCTGCCTGTGACCTGAACCTCGGAGGACAGTGGGAAAATAACCAAAACACGCAAAATTTGCAACTCACTCCTGACCCTGATCCATCAGATATATCGTGGAATGGCCTGAAGCAAATAATGCACGTGAGGAAAACCAATAAAATCCCACAGTTGAAGCTCTTCTCTACAGAGGAATAAGATAAATTTCCACAGAACTGATCAACAGGTGCTGGAAACATTTAGCTGCCGTTATTACCAAAAGCAAAGGTGCCCATAACAGCCCTAACAGATGTGCAATATCTGAAAGTGACAAATTTTAATGGTATTTTCTCAAATGTCTCAAACTAGCTTCTCTTTTTCTACTTTTAGGGCTTGTGTGATAATCTGATGAAGGAACGTGAATGTGGCTCATCTGACTCATGTTATTGTACTGTGTGCAGGTTTCACTAATCTAAGAGGAAAATGAAAAAGTGTCCATAAAAAACCCAACAGTATAGCACTTGTAGATGGATGAGGAACACCTCACCACAGCACAAGTACGCACGCTCTTCCATTCACTCATTCAGTCACTGTAATTATGCTCAGTTTTCTAGCAGTACTTATTAAAATTGTGTAGCTCAGTGTTTGGTGTATTAGGGGTGGGCTGCAATTTCTTTCAAAGTCAGAGTAGAGGTTCAAACAAAGAATAATCACCTTGTTTACTTTTTATGAAATTAAATATAGGTTTTCAGACCTTCCCCACTCTACTAATTTCCATACAGTCAAGTGTGGAAGCAGAAAATCCAAAACATATAGCTCCTTTAATAAAAAGAGACCACACCACATTTGATGTGAAGCAGACCAGAAAAACAGGAGCCGCAAAAATATTGAAGCCTAAATTTCAGGAGGTTTTCTCCTCTTCTTCATTCCCCGTGTTTGCTCTCACTCCCCCTTCTCTTCATTATTGTGTCTAGCCCTCTAGCATAGAGTTAATTTCACTTATTCCAGGGAAGCAATATAAAATCCATAGAGCCTGACCTCAACAACACCTAGCCTGCCTGACAAACAGAGGAATGTGACCATTTTTAGAGAACATTTAACACCAGCCCAGCTAAAAAACCAAAAAAAACACACATCACCCACCCCACTCTAAAAATAACAGATTAATAATTTCCCCCAGGATAACTTTTCATCTATCTTCCTTCTTAATTGACTTGCATTAAATTGCCACAAAGTTTATTCCGCTGCTGTGCTTCAATGAAATAAATAATTAACCCTATAAAAAGGTCAGACAACTGAAATTAGAACTAACTGGTTCTTGTTCTTCTTTTTTTGCAATAATGAGAAAGGATCTTGCCCTAACTGACCATCGGACTCGCTGCAATAACTTGTCTCTGTCTTCTGAATCGCAGATAACGCATTATCTCATTAGACATTATAAGTTCCAATAACTCCTTTCATCAGCCAGATGCTGACGAAGTTGGCAAGAGGGATCACAATATCAATAACAATGATAGCGAACGTTTGACAACGGGGACTAATATTGCTAATGATCATGAGGACGATGATGATGTTGAAGAAAATGATGTTACCGATAGCGGCGCTGGTGGCGATGGAAATAACAAAGATAATGCCGATAGCATCAGTAATAACAGCGATAACAATGATGATGAAAACAGCAGCGATGGCAGCAGAAACACTGATAATTACATTGATGACAGTGGGCTCGGAGACAGCAATTAGAATAAAAACAGCCATTGATTCATCTCTGCAGACGCAGGGATAAACGGTGGGATTTCCATTTAACAAAGTGACACAATCATGTTGTCCAATTAAAGCAAGAAAATACAAATGAAGAAGCAGAGTGCTCTAAGAGCTTTCCCCTTTCTTATGGAACCCAGTCGATTCTCATACAGAGGCTGATAATTAGCAGCAATGCATCATCTGACTTTTTCATATCAGAGAACTCTGTGTGCGTAGGAGCTGGGAGGTGCGTGGATGCAAGCATGCAGAAGTGGATATGCATAGCTGTGTAATTGCTTATTTGTACCCCCATCTCCAAAAACAACTCCGGCACAAACTCGTGTTTAGGCTGCAGGTGATTCTGAAAGTAGCGTTTCCCAAGAGAAGGCATGAAACCTCCTGAGTCGAGCTCCTCAGTGCTACAGCAAGAGGCTTACCATCACTCAAACACTTCACTGCAGGGGCCTGCGCTCAAATTACATTTTCAGTAGAGTGAGCTCCAATTTAAATGATTTGCTTAAAAGTCCTAATTAATCAGCTGATGTTTTGCAGACAGGAGTTGCCTGACCAAACTTTTTTTGATCTTAATCAATGTTGGCTGTTTTGCCAGAAGAGGCAAAAGAGGCCAGAGCAGGTTTCTCTGAAAGTGGCTTATAGTGGAAAAAAAAAGGAAAAGAAAAAGCTAGCTGAGCTCAGCTCATCTGTCCAGAGAGCACAGCAGTGTCCTGATCCTTCCTGACCTTGTGACTGCAGCAGGGTGCCCAGTCAGTATCACCACTGCCATTAAGCAGTACAGGTATTTCTGTGTGTGTGTGTGTGTGTGTGTGTGTGTGTGTGTGTGTGTGTGTGTGTGTGTGTGTCATGCCATTCATCCATCTATACACTCATGATAGGGGATTCATTCTTCTGTGTTAAATCTGCACCATGTATGTTGTCACTTTAAACCCCTCTGAAACCTCTTAAAACCATAAACTACACCATAACATACTGTATACAATAACCTACACCGAAACCCACACAGTAAATTACACCATAACCTATACCATAAACTACCCCAGTAACATATACCATAACCAGAGGTGGAAAGTAACAAATTACATTTACTTGCGTTACTGTAATTGAGTAGTTTTTTTGTGTATTTGTACTTTTTAAAGTCATTTTTCAAGTCTGTAATTTTACTTTTACTTAAGTATATTTTTTAAAAAGTATTGTAGTTCGCTACGTTTTCAATCACACCCGTTACTGAGTAAGTTAAAAATAAAAATAAAAACACTGCGCTTCGGAAATACTGCAGGGAATGATGGGTAGTAGAACAAATTGGCGCTAAGGTCACGTTAAAGATGGAGTCTGACATCGGTGTTACGGATCCAGTGAAAAAAGAAACCCCGTCGAATTCTGCTGACCCTGAACTCGAAGAAACGGATGTGAACCCCTGGCCGTATTTAAGGGACCATTTCGGCTTCAAGTGCAAGAAAGGCAACAGCTTTATTATGCAGTGTAAGCTGTGTTTGCCCAGAGAGACCGAGTTAGCAGCTTTTAAAAATTCCACATCAAACCTGCGCAAGCATGTAGAGGTAAGTTAAATACAACTCGTACCGTTATGGTAGCAAAAAGGCTGTGTTCAAATTAATCACATTAAGTTAAGACATCTGTGAAGAACACAGATAATGTTGGTTGGTACTAGCAACTTGCTGTAATCGGGCACGTTGTTGTCCACGCAACTTACATTTTTTTTACTGGGTTGGTATATTGCAAAAAGAAAATGTGTTTACCTACACAGCAAATCCAGCATGTCCAAATTAACACTGTCGGATTTGATTTCAACACTATTAAAGTGTCTATATGGGTCCACACCAGAGAGTGTTAATTTAACTCTTTTTGGAGAGTTGGTACGTTAACTCTGATTTAGTGTTAAACACCAAATCTGTCTGGAGTTGATAATTTAACACTTTGTGTTAAGAGTTTATATATTAACTCTCAAAGAGTATTTTAGTTTAACTACGTAAGAGTTATCTTCTAATTCATTCTAAAAAGCGGGAATTTTACTGTTCTGAACTTCTAGAAATTTCTTTTGGAAATAAACATTTACTAAAAAGATGCAATGGTTTTTGAAAAACATTTATTCTGAACTGTGCACCACAATTTCAAAACATTTTCTGAAAGATGTAACAGTGTACATGTTCTCACTTTCATTAGAATTTTGTTTATCAAAAGGTCTGACATGGTAAATGCAAATAACAGCATTCTCATCACTTATTTCTTCAATACAATATGCATGTCCTTCATTCATCCCTTTGTGGAACTTCAGCGCACTTCTGCTCTCCCCCATATTCCATCTTCACAAGCATATCCTGTGTGGAGATTGAATAAAAATTAGTTGACACTAATTAATGGCACAAATAATCCAGTAAACAATTGCAGCACAGTAAAAAAAAAAAAGGAATCCTCTTTGAGCCATTACTTGTGTAAAGTATTTTCCCAAAAGACAAGGACACAGGCAACAGGTAATACTGAACTAAATGTAAAACCTCAACTTTTTTCATTTTTACCTAAACCGTGTGCACAAAACTCTGGAGGGATCTAAATGCTACCGTAGAATCCAGTCAGGACATCTGCTACTGCTGTTTGCTCGCTTTTTTATTTTTTTTTTTATGGGCGATCGTTTTCAGGCTTCAAGTAGCACCATTATACCAACATTTCACATTCTAGACATTGTTTTAGGTGTATTTGACCAAAAGTTTGACTGAAAATTCACATGCAAGCTTTTTTTCAAGGCTGTGGTATTTGCCCGCAAACAATACCTTTCAGCTAGCTAAAACAGAATATTATGCTATCAGCGAGCAACATGGCTAATGCCTTTCACACAGCTTTGTCTCAACTCCAAAGAGCCACAGAAGTAAAAGCTAATAACAATTGAAACAATCTTTGAAAAAATGACTTACCAAGCATGGCAAACAACTCAAATATGTAGAGCAAAATGTTCTGAAACGGCTTCACTTCAGCTTCGATTGGAGCCGTGCTGGGGGCGGAGTCTGTGAATTTACTCTGTTGGTGTCATAGCCCCTCTAGGAGTTCAGAGTTAAGAGGTCAAGAGTTAATGTTTCCATTGTAACACCTCCAGATTTGAAATAGAAACACTCATTTTTAACACTCGATTTTAACTACTATCATTTTACACCTCAGAGTTACATTAAAAGAATGTGACTCTGCTTAGAGTAAAATTAACTCTACTTTTGCAAGGAGACTATTAACACCAAAAAATTTAACACTTTTGAATTTGCTGTGTACGTTTTTCCTGTTTGTTAATAATAATAATTTATTTAAAAAAATAGTTAAATTAAAGACAGAAGCAGCTAGTTTCTTACTTAACCCACATATGTTCATACTGCAGGCAAAAGAATAACAGAGCGCTCTCTTACCTTAGATTAGTCAAAGACAGCTGACTTCTGTTACTTATTAATTAGCACTTGCAACCTCCCGTTAACTAGCCTGTTACTGTCCAATAAAAAAAAACCCACGAGGTATATTGGTATAATTTACCAGCGGTAGCTATGTAATGCATTGATGTCTTATTAGGGACGTCAAAAAACTTTCTCTCAAACTTAACACTGGCCTGCCTGCCTCAGCTGCCTTCGAGCGTCTCTTTAGCTGTGCTGGACTACTGTTCACTGCAAAGTGAGCAAGGATGAACTCTACTAACTTTGAAAATCAACTGCTCCTCAAAATTAACAGGAAGTTCAGAGAGTAACACTCTAGCATGGATACAAAGGAACTTTAATCTAGAGGTACAGTAGGGCAGGGCCAAGTTAAAAAAATTAAAAAACATTTTTAAAGCGGCTGCCGTTCAGTTCAGTACTTGTTCTCTTATTTGACAGTTTAGAACACATTCTCATGTGAAAGAATGATATGGTTTTGTATTGAAAACACTGTGATACCTGACAGTTTGGTTTGGTGACCATTATCCATTTTCATGTATAGACTTGCAGTTTAACTGCCACTGCACTTTAATTTGTAAAGTTTTTCTTTTCACTAAAAAAGAATTACTTTGAGATTTATATCCCACTGTCTTTTTTTGCACTACTCAGAAGCGGCTGTCCTCCTGCTGATAGAAAAGTAACTATGTAACTTTTACTCTGAGTACATTTTAAATTAGCTACTTTTTACTTTTATTTGAGTACATTTTTAGACAGGTAATTTTACTTGTACTTGAGTAAAATTTCAGCAAAGTAATAGTACTTTTACTTGAGTAAAATATTTTAGTACTCTTTCCACCTCTGACCATAACCTACATGATAACTTACAAAGTGATCTGCAATGTAAACTATGCTAAAACCTACGTACACAGTAATCTGCACCATAAACTATGCCATAACATATACCATAGCTTACACTATAAATGACTCCATAACATAACCATATCATCACTATAAACCCCATAAAGCTGCACCTTACACCATAAACTATGCCACAACCTACACTGTAACCTATGCCATAACATATATCATAACCTAAACTGTAGAATATACCATAACCTACACCATAACCATGCCATAGCCTACACCTACACCTACACAGTAAACTACACAGTAAATTATACCATAACCTATACCAGGGGTCGGCAACTTGCGGCTCCTTTTAGTGCGGCTCCGCGTGGTTTGGGAAAATAAATAATTTTTTTAAGTAATTAGCTGAAGTGTATTTTATTTAAGTTAGTTCTTTTTTAACTTGTAGTTCTAAATTGGAAGATTATTGTGATATTGGAATATAAAAATAAAATTATATTCTATTATTTTTTTTGATCGCTCAAAATAAGCGTCACACTTGCGGAAGCCGGTGTACCCGCCGAAACGCCGTGCATTTATCAAGACTTTCAACCCCAGGTAAGACAATTCTGGATCTTCGGATCCACATCATGTCAGCAGCTCCACCGTGAACTATGTTAAACACAAACACCGCTCACGCCTCACAGACGACAGTTTACAGTCCTGCGTAAAGATGAAAGTGACTTCGTACAGCCCCGATTTGCAGACGCTGTGCGCAGAGGTTCAGGAGCAGAAGTCCCATTGTAAACATATCACGGCAGGCCCGACGATGTTTGCATGAACATGCTTTTCAGCATCTCTCTATTGACCACTTTTCACACACGGTTGCTGTACGCATACAGCCGGTGTTAAAGCTCACAGCCCGACACATACCAACACAACAGCATAGAGAGCACAGACGTTAAGGCGGCGAGGTGCGATTGCGGGTGCCACTAAGGTGCGTCCGCCTCCCCTGCAGCGGCTCTGCAGACCACGCCCCACCACACACATTAACTAGGTAAAATACATATTTAGGCAGAATATTGCAAATATCTATTTTTCATTTTTCAGCAGCATAGTGCTTTTTCCCCCCCAATTATTTTTTTAAAAGTCAGGTCAATGCTCCAAAAGCCCAAAGGCGATATAAGGCTGGCGGCTCTCAACAGTTTTTGTTTGCTACATGGATCATTTTAGTTCAGCTGGGTGTCTTTCCTTTTGTTATATTTCTTTAAGAGTTCAAAATGTGTTAATTACATAAATAAAATGTAATTTTCTCTGTAGCACTTCATGGATTTAAGCAACACACCTTAGTTGTTCACACAAAGCATAAATGTAAAAAAAACAATATATACAGTGTTATCTTCATTTTAGATGTCAAAAAGTATTTGCGGCTCCCAGTGTTTTCTTTTGCGTGGAAATCGCGTCCAAATGGCTCTTTGGGTGTTAAAGGTTGCTGACCCCTGACCTATACCATAAAATACCCCAGTAACATAAACCATAACCTACATGTTAACTTACAAAGTAACCTGTGTTATGGGCCAAAACGATTCCATAACTCTGCCAAAATCTACATAGTAAACGATGCCATAACATATACCATAGTACCATAGTTTACACCATAACATAACCATGTCATCATTATAAACCCCATAAAACCTACACCGAAAACTGTAGCATAACCTACACTATAGGTTACTGTGAACTGTAAACTATACCATAACCTACACCATAACCTGCGCCATAATCTGCACCATAACCTACACTGTAGCCTACATTGCAACCTATGCCATAACATCTATCATAACATAAACTATACCATAACCACTCAGCCACAAATAACTACACAGCAAACAAAGCCACAACCTAATAACCTACACTGTAAACTACGCCATAGCCTACGTACACAGTAACCTGCCCCACAAGCTATGCCATAGCATATACGCTAACCTACACAGAGACTATACCAAAACCTACACCGTAACGTACACCAAAAACTATGCCGTAACTTAGACCATGCATTTCCAACTATTTGAAAAAAAAAAAAAAGAACCTATAAAAAAAAAGACGACAGAAAAATGTTCCAGCATTTATTTGTTTCTATCGTGGATGGTACTGCATATAACACATTAGGACATGACCACATGGTAATTAACACATTAAACAGCATGCAAAAGCATGACTGCTGGTAACAGCGTTGGCCTTCTACGTTATGTCTAAATCCGTCGTAAGCATGCACATTAGAGTCTGACAGAGATTTGGAGCGTGCTCGGCTGCATGATGTCATGTGAGTTCTAAGTCTTGGTAGAAATTTGCACCAGCAAGAAAAGGGTGTGGCAAAGGTGTTTGAGACTCACAGCGGCCATTATGGTGATTAGTGAGTTCATTAATCTTTTACAAGCCTTACCATTGTCTCGCTCCATCCCCCTCACCCTCTCTTCTATACATCGAGACACACGGCATCTCCCTCAACCCCAAAACAATCACAGCATGCACACAGCGTGTACATAGAGGAGGAGTTTCACCTGCACACACATGCATACACTGTATTTCCTCTGACAGTAAAACAGGAGAAAGTGCCTGGGCTTGACAGCAAACAAACCAACATTAAGAGATTCCTGGCAGGCGAAAGAGCGAGTGGTATCAAAGCTACACGAATGCACCACCAGCAATCCATTTTTTTACTGAGAGAGTGAGAGAGTATGCGCAGTGTTGTAGTAGACCTGAGCTGCTGGTAATTAGAATGGGCTCTGAGGAGAGACAGGCAGTGGAATGAATGCAAATGAATTCACTGGCTCCGGCAATGGGCTCCACAACCTCACTTTTCATATAGCACGCCTTACAGACATGAAGTTACTGGCACAAACAGAGGCAGGCTACATGGTAAACACTGAGTGACACGACTGTGGACATGCACGTGCCAACGTGTCCGCACGCAGAAACAGACGTGCACGGGTGTGTAAATAAAATGCGAATCCGCAGGCATGAAACAAATATGAACCCCACCGTGCGTGGGGAAGCACACACAGATACAAATCCACATACGCAACACAGGCGCGCGCACACATTATACTAATCCCTACAAACAGCACAGTGTTGCTTATGAAAAGAGAAAGTGAAATTGTGCGTTCCAAGCGAACATCCCCTGCATGTCCCACAGCGGAATAAACAAACCCTTCTTAATTGGTGTCGATTTGGAACGGAGTGATGATTCATCATGCAGAACTCCCCAGTAGAGTATTGGAAACCCAATCATTTCTAATCCATATGACCTTGACAGAGGGCCACAGCTAGACCGTAACTCCTTCCACATGCATTGTGGGACAGACAAAGTCGGGGCATTGTCACCGACTTTACAACTCGTTGGGATTGTAATGCACCAAAGTCAGATCACTTCACTGATTACTCCATCTCAGCCAGCGGCAAATCTTTATGAAGCACTCAATTCTCCACAGCAGTCATAAATCAGGGCACTATAAGCTTTCCATCTCTATGATGGCACACCAGAGACACTATTTCCATACCATGCTGCTCCAGTCAATAATTCCTATTCCCAAAACATCCACCAGCGTTGCTCTGGACTTAGAGATGCTCACCAGTACCAGCGTAGCTCACCTGCAGATTCCCAGCGGTTTCCAATGCGAAACTTTGATCAGTAACTCTGCAGCTTCTCTCAAGGAGAAGCAGGTCGTCTGTGAAGGGGTCCTGCTCTTTACTAACCAGTGCAGTAAATGAGCCTAATTAACACATCTCCCTTTCTATCTTAACCAGACTTCCAGGGCCAACTAGAGTCTTATTATAGAGTAGATTATGCATGTAATGTCCCCACTGAGATTAAAGTATGGAAAGCACAGAGAGAGGTCCACGCATATGTGCACTCTGCACAAGAGGACAGGTCTGTTTGAATATAGGAAGAGGAACAGGAGCAGATGGAACCAGGGGCTGCTTGGTATTCCGACTAGACGGTGTAATAGATGGTGGAGTGAGATACAGATACAACGGGAGAGCAGACGAGAGACAGAAAGAATAAGAGGAAAGAGACGTGTCTTCAGCACCACCTGCAGACTAGTCTGGTGGCCATCTTGCGGTCAATGAGGTGAGAGCGGCCGACGCCCCGGGTCAGGATTAACACAGACCAATGACAAGTCAGCACTTGCCCTCTATTGCAGCAACATCTTACCGTTCCGCTCCACCGACCGCACCTATCACACCAATCACGGCGCATGCACATGCATACGCTTTCACGTTCTTCCACCACTTTCTATCTGTCTACCTCTGTTTTGAAATCGTTCTGTCACACACACTTGTGCACGCACGCACACACACACGCACACACCAGGAGAAACTTAACAAATGTGGGAACAGATGCCCCACATCAGACTGCAGTTGCCCTCTGCTCCCTGTATGCCTCCAGAGAGACAGAGGGATACCGAAGATAAGACCCCGCAGTCCTCTGCTGTCTTAACAGATGCCCACAGAGAACACACACACACACACACGCACACACATTTCTGAGTCGTTTGTTAATGTCTATATCAATATAAAGCTTAAGAGATACAACCAGAATATCTGTAATACCTTCTTCATGCCCACCTTCCAATCACATCTCCCTCCTTTGCTGTAAACACTTCTAAGCGATCCTCCCTTATGCTTTCTTTCTTCTGGGGACGTGACTCCTTTTTATTCTGGCTGCTGTCACCCTCTACTCACTGGTTGAACTCAAGGAGCTGCTTTGATAGGTGAAGAGGAAAACAAGATATTTAGTGACCCTCTTGTACCCAGACATTCAACCAAGGCGGAAAATAAAAACACTTCTTTGTTGAAAGCTTCAATTTTTCTTTTTAAGGTAAAGGGCTGTGCATCTCTCTCAGATACAAAATGATCGTAATATATTTATGATAATACAGGCTGCAGTTCAGTTTAACTATGTAGCCTGTTTTTGTTGTTGTTATGCTAGGAGTATATCTATTGCTGCATCTTTAGCTGTATACTGAGCAAGCACTGTATATAAAAGATGAACATACACGCTTTACCGCCGTGATTTTTAAAGTGAATCTCAGTCATAGTGTTTGGGCTGCTGCCATGTTGGTCTTTTGGACCAAGAAGTGACCAGTTTTAAGGGCAGCAAAGTGCATCAATTACCACGTAATGCCAGAAAGCTTATTTAACAAGTGCATAAATAAACCTCATGAGTGCAATGCAAAGACACAGATAAATATTAATTCAGGCTTGTAACTTATATATAACTACTAGATTTTCATTTGACAAAACTGGAGCCCAAACCTCTTGGACAGGCTGTACCTCACAGCAGGGCAGACAGTTTAATTGAAAATACTCCAAAAGGCACAAAGACATGACTCAGATTAGAGAATGAGTTGATGCCCTCAGGAAGAAGGTACAGTTTATACCAGACTGTAACTCAGATAGGTATAAGAGGAATATGATGGATGGACTGTGATGTGTTCTCTCATTTTTCCAAGATGAATTTTTCATAAGAGAGACAATACAGCGGTCCCTTGTTTATCGCGGGATTTACGTTCTAAAAATAACCCGCGATAGGTGAAATCCGCAAAGTAGCCAACTGTATTTTATTACAATTATTATGTTTTAAGCCTGTAAAACCTCTCAAAACACACTTTATAGACTTTTCTCACACAAGCATGGACATTTTCACGCTTGTCTCTCTTGTTTAAACACTTACAGTTCAAACCTTCGTAGAAAAATAAGCCCAGTATTACATAATGAAACCAAAGGCACCTGCAGGTGACGACGTTTCGTCTGCACTGTTGTGTTTGTTGGGGAAAAATTTACAAACATACAGTACAGCACTTTAGAGTCACGCTGCTAGTGATCAAAGATTTATGTAAATTTGACAAGCTGAACAAATTCTGTACTTTACAGGAGAGGACACGGCATGAGATCGATTGACAATGGTCTACAGCCAATCAGGACGCAGAACACAATGCGCTGCAAGGGGGGAAAAAAGCATGCAAAACTGCACCCAAAAAAATCTGCAAAACAGCGAGGCCGCAAAAGGTGAACCGCATTATAGCGAGGGACCACTGTAAAGGCTAATCTAATCAAATATACTCTAGTGGAGATGGAGCTAGAGCTAACGGTTGCTGATATACTTTATATGCCCAACTCCAAAAAGTTGAGTCAGTGTGTAAACAATATGCAGTCACAATAGAACGTAACAGCAGACAGAAAATGTTTAAATCTACCGTGTCCAGAAAAAAAACAAGGTCATTTTAAATTTGATGACAGCAACACATCTGTGCATCCCTTCTCTTTTTAACTGCAGTCTGTAAACATCTGGGAACTGAAGAGACCACCCGCTGGACTTTTGAGAGAAATGTTGTCCCATACCTGTCAGGTATAGCATTCTGCCTGATCAACAGTTGTGCCTCTTTATTTTATCTTTTATTTCATCAAATAATTTCAGTTGGAAAAAGGTCCTGACTGGAGGCAGGTCAGTTCAGGACCCAGACCCTTTTACTAAAAAGCCATGTTGCTGTAATAGATGCACTGTCTGAGAGACATATGCAAGGCCTTCCCTGTAAAATAAATCATCTGGATGGGTGATGATGGTGCCTGATGGTGCCTTTCCAGATGTACAAGCTGCCAGTTCCATAGGCACTGATGTACCCTCACTGATGACAACAAAGATGCAGGCTTTTGAATATTTTCAGAAGCCGACCACAGAACAGTTTTCCAGTTTGCCTCGATGTATTTTGAAGGATCTTTTGCCCAAAGAAAACAGCAGCATTTCTGAAATATGGCACCCCAACCCAACCTTTTTGAGATGAGTTGATGCCTACTGCAAAAATTATACATTTTCTCAGTTAAATCTCATCTCTCATGTTAGCCCTGCGATAGACTGGCTACCTGTCCAGGGTGTAATACGCCTCTCGCCCTATGACAGCTGGGATAGGCTGCAGCCCCCACAACCCTGAATTGTAAAAGAGGAATATAAAATGGATGGATATATATTATGGCTCAATATTGAATTAATTGGTTCATTATCACATATTCATACATAAATGTACGAATGAATCGAAAATGCACATGTGAAAAAAACCCTCATGAGCTTGTGCTTGTTACTCGAGGAGCATGCTTTAAAGCCGGTGACATTTAGGGCATCTATTATATAGTGCACTCGCTGGTTGCAGGGTCAGCCAGGAGATCAGATTAAATAAACATCAGCAAGTGAGAGAGAGAGACAAACACACACGGAAGAGAAGAGGTAGCTCAAGTGGTCGATTTTTTTGTTGAACACCAATTAAATACAAGCTTTTTATGTGATCCTTGGTCACACATATAATCACTTAGCTCTCCAGACATGTGACAGACGAGGGACAGCGGAGGAAGATGTGTGGACGGATCAAGGGTTTGCGGCTGACTTTCAGGGATGAACGGATTGACATCAATCCATCATCCCTCATGTTATCTACTCTGGTATCTGTCATAGCCTGAATAGTCCCTGGTTTCCAGAATAAAATGATTAAAGACCTGTCAGTGTATTAAAAAAAACACGAGCCCTCGAGCATAAAAGACAGCAGTAGCCCAGTGACCACTGGTCCTGTGACTACGGTCACATGGTGAAAATATCTCAACAAACTATGACACCCAAGCACCTGGCTCTGCAAACCCGTCAAAAATATGCAGACGTGTCAGTGCGTAGAATGCAAATGCAAGATGAAATCATGCATAGCAGTCTGAAAATTAAAAGATAAGTCAATACACTATTACGGCGAGACAGCTACGTATGCACTTACACTTCTCCAGTTAGAAGGATGTTTACATAGCCATTAGCTAACTGCACTTTATGACTATTCAGAAACCACTTACAGGACACACACTTCCAGACACTTAGCGCTATTAGCAGCCATTATCATTCATGTATAATCATGTGGAATGATATGCAAGGGAGCCTCATCTGCAGTCACCACAGAAAACACAGGGAAAACTAAATTCTGGTGACACTTGTGCAGCCAGCGGTGGAGCACAGGGGCACAATGCAGGTTTACAAAACGCATAAATGGCAACATATTTCACGCGTGCATACATACACAACCCCACACCAACTATCACCAACTCAACAACACAGCCATAAAACCAAACAGTGGGAGAAACATTAAAAAAGTACATGTATGATTCAGCCTGCCGTGATTGTACCAGGCACAAGCAGTGAAAATGCGGCACTTGTGCCCTTCGCCTCGCCCATCTCTTTTCCTGTCCACAGCTGTGACTAAAAGGGCCACTAACCTATGACACAATAATGCACAAAAAGACAGCATCCAGAAAAGACAGTCTGTGATCCCTTCTAAAAGGGTCAGGTGCTCCGAGGCAATAAAAATCTTAAAAAGCAAAGATAATATTCTGCCTTAGCTGTGACTCCGAAGACAGCGATGAATAGGAGAGGCTGAGCTCAGACAGGACCTGGGCCTTAATGTAGTTTGTAATTGTAAGTGTTGGTCTTTAATAAAAGCCCAGAGTATTTGGTCAGGCTAATAGACTGGGCTCTCTAAATCCTGCCTGCCATGCATTATTCAACAGCCATTAGCTATTGCCTCATCTGGGAGGCTGTATGAGCCCCATCATCGCCTGGAACCAAGGCTACGAACACCAGAGGTGTGTGGGGAAGGATGTGGGGGGGGGATTAGCTATGGAGAAAAAGAGAGAAAAGGAGGAGATGCAAATAAAGGTATGGGAGGGGAAAGAGGGCAGGCTAAAGATTCAAAAGCAAAGAATCAAAGAGGGAGGCTGACGAAAGTGTCATGGTCTGGTTGGGCACCTGCAGGTCTCAGACAGCGGCTCCTCCTCCTTTAGGCGGAGTCCGGTTGCCCCTCCCTGGCTGACCACCTGTGAGCAATCGTGCCAGCGGTATATCAGACCTGCGCTCTCAACCACTCATCGCCTGAGTATCTCCTATTCCCATCGATAGCACCCGGAGTGGAGATCTTGTTCCCCTCGCTCCCGTCCTCCTGGACCTGGGCCGCCAGCTGCTCACACAACGTGGCCTGCCGACCCACTGCTCACCTGCCTGCCTCCCCACGCCTCGACCGCTTCCGGGTTTTCCGCTCCACCTGTCCCCTCCATCCGAAACCAATGCCCCGGCCCCTACCTAGTCCTGTTTCTACCTCCCCGCTGTCCAGCCGTCTCCTAGAGGTGTCTAGGTCGCCCTCATTTTCACAGACTAATCCTACGCGCCACTAGTGTGGTGGCGTCGCTCTGTGTTCTCACCTCCATGTTTTCACGGTCAGTCCTTGCAGTGATCATCATAGTCTGAGTTTTCTTAGTTTGTCGCAGTATTAGTTTTCCCAGTTTAGTTATAGTCCAGTCACGCCATCCCTGCTTTGTTTGTGCACTTTGTCGTCAGCCATAATAAAGGCTCGCTTTCTGTTAAGTCCACTCCCGTCTACTCACTTGTGTATGCACCTGGGTCCATCACACACACCACCGCACGGCCTGTCTCTGCAGACCGTGACAGAAAGATGGGCGTGATGTGGCATGGGTGGGGGCCTGTGATATGGAAATGACTGGAGGGAGATGAAGAAATGCCTGGATAAAAGCCAGGGGTCATATAGTACAGATATTAAAGTGAGAAGAGGTTGATGCAGGGAACTGAGAGGAGAGGTGACTGATGGGAGGTGGGAGGAATAGCCAAGGTATAGGCAAGAGTCAGAGGGAGGCTAGAGAGAGCAGCAGAGAATGAAAGAGAGATGCCAGCCTCAAGTGGCATTTTTTGTCGGTCGGGAACATAAATGTCAGATGCATCCTTCCGCTCCCCTCTCAACCTTTTCCTATTTCAAATCCCCTCAGCACCTTTTCAACCTTCCCCCTGCTCCTTCCACTCCACCTCCCGTGGCCCTTCTCGATCCGCCCGCCTCCCTCCATCTCCTGAGAGCAGTGCCAGTGGTAATTTTGCTTTCAGAGACACGAGAAGGCCGCGGAACACATGGAGGCACGGGCTGCTCAGTTACCATGGTATCGCTGGCCAAGAGGAATGGCGCCAAGATGCGCGTCTGCGTGTGCACCCGTGTGTACAGGTGTGGGCGCGAGCGTGCACTCTCGAGCACGTCTACACGGCCGGGTAATGGGTGTTTAGCAGGCCTGCCAGACTTGTCCCAGCCACCGCTCTCCCAGACTACCAGGTTCTCCTGACCCTCTGCGGCAGCCCAAGGACACACTCCTGTCTCTCTAATTAAAACACAACCCTGACACACATTGCATACACACACACACACACACCCTGCAGGTCTGCAGCTTAAAATAACCTTAAAAGGAACCATCATCCCCTGCACTCAACACCTCTTCAAAATCCACTCAGCGTTTTCTCACCAGGCAGCTCGCGGGCAGCCTCTGCCTCAATCTGCAGGAAGAGTCGCAACAACAAACAGCATCTCCAAATACTGCGCTCGTTTATTAGACAAGTCATCAAAGGCAGCTGCATTTATTATTGCATGACCTTCCAGGAACTACGGCACAGCTACTCCTACTGTGCACTTGAAAATAATTGACTGCAGAACCATTGGCCACAAAAACCACAACACTGTTTCTTTAAGGCTGTCAGAGCAGCTGTGGTTTAACAAACAGACAAATGTCTGTTTGTTAAACCAATGCAAAATATTACTGCTCGTCTATTTTTATTGCAAAACTGTAGGCGGACAGTATTTTGCAGCATTATGCCTCACCATGCTTTTTTTTCATTATTATTCTTTTTAACCATTGTGACCACAATTAAGTCTTTCACAAGTGTTTGCAGGTCCATCACTCTGCAGGCCCACACAGTCTCCTGCTTTTTTTTTTTTTTTTTTTTTTTTTATTGAAACAAATTTCCATATACAAAACAAGTCAAGGAAACAGACCAGAATTGTAACAATTTACATTATAAAGATGGTGAAGCAAGTCATCATAACTTTACAGGGAGAAAATAAAAGTTTCTAGAGTAAAGAAATAAGGAACATAGACCTTTTGACACAGGCAAGAAAATTAGAAGAGCAAGTATTTTTTGATTTTACAGTATAGTACAGCAGTTTTTTTGTTCATATTTGAAATAAGCTTAAGTGACTTAAAGTATTGACAAAAGTAATTCAAGAGGACGGTAAACATAGGAGAGGCATTCTTCCACTTACATAAATGAATGAAAAACTTACATAGCACTATTACAAAATTGACAACATCTGAGATTTCAGAATCCAGATTGTCCATAAAGTAAAGAATATCCTTAGATGTGAAGGCAGGTACATTGGAAATTCTGAGTGAAACCCAACAGTGTATTTCAAACCAGAAAGCATTAACATACTGACAAGTGAAAAATAGATGCTCTAGTGTTTCTGGATCGGAAGAACAGAAAGCACAAGAGTCGGCCTCAAAATTAAACCTTTTATGCAGGAATTCTCCAACTGGATAAATGCCTGATATGATTCTGAAGTGTGTTTCTTTCATTTTAGGCGCAAGTGGGTATTTTAAGTAAAAAGAAAATGACTTGTCTTTCAATATGCTATCAAGGTCATGTCTGACATTGACATTGTAGTTGCAGAATACTATTTGCTTAAAGGTATTAGAGATGAACTTATTATTAAATTGTTTGTCCTTTATTGAGGTATTACCTATCGTCAGTGAAGGTAAGCATGTTCTCATTAATGAATACTTTAAAGTATTTACGATAAGATTTAACAACGGTGTGGGTATCGCTTTACAAACCTTATTATAATTATTAAATGAAATCTCTATTTTATACTTATCAATAAATTCTTCATAAGATAGCAAGTTTCCATTTCTATCAAGCAGATCAACAACAAAACATACACCGCTATCATACCAGTCTGATTTAAATAAGGACTTCTTATTGATGACTATAACCCTATTATTCCACAACACAGAATTGTGAGGTGAAAAATTGTGGGTGAAAATTAGTTTCCCAAAATTCAAAGCTTGCTTATAGAAACTAGACAACTTAAGAGGAATCTTAGATATTTCATAATCACATCTGAGCAAAAAATCTAACCCCCCGACCTTATTAAAGAGTTTGTTTGGAATATGGTACCACATAGATTGAGGACAGGAAATGCAGTCTTTTATCCATCTGAGCCTGAATGCAGCAATAATAGATTCAAAGTCTAAAGCTTTCAAGCCCCCATTTTCATAGTCTTTAACTAATTGTGATTTGCGTATATAATGTGTTTTATTACACAGTCTCCTGCTGTTGTGGCAGCATGCAGAATTTAACATTAGTTACCTGTGTTCGCATAAGCTAATGTTAAGGCAGGAGCAATCAGAAACCTTGTGTGATTTAAGCAAGGTAAGTAACGTGCGTGGGTGTCGCATGTGACATCCGGGATTGATCCAAGATGGCGCCGGTGCGTGTGGCTTGCCGTCTATCACTGCCAGTGTTATGTTTGTTTGTTTTGATTTTATTGACTATTGTAATAAATGCCAACTCTCTCTTGGTGTATGATCGCCTAACCCTACTGGATCTCCGACCTTCTGTCAAAGGCTGGGCAAAGTGGAACCAAGCTGAACATAAAACTTTGCCCCCGCTAATATCGGAGATCCCGGCTCACCTGTGCCGTGTTCCAGATCCACCACTCCGGCAAAAGTGCCGTCGCCGGGGTCGAAGGGCTGGCTTCCTGGTGAAGCTGAAAGCTTCTTTAAGGTATTCTCTTAAGCCCTTGTCCAGAAAACAAGGAGTGGTGCCAAACTTCTGTTTCTCTCGGCGATCGTTGGAACCTGTCTGTGCCTGGCTGGTACCGGTCATCGGCCTAGATGGGATGTCCCGAAAACCCTGCTCTCCTCGCCCCCGCCGACGTGGTGTGAATCTGCGGAACCTGCGGCCTCTGTGTCGGGCTTCTAGGACGGCTAGCGACGGGGATCCGCTGCTTACCGCCAGGATTGGCCTGGTAAATGCTAGGTCCCTAGCGAACAAAACGTTTATCCTGAAGGATTTTTTCACATCCCGAGGACTGGATTTTCTTTGTGTGTGCGAGACGTGGCTGAGCGCCGGTGAGTGCAGCATCTTCTCGGATCTTCTACCCGGCGATTGCTGCTATTTTAATTCCCCACGTATGTTGGGCCGAGGAGGAGGAATAGCTACGATCTTTAAAAGTCATTTTAAATGTAAGCAGCTATCAACCCCGTCATTCACCAGCTTTGAACTGTCTGTGTTTGAGCTGGGCTGCTCTCACACAGTGTTGTGTGCGGTGGTTTACCGGCCTCCAAAATACAATAAGGACTTTGTGAGTGACTTTGCTGACTTCTTGGCTGAATTCATGCCAAAATATGATCGTGTTCTTATTGCTGGGGGTTTTAATATTCACGTGTGTTGTCCTGACATGCCCATGGCGAAGGGCTTTTTAAACCTTATTGATTCGTTTAATCTGGTGCAATGTGTGACAGGTCCCACACATGAACGTGGACACACGCTTGATCTTGTTTTATCTCATGGTTTTTCTGTTTTTAACATAGAGATTTGTGATGCTGTGTTTTCTGACCACAGTCCTGTGATGTTTGAAGTTCCTCTTGCCTGTGCCTCAGTTAAAACTCGCGCTGCTGCTCAGCGCTGTCGTGTTTTTAACTCCTCCACTGCTGAACACTTTTCAACAGTCTTTGACCAGATCTGTAAGATCCCGGATTTTTTATGCAGCCAGACTGAGGAACTGAGCTCATGGTTTTATTCTACCTGTCGGACTGCTTTGGACACTGTGGCTCTATTAAAATCCAGACTGCCTAAAACTAAATCTGAGCCCTGGCTGAACGACTTGACCCGAGCTGTCAGACGCGACTGCCGTCGAGCTGAGCGCAAGTGGAAAAAGGACAAACTACAAGTGTCATTCCAGATGCTGAAGGACTGTTGGCGTCGATATCAAAGAACTGTAAAAGATGCCAAAAGAAAACGCTTATCTGACATTATTTTGTCAAACTGCCACAACCCACGTGTTTTATTTAATACTATTAACTCTGTTCTTAATGCACCATATACTGACTGTATTGAGCCCTCATCAGAAGCCTGTGAAAATTTTTTACACTTTTTTATCGAGAAGGTCTCCTCCACAAGGGCTCAAATTTCTCCTCATGCTCACGACCTCTCAGTCTCTGTTTCCTGCTCTGCTGTCTTTGACAGGTTTGAGCCTGTGACTCTATCCTTTTTAAAGGAGACTGTTGGTCATCTTAAGCCTGCAGGGTCTCCAAATGATGCTGTCCCTCCTCGACTTTTAAAAGAGGTGTTACCTACAGTTGGTCCTTTGGTGCTTGAGCTGGTAAACCATAGTCTGATGTCAGGTGTTGTCCCTAAAGATTTTAAACATGCAGTAGTCAAACCCCTGATTAAAAAAACCTCCTCTTGATCCTATGGTTCTTGCAAATTACAGGCCTATCTCCAAACTACCTTTTCTTTCCAAAATTCTTGAAAAGGTAGTTTACAGCCAAATAATGGCCTTCCTGGAAAAGCAAAATGTTTTAGAGGTTTTCCAATCTGGTTTTAAACCCTTTCATAGCACTGAATCAGCCCTTTTAAAAGTTTTTAATGACATATTTTTAGCGACTGATGCTGGGGACTGTGTTGTTCTTGTGCTTTTAGATTTGACAGCTGCGTTTGATACCGTGGATCATGCCATTTTATTCTCTCGTTTGGAGCACTGGGTGGGCATTAGGGGCACAGCACTGGAGTGGTTCAGGTCCTACTTGACGGGGCGAACTTTTTGTGTCAGCCTTGGTGACTATGCGTCGTCCTCCGCTCCCCTCTTGTGTGGTGTCCCACAGGGCTCAGTTCTAGGCCCCCTCCTCTTCTCTTTATATCTGCTTCCTCTTGGTTCTGTACTGAGAAAGCACGGCATTGCTTTCCACTTTTATGCTGATGACTGTCAGATCTATGTCCCTCTAAAGAAAAAAGGCAGATACCTTACACAGCCATTACTTCAGTGTCTCGATGACATTAAGGCTTGGATGTCTGTTAACTTTTTAAAATTCAATGATAAAAAGACAGAGGTGATGGTTTTTGGCAGCCCCACTGAGACCCCCAATGTGTATGTAGATTCCCTGGCACAGTATGTTAAGCCAACTGTCACAAACCTGGGGGTCAAAGTGGACTGTGATCTAAAGTTTGATAATCAAATTAAGGCCGTGGTAAAATCTAGCTTCTTTCACCTCAGGCAGCTGGCAAAAATAAAGCCAATTCTTTCACGGCAGCACTTTGAGACAGTGATCCACGCCTTTGTTAGCACTCGGCTGGAT
This sequence comes from Aulonocara sp. 'chitande type north' Nkhata Bay, assembly GCF_057382095.1. Lineage (NCBI taxonomy): Eukaryota > Metazoa > Chordata > Actinopteri > Cichliformes > Cichlidae > Aulonocara > Aulonocara sp. 'chitande type north' Nkhata Bay. The sequence goes on from NC_141345.1 coordinate 19,027,686, forward strand.
TACTGTAATGCACTTTATATAGGGGTCAGTGCATTATATATTAGTCATCTACAGAGGGTGCAAAATGCCGCAGCTCGTCTTTTAACTGGCACTCGAAAGTTTGAGCACATTTCCCCTGTTTTAGCTTCACTTCACTGGCTGCCCATTTCTTTTAGGATTCATTTTAAAATTCTTTTATTTACTTTTAAAGCTCTCCATGGCCTAGCTCCATCTTATCTCTCTGAGCTGCTACAGCCTTATACACCCACCCGCTCTCTCAGGTCAGCTGATCAGCTGCTCCTGAAGATACCCAGGACTGGGCGTAAACTTAGAGGAGATCGTGCTTTTGCTGTAGCAGCTCCCAAACGGTGGAACGAGCTTCCTTTAGAGATTAGACAGGCCACTTCTTTATCTGTTTTTAAGTCACTCTTGAAAACCCACCTCTTTACCTTGGCCTTTGACACCACGTGAGATGTTGGTTTTTTATTTTTATTTTAGTTGTTTTTAGGTGATTCGATGCTGTTTTATCTTGTTTTTGCTTTAACATAGGGCTGTTTTAATTTTATGTCTTATGTGTTTTATTTATTTAATTTGCTGTTTTTTGTTATTCTATTGTTTTAACTTATTTTCTGTACAGCACTTTGTTCCTGTGCTGGGTATTTTAAAGTGCTTTATAAATAAAATTGGATTGGATTGGATTGAGACAGCCTCTCCACTTCATCTTCCAGCAGACAATTTAGCATGTTTACTTCCTCGTTAAGCGCATGAGGAACCCTGATGGAGGAATCCCAGGGAGGCAATGGTGTCCTGTCACTGCAGGTTACTACTGCAGCATGATTTAATGGAACTGTCTGTCAGAAGGCTGAACAACAGTCTGTCAACCAACAAGGAGAGGTTACACGCACACTCGCAAGTACATACACAGACTCCCAAAAAAGAAAAAAAAACAAAGCAAAAAAACAAAAAAAAACCCATAATGGAGACGGACTGTCAAAACTCCCTCTTTTACTTGCTCTCTCTGTCTCTCTTTCTCTCTTAAACACACGCACACAAGCAGTCGCACACGCAGGCACACAGGGAAAAAGAAGAAAAAAATCGAAAAGCTAAAGCACATATGTCCAAAAAGGTTCTGGCAAGAGCTGAGACAGGCAAGAGATGAACACGGAAGCGCTCCGAGCACGTACAGAGAAATCGGCAGTTAGAAAAACACACATCACCGGCAGCCCCCCCACCGAGAGAGGAGATGAGTGCCAGGAATACAGTTGCTGCATCAAGCAGCACAGGTGTTATCAGAGCGCTTTACAGGAGATCCCGCCAAACAAAGTACTACTGTCATCTCTGCACAAGTAGCAGCATGGAAATCAACCCAAACAAATGTAATGAACGGTTCACAAAGTATTTAGCAGATTAGGTGGAAAAACTCTATGCATGATGGGGGCCCAAATCCAAAGCTCATTACATGTGGCACTGCATTAGGAGCTCACACGAGCCAGTATACAGCTCTATCTCTCAGCTCAAGTCTGATTTCTATCCCCTGCTACCCAGTGAATGAGGTAGAGAGCAATCACATCAGCCAGGCGTCGGGCATCTGCTATAAAAGCCTTTCTTTATTGTATATTTCCAGCATCATTCCAAACTGGCAGGACAGAGAGCTCTGATTAGCATCAAAGCCTTTGATTGCCCCACTCAACAATCAGCGCTGCTCTCCCGTATGATGCCTGCCGTGGTGCGAAACGAACAGTGTGTGCGTGTGCGAGAGGGCGCGTGCGACTGGTGAGAGAGGCGAGAAATTACGATAAATCGCGAACAAGTCAAAATGACCCACCCCCACCATAATGCACGAACATACGTGCATTAGCATGTGTCAGCCCACGCCTTAATCTCTCGTGATGAACCTAAGTGGTCTTCTAATACGCCAGCCTTGAAGCCCATCTTTTGATGTTGCACATTGCAGCAGAATCCTCTGGTTTGAACATTTCACTCTGGCCCCACAAAAACGGGCTGCTTCTTTAAAGATACCGCTCTCTAAATATGATTAGCTGCAGAGGACATTGTAGCTCTCTCCACAGCTAATACATTTAGTATGGATCGTCTGAGGGGGTAAGGATACAGCTAGGAGAGAGATCAATATTCTAAGTCAGAGTCTGTCTGGAGAGGAGGAACCATGCTGGGAGATGGTTAACTGTTCTAAAGCAGCAAATGCTGTCTGGAAGCAACGAATGCCAGGAATCCCACGATATTGAACACGTCTTCAAAAGGTAATGCTTAATGCTCAAGCTGGGCGATAAGTTACGCTGAGTGTCTGCATCAAGCAAGGTGCTTGTTGAAGATTTGCTGTGGATATCTCCAAGGATGAGAGATTACATAAGGCAAATCTGGATGATTCCTTATATTCTATAGTGCACCACTTAAGACCAAAGCCCCATAAGGGCCTTGCCTCCGTAGGACTGATGTCAAAGTGGTGCTCTAAATAGAGAAAAGGGTGTCCTTTGAGATAGAGGGGAAAGGACCCAGATTTAAGTGGCTTCATTTGCATGCGTGAATCCCTCACTTGAGCCCATTTGAATCGTGCAGACCGGCCTCTGCAGACACACATGGACATGCACACAAACTTCCCAGCACACACACTTAGCATAGACACATTCTTCCCCTTCTTTTTTCCTAGCGTCAGAGGACATTAGCGCTGCATCTATTTCTGGAGTCCCATTAAGGCGGTAAAACATTTAAGATCCACACAGAGTGATTCCTACTGTCAGAATGACCCGTTCTTCCCCCATTTCTCCTGCTCGTGTTAAAGAAAAAAGAAAAAAAAAAGGCTGACGCGAAGCTTGTGACAGAAACATGTATTCGGTGCCGTTATGGATTCGGCTGAGCGGACTGGCACGCCGACTGGGTGGTGGGGAGAGGCAACGGAGGGTTCGGGGGGGAGAGGGGTGTATGCAGCAGTTTGCCCGCCAAATGGGTCCATTTTGCTGAAATGTGAAGCCTGCACTTTCCTGACACGCTATAATAAATCTATCAGTTGTGTGCGTGTGTGCGTTGCATGTGCGTGCGCGCCATGCATGAAGAGGAAATTCCCTTCTCCTCTATAGATGTGACAGTCACAGTAAGAGCCAGCATCTCTTCCCACCATAACGCAGGATGGCATATGCCTTATAATGGAAATACTTTGTATCGGCTAGGGACAAACACACACTCACAAGAGCACACGAGTATTTAAATAGACACACACACATAGAAGGTAATGTGGTAAGAGTAGACAACCTTGTCTTCCTTCCATCTTAAATCTTTACATAAATATATAATTTCTTTGTCCGGTGAGGAGGAGATCCATAAAAGCAGCAATGTTGGGCTACTTTAATGTGAAATGACAAGCCTAACAAACCTGAAACGTCAGTATTTCCAGGGGAATGTAGAACTAGCGGACTAGCTCTACTGTAATTTATATTATTCCAAACAACTCGAACACCCCCTCAACCAGTGTTTCACCCACCTCCTGATAGCTTCTGCATATGTGCAGCCTATCAGAAGCTTTGTGCCCTTTCACAAGCAATTACATATCTGTGCATTGTGGCCTTGAAGTCCTGATAGGATTAATCATTCTATTAATCCTGCCTATGTAAGCTACGTAGTTCTATCAATCTTAGTTTCAGATCCTACACAAGGGAAAATTACAAAGAAGAAATAAAATGCTCTGTTTTTTTAATGTCCACCTCGACTTTGCTCAGCTGCGCAAAATCGAGTTTTCTTGAACACCATCGACTTTTTAAATGATCATTTGATGTAAAAATAAGAAGAAATAACGAATTTGATATTCACAAAGACTTGTTGATTTTGTCTCTATATCATCTAGTACTTGCAAAGAGATAGATAATGCTTCTGAGGCTGTAGCTGTACTCTGTTTCTGATATGCACGAGCAAAAAAGAGCCTACATTAAATTTTCAGGATTTATAGCAGTACTAACAAATAAATAATTAAGCCAATGAAGCTTTTTATTAATGCTTGATTTGGCTGAACTTTAGATGCCCTTTATGTCATGGTCTCTATTCTATTCACTTTTGTTCTCACTGGAATATAATTAATACCTCAAGATAAGCTAAGCAGAACAAATCATTCTTTACCAAGCAAAAGAAGAAAGTTTATGTCTTCTGGTTTAATAATGCGCCAGTATTTTTTTCTTTGAGTGGATTTTGGCCAACATTCACACATACCTTGTTGTTTTTTGTCACATTTTCTAGTGGCTGTTCTCCACAATCAGAAAAGTTGAGTCCAAGAGAAGCTACCTTGGACAGAACCATTTTTAACTTCAAAGGTACAATTGTGGAGCCAGGTGATTGCAAAGACCTTTAAGAAAAAAATATCTACGTTTTCAGTGAAAAGGTCAAACGCACTGGAACATAAGAAAACACCGGGAAATAGAAAAATGTTGTAAAAGCACACAAAACACAACGAAAGACCGATAAAACTCACAAAACACAACAGAAGTGTTTTTAGGTGACAAGCTAACCGCAAAGTGACAAGCTAACCGTAAACAGCTAACCTTTATCTACAGTATTATGTGAATCATGTGACATGTGCTCCAATGAATCCCCCACTTCCTTTAAGTGTGTTTCAGTCCTTTGTATGGTTTGGTTTGACTTCCGCAGCTGTTCTGTCACATTAATATTTCCCCAAAGATGCTTCCTTTATGTTGTTGTGAGGTTTCATTTTATTGTACTTCCGTTGTGCCTTATTCAGCTTTGATTCTGTTGTGTCTCCTTTGGCAGCATTTTTATACTCGCTGGTGTTTCCTTTAGTCACGGTGCATTTGACCCCTCAGGGCCACCATAAACATCACGCTAGCTAAACATCTATAAAATCTGCATGATAGCCCTTTTCAACGGACACTTACCCCCCCTACGTTACAGTCCCTGCAACTGCTGACCTTGGGAGGGAGTAGACAAACTATTTGCTTCTCTTTTGTAAGACGTTTTTCTTGCTTTAGAGCCCATTGCCATCATACAGGTGACCCCACGGGGCGGTTGTTGTTGCTGACAAGAACATGATCCCGCACTGGCTTCCCACCCACAAACACTGTCAGTTATGCTTGATGGCATGTTCAGCCAAGCCAGAAGCAATGCTGCCATGTCTTTGGGCAAGTGCTTTCAAGGTCCACGGCTGAGAGACACCGACAAAGCACAGGCAGTGCTTTTAAACCACTGTCAAACTACAGAGTACTCATTAATAATTGTATGACTCGTATACATCATGCGATACATATATTGGAAAATGCTGCTCTTACTTTAAACCAGCCTGGAACCACATTTCAATCTTTAACCGTCAGAAACTTGTTTATGGCGGATGAGTGTCGTGAGTGCTTTTTGTGGTAAAGAAATATGCTTTTCAGTGAAAAGACGAACCCCTCCTGTATGCCTCCATTTGAGTGCGTTTCGTGTTTTCATGTATGGACTGCGAAAGCGAATTTCCTCTCAGAGGATAATAAAGTTCCTGTCATCTTTACAGAGGTGCAGGGTTGTGCTGCCTTTGTCAATAATATCCGTGTAGATGTGTTTTCTCACTGCGCCTACTGCAGCACCGAGGACTAGTCAATATCCCACAATGCACCTCTGACCTGTGGGCAAACCTGCCTCGCTCTCCCTTTCAACTTCCGATGGAGATTGATTTTCAAGCAACTCCCACTCATATAAATGTGTCAATTGAGGAGAAATGAGAGGGGATGTATTTAAAGTGTAGACCAGGCTTTGAGCAGGAAAATACAGGGGAGCATTTCATCTGCCGCTAACCTGCAACCACGGCGAGCTAAAAGGCTTTGCATCATCCTGAAGGAAGCCACAGAGAAGAATCTGTTACCGATATTTTTGTTCTCCTGACCACAAAGTACAGTGTGGAAGTGCGAAGAGTGTTACACCATGGATGCATGATATGTGAGGCGCTATTCTAGGGTGAAAGTGTGTTTATGCTTGTATGTGTGTATTAGTGGGGTGAGGCAGAATCTAGGTCTGTGTGATGAATCTGTTTCAGTGGCAAGCAAGGTGCTGCTAGCAGCATGCCGTCTGTTAATTCACATTCGCCGCGGGTGGTTAGAGTCTGTGGCTGATGATACTGAGAGGTGTTGAGAAACGGAGGGAGAGAGGAAGAAGAGAGAGAGAAAGAGGCTTGACAAATGAACGAACACCATGTGCAGGTTGATCCCCAGATGTCATCTGTTGGCAAAACAAAACATATCTAGTCTAACTTCAACTGCGACTCCCTGGCTTTTATTTTATGTTGCTCCAAAACTACAAAGTGTATACTGTGGCATGAAAGAACCCACTTTACATAAGAAATACTTTAGCTCAACGAGCCGGAGTGTAGAGCTACTCGGTGCTTGTTTAAGTAAAATTAGCAGGAGCAGCTATCTCAGCTGGAGACGTTTTGATCTCTGAGCCATCGTGTCTTCATTAAAGTATTAACCGATGATTGCAGCACCACCAACCAGCCATATTTATTCCAGCGGCAATTATAGCCTGTGTTACATCCACGCAATCACGACCTTCATCTGTGAAAAAAACCAAAACCATACTGAGCTGCCTCTCATTCGCCGTGCAGTGGTCATGAGAACATTAATCCGTAGATTTTTCTCTCTCATATCTTCCCTCTACGCCTCTAGCCAAACATTAGAAGTGATTGTGTACCATCCTACATTCATTCCGTTAATGTAGCACACAACTGCGCGTCTCACCCACTTTCCTCCCTCACCTTTTTCTTTACATCCCCTCAGCTGAGCTGTCAGGGGAGATCCATTCAGCGGAGAAGGTCCACATGTAAACAGCTCTTGCGTAAGTCCTTCCTAATCGCGATCACACCAGGAACGAAAACGAGGGCTTTGAGAACGAGAAATTGCATTCAGACAAAACTAAGATTTATATTTAGTTGCTTTTTTGGGGTGGGGGTTGGAGCCTTTGTGTGGCACAGGTCAAGAATACGGTTCCAAATCTGGTTTTGTGATGGTTGCCATCTCTGTTTCCTGTCTCGCAAAGGAGGAAGAAAAGATACCGCGGCACCACCCGCATCACATAAATCAGCCAAGAGAGCATAATGGCGAGGATTTGACTGAGGGCAACCAGGGGGCGAGATTTAGCACTCGTTCATTCCTGCTCCCATCTATTTCCCTCACTCTGCCTGTGTGCCGACCCGTCTCTGGTGTTGACCCAAAAAGGAAAAAGAAGAAAAGCCTGTGTCCACCTATTGTCGGCTGCACAGCCCATTATATCTCTTTCTCTCTCTCTTTCTCATTCTGCAGCTACGAGGGGGCTCAGCTCACACTTCCCCCGAGGTGATCATCTCTCAACACATCTCACAAACCGGACTCATTTTTTGCGCGGGCTGCAGTCTTTCCCTTTTTTACTCCACCACAGACAGAAAAACAATAGATGAATGTACCTCGGATGTAACACCAGACCCTCGAGGGACGGAAAGAGACCTTAAGAGGAGAATATCTACTCTGTCTTTAAAAAAAAAAAACACCCAAAAAAGACAGAGATGTACAAAAAGGAAAGTGGCTTATGATGCTCACCTTCATGCTTCATTTTATATCCTTCTCATCATTTTCCTCCAATTAACAAATTAAATCAAACCCCTTCCCCAAACAGCAGCCTTCCAATCATAATTTAGGCACTTTGAAGCTTTTGGAGTAGCAAGTCTTTATTAGGACTGATATTTAAAGAGACTTGATGCAATGTCTTTTAATCTCCTAAAACCAAAATACAAGCGCAAACGTCTTAGGTGAATGAATTATACATTGTTATCTGTCCTCAAATGTGCCTCAAACATTAACATATCCAGATGGCTTACAATCTACAACAAGGATTACCTCTGAAATACTGTCAGATCCTCGTCTCGTTTGCAATTATGAACAAATACAATCTACTGCTTTAACTTGAGTTGCTCGTGTAAATGCGGGATACTTTATCCAAACACGGGTAGTGCTGGCAGGGAAAAAGTAAACGAACCCCTCTTGCTAGCGCAGGATTATAAAGTGCATAGAAAAAGAGTTGCAGTACACAAACAGAAGCCCAGCTGACTAGCATGAAGTCCACTCATTCATGATATGCCTATACAGCCACTTCCTCCTCCTCATTTTCTTGAATTTGATTGCTACTTTGTTTTCTGCCTTCATTTTCCTAATGATTGCTTGCACAGGTGTGCACCGTGTACCTCGGCATTTAAAGCTGCCTTTACTAAAAATAGTCACAGCATGTATCCTTGCATATACCTCGCAGATTAATGCTGCTGTCAATCATGTTGCTCCCTTTTCTTTTTTTTTTAAATGTACAGATTTTTTTGCTTTTAGTCTTTTATGAAGAGTCTCTTACTGGGCAACATAAAGATGGGGATTACGTTCAAATCCTTGGAACCACTTGTGCAGTGGGTGTAGCTTTGGAGGTCGAGTTAGTCTACCTGTGGGAAGTGCCGTGGTTCATCCCTGGCTTCTCCAATCCGCCTGCCAAGTATCTTAGAAAAGCACTAGTCCGTTTACCATTTGGCATGGCTGCTTCTGGGTGTCTTAAAGACTATAAGTACAACGTCACCCTTTGGGCAACAGACAACATTGAGTTTAATTTAATTCATGTTTGTGCCTTGACATGGTGCCCAAAGAACGTTGGACACCAAACACATGCATCTTTCTTTTTGTCTTGCTTTAAGGAAGCCGGAGGTGTAGAGGTGATATAAATATCGTGACCACTGAGCGTGTGTCCTGTGTGGGAGCTTTATCAGTGCCATTATCTTTTTCATTAATTCACTGGGTGTACTTTATTTCTAGAATTTCTTGGAGTTAGGGATTTATGTTCTTGTGTTCTGATTGACAAATGTTTCTCGTTGGGAGATAAATGTGAACAGAAATCCTATAAAAGGAGAGATGTGTGAGATCTATGGTTGCATATGTGCAATTATTCAGTGTTATAATATCCATTTTTTGTAGCGAAAGTATACGTCTTTCCACCTGGAGGCATCCCGTTAGGATCCAACAAGGTATAGAATGTGTTTCTTTAGACATCAGCGTTTACAGATGGTTGTTTGTTAATTTCTTGGATGTATTCAGTATACCGTGGGGCAGCACGGTGGCACGGTGGTTAGCACTGTTGCCGCACAGCAAGAAGGTCCTGAGTTCAATTCCACCATCAGGCCGGGGTCTTTCTGTGTGGAGTTTGCATGTTCTCCCCGTGTTTGCGTGGGTTCTCTCCGGGCACTCCGGCTTCCTCCTACCGTCCAAAGACATGCAGCTTGTGGGGGTAGGTTCATTGGATAATCCAAATTGCCACTAGGTGTGAATGTGCGAGTGAATGTGAGTGTGAATGGTTGTCTGTCCCTGTGTGTTGGCCCTGCGACAGACTGGCGACCTGTCCAGGGTGTACCCTGCCTCTCGCCCTATGACAGCTGGGATAGGCTCCAGCGCCCCCCGCGACCCTGAAAAGGATAAGCGGAAGCGAATGGATGGATGGATGGATGGATGGTATTCAGTATTTGTTTTCCTTTTTTGTGAGAACATCAGACAAAAAAGTGGAGCGTTTCGGACGCTCTCCACTGTTATAATGTGAGCATGAACTGTCATGCCTAACACAGTCATGACGTAGGTGCTGGCTACAAGTAATGGAAACATCACCAACCAGGTAAAAGTGCACCATTTGTGGAGCAGAACAAACCCAGGGAACAAATGTCAAGTACTTCAGCTGACATAAATACATAAGATCAATGAACCACCAGTCTCCATCTGCCCCCAATTACAACGATCACTGCTACAAACCTAGCAGGAGATCTCCAGAAGGAAATGATGCAACAAATATAATGTTAAGCAACAGCATTATACCAACACAAAAAGCGGATGTATAGGGAAAGGTGTATGGATGGATGTATTGCAGGTTTACTTGTGGTTCCTAAGGTTTCTAAAAGTACAATGGGATGCTGAGTCTTCAGCTTTCAGGCCCCTTTTCTGTGGAACCAGCTCCCAGCTTGGATTTGGCTTAAAACATTTCTTTTTTCATAAAGCTTAGAGTTAGGTTTGGTTTAGGTTTGTATTTTGTTACGTCTTCCTCCTCTGATGCCCAATCGGTCACCAGCTAATGGCTGATGCTCCCTAAGCCTGGTTCTGCCAGAGGTTTCTTCCTGTTAAAGGGGAGTTTTTCCTTTCAACTGTTGCCATTGTGCTTGCACATAGGGGGTTGTCCATATTTCTCATATTATTGTAGGGTCTTTATCTTATACTATAAGGTTGATTGAGACAATTGTTATTATGATTTGGAAATACATATATAAATGTAATGGAGATGGAGATCTTTTAGGTCTAGTAAAGTCATAGGCTGTAAAAACAATAAGCCTATTGTATGTATGTTGTGAAGCACACAAGTCTAAAACTGGTCATTCACACTTGAGTACTCAGTTGGGGGTGGGGGGGGGGGGGGGGGGGGGGTATACAATTGATTGTGTGCCATTTCCTGCAATAGCAAAGCTACTTATAATCATGATGATTCATGTTGAGTTAATGTGCTGTTTGCACAGAGTCAGCCAAAGCATAAAATCTCAGTACGTTTCATGTAAAAGCTTGCTTGCATGTGCTCTTTCCATATCTCATTTTACCTCGTCTCTTCAGTGTTATGTGTACGTGTGTAATACTGGCCACAGCAATTACTGAGTATTATCCACATTGGCCAGACTCACTGCACCGGCTGGTGTTGATCTGATTCTGCTCGTACACACACAATGAAAAACAACAAAAAAACAAAAAACATCTGTTTGGAGCAAAATACACTTACACACAGACACGAATACAAAGTGAACACTCCCTTGGAAGCACACGTAGACAAGCACACGCTCACCCTACCCGCCACATACGCACACATATACACACATACAAACCCTATCTAAATGACATTGTGCATCTGTTTGGACAGCGCTAGCACATTCAGGTTTTGCAAAACACTGGCAAGAGCTCTGCATTGGCCACGAGAAGCTTTTCCTACTGCAGCAGGGTGACCGGGTGACCAGGCAGCCATCCAATTGTCTGCCTGCTTCATTCCACACACACACATGCACACACACATGCGCACACACCGTCACCTGCAGACTACGCAATGCAAATTCAGTCCCATCCCCTCCCCTGACACCAACAGTCTCTTTTTCCCCCAGTCACCCATAAAATGCTCATGCCTTTAGCTTTTAGAGGCATTCCAAAACATTTTAAGAAGCGATTTATTTAACAGCATGATTATCTATCTGGTGTTCGAGCGATCTATCAAGCTAAGCGACTGGGTGTGCTATTACCGCCCGCTCCCCCAGCACAGGTGGCAGCTGTTTAGAGGACAAGCAAATGAGAAGCCCTGCCCCACCCAAAAAACAGACTAATTCTTGACGTATGTGTGAAAGTTTTCAAACGTACAATCTTTGCCACAGTGTGGCAAATTTGATTTGGTGGTCAATCTAGCATTCTGTGGCGGCACGCACATCTCTAAAGGAGTTACTTTTAAAAAATACAGATATATATAAAAATAAAACAGCCTCCTTTGCATGTTGAAAGCCTGGGGGTAATCCCATGTGTCTTAAATATGAAGGTGACGGCTTCTGCCAATCTGTCATGTCTCATCATAGCAAATGTATCTCTTCAGGGACCGCCAGTTTAGCATTAAGCATGTACATACATCACATCAATGCCACGAGACGAAAGCGCCCCATTTGTGTTTCTGACAGCTTTGTAGGGCCTCAAGGTGTGTGTGTGTTTGCACACATACACTGTGTGCACAGACAGAAAGAGGTACAGTGTCAGAAACAGACGGGAAAACAAACAGCAACAGAAAAAAAAGGCGAGGGAGCGAGTAATAAGCCAAGGCCTGGAGGAGTTTTCAGTTATTTACATATGCAGATTCTGGTCACCCTAGATCCCTTCCCTCATCAAGAGCAAACCAATTAAAAATCTCTTCATTTAATGTTTACCTTAATTAACCGTAACAATTAATGGCTTTCCAAAGTCCTATTGTGGTTTTTTCAATTAAAAGCTGTCTGTGAAAAAGGTTGCAATCCAATCCTATAAATCATACAGACAATTCTCCTCCATCCCAGGGCTGAAGTGAATGAGTGAAATAGACTCATACATCACTACTTTTCTCAGTGTGGCTTAAGCTTCAACTCGCACCTTACTTTAAAAAAAAGAAAGTAAGAAAACAAATAAAAGTAATTTTTCCTCAGATGTAGACAGGTTGTGTTTTCATGTCACTGTGTTCCCTGGCATGCGCGTGCATGTCCGACCATTCAACACTCCTATTGGTCAGCAGATTGTTGGGTAAGACCCAGCGGACCATTAGTTGTCCGAAGCTGCCAGGGCCGAGCGCTGATAATGACAGGTGGTGCACAAACCCTGGAGGTCTGACAGGCTCAGGGCATCGTGCCACGTAACAACAGCCTTCACTACTGGCACCATAACTGTGATGGCAGCCTTTAACGCTGGCGCTGACGCAGCTATGGCAGAAGAATCCCTGGCAGTTTGAGGACTGATGCGACAGAGGAGCAGCCATTACTACAAGTGGTTAAACTAAAATGGCAGCAACTGGTAATGGTGGGAAAACCGGCGCGCCGTTATTGCTGTGACTGGCATTTGAATCCCCGTGCAGGCTCAGATAGCGATTCTGATCGTCAGACTAACAATGAATCTGTGCGTTCATTATTCAGACGAGCTTTTTTCTTTTTATTACAGGAGACTGCTTAGCGACAGGTTCGGTTCATCAACACCGAGGATGGCATTGTGCAGGACGTAAAAGTCCCCGTTCACTTGTTCTCCCTCTTTCTCAGTCATTGTTCATTTAGGCTTTCGAGCTAACCATTCACACGGGCGTCTGTGCTCATACAAGCGTTTGAGACATAAGAGACATCAAAAATATTTGATTTCTGTTTTTTCTTTTCATCTTTTTTCTGTTTCATCCTCCCATCCAACCACTGCCTTGTCAGTACAGTTCATGCTTTCTACCACACCTCCAAAATACATAGCCCACTGACCTCCTCACACACAGAGAGCGCAAAAAACAGCAGGAGCGTGTGTGGGCATCCGAGTGTGCATGTGTGCGTGTCCGTACAGGCACCTTTGTGTCCTCCACCCCCTCTCAGCCTCTCTTCCCTAGTGCAGAACACTCTGATTTGCACTAATCTCTCGGTACACTCTCGGGGCTATTGTTCCTTTCTGCTGCGAGCTTATTCATGTGCCACTCACTGCGCTCTCCTCTCATTTTAATACCAACAGCGCTGCGAGCTAAAAACAGGCTTTAAGACTGCTTATTTGACTGTTTATGTTTAAAAAAGAGAAAAAAGTGTGTCTGCCTCTCACCTCCTCTGCTCTGTAGGTGACTGCAGGATTCTCTACAATTTAGCCGCCTATTAAAATGGCTGGACTCTGATGTTTCCATTGCAGTGTTTTTATGTATACAGCCTGTAGGCAGCCAGTGGACAGCTTGAGATGAAAGCTACGGCTGATGTTCTGATTTGATGACTGTTGCCATGGCAGCGGGATGACGATGGAGGAGGGGGTGAGGGAGAAAGAACAGAAAATTATCTCTCTCTCTCTCCCACCGCATCTGACTCTTTCTTTCTCTTCGTCTCATTTTCTCTCACTCACAAACACACATCCCTAACCCCGCATCAACCAGCTCTACAGTCCAGCAGGTCCTTCACTGGATCAGTGAGCTGTACGAGTCCATCATTAGGACAACAGGGTGGGGTCCGACATCCTGACAGCTTGTCAAGAACAGAGGCCTGCATGGCTAACTGCGTGATGAGACCACCATTAAAGAAGAGGAAAACCATACAACTGCACTGCTGCTACAACAAGGCACCTGGCGGATTCATGGTAACTCTTCAGCCTCTCCCGGATGGCTGAACGAGCAGTTCAATAAAAACGCTTTCTGGCTCCAGCGGATGTGTTTATAGCGTTTCCTCTGGCCAAGCGCAACACCAGGGTTAAGTTGATCATCTCTCACTCTGGTAAAATAGCCAGGGGAGCCCATGTACCTCTAGATCAACTCTACAACTTAAAGACCCTAAACGTTACAGCTTCGATGATCGATATGGCACTGAGCAATGTTCTTTACGAGCTAATAGACAAATCCATTCCTGCAAAACCCCTTGGGCCTCTGGAAGGCAAGAAGAGTGTTAAAGTACGTGGCTGTTTGCCTGATGTGTCCACTTAAACCTGCGCTTACACTCGCACACAAAACACACCAAAGAGGTCGGAGGAGAGAGCGGGATGGGGCTTGTGTGTCTCGTGCGTGTCCACATGTGCGGTTTCACCGGCACATCTGCAGACATCTCAGTTTCCGAGGGCATTGTCATTTCTGGATTCCCCTGAGGTTATCGAGGTCGTGGAGCTGCCAAGAGGAGATTTGTGTCTTGCAAGATCAGAAGGGGGGAAAACACACAAAATCCATTTCGTTCACATTGCTTAAACGCTCCTATCTGATACCCCTGGATAAGAGAGCTTACACGAGCCATGTGTAATTCCCTCACTATCTAATTAAAAGTCCAGATTGCCTAATAATTGTCAGAATTGCATCACACGGATCAGAATCCCATCTGAAATCTAACACCTGTTGCTGTTTCACTGAGTTCCATCAGCGCATAGAAATGGTAAGGAATGGTATTTCAAACATAGCTTTAACGCGCATCAAATGACTACTGTCAAAGAAAAAAAAAACTCACCAGTGCCTTTTTTAATGATGGATCTTAGCGAGCCTCTCCGGCTCTCTCTCCACTCTCTGCTCTCCTGCTTTGTCTTTACCCGAGCCGTTCACGCTCTCATTAAACCGTGTGGTCAGTTTTTGTACTTCGCTCTCTCACCAGACGCCTTCCGTGCCCTCGCTAACCTTCCGCAATTTCTTACTTGAACACAGCTTGGTCAAACTTGACTGAAAAACTTTGGCACATCATTATAAAAATAATGGACCGTGTTTACAAAGGCTATGAGGCTCCTCTATGACATTGTGCAGTCCCCTAGGCCCTCGAGCAACCTAGTTTATAGTCGGCTTGTAACATTTATGTTTAAGGTAACATTCATGCTTGTCTTATTTCAAGGCAAGGACAACAGCCACACTATGAAAAAAATATATATTTTAAATGACTTTATTTGAAGGTCTAAAAAGGAGCAATCTATTTTGGGGCAATATGCCTCATTTAGTGTTGGTAAGTATAAACCCTGCAGCATCTACTCTGTTACAGGGTAACTTCCACACTCTAATTCAAGGCAGAGAACATTAATACTGCTTATCGTTCATTTACTGAAAAAAAGAGCATATTAAGAGAAATGACAATTAGTGAGGATTGCCTTCTAGAGTCTTTCTCCAGTAATTATAGTGCACTTTGAATTAGCGGTAAGTTTGTAATGCAGATGGAAAGCGCTGCATTGAAATCATGCCTGAATTCTCACAAAGACGTGTGAGTGAAACTGCTGTCGTCTCGTGGTTTGTTTTTTTAAATTGCTTTACTGCTACAATTGCCAAATATTTTTCCATTCGTGAAAAAGCCTCACACTTAAGCAATTAATCTTTTCATAGTCACAAAAAACTGACTTTCAACGCTTGTTTGTAAAGTCTCCAAAAAGATTGGTTAGTCTAACCGACGACACACGTCCCAAATGTTTTCCATTTACAAAGATTTTTTTTGTTTTAAAAAAGGGATCAAATTCTAATTTTTGAGATGGAAAAATGATTAAATTGATGGCATTCTGCAATCCATCTTGGACAATTCCTTGTTTGAAAAAAAAAAATTGAAACGTATTTTAAACACATCAACAAAGAAATTAGTACTTGAGGGAAAATTTGTCTGAGAAATGAGTGTGGGCAAATTGAATTCAAGACCCGCAAGCTGTCAAGTGTAAATAAATTCATGTCTGGTGAGAATGAACGAGGAGGGGCCTTGCATTTTTCTGTTCAGATTATGTTTGGGCGTTAGATCACATGATCAAAGGCTTTTAATATTCATTTATTGACACGATTCCTTTGAAAACTTCATCTAATACCAGGCTGCTAAGCAGTGACAAAAGATAACACCCAACACTGAATACAAATGTTCAATTAATTAACAATCAATTACACAATAAAGTCATCTTGTGATCGCTTGGCTTTTTGTCTTAATGTGTTTACAACGTCTGCAATGGGTCAGATCGGCAAATCTGGGACAACCTACCTCGACCCATGGGAACGACATCCACGCTGAGCCGTGTTTTCAGAGCACTGCTTTCATTAAGCCTGATTGGTAACTCGGAGACTGTAAATGTTTGAGGCAATTTGAAAACCCATTTTCTTCAAACCATTATCTGCAGAGTATGGCGGAAAGGGAACATTCAGACCTTTCTAGAGTATTAATTTAGCGCCGCGATCAGACAGTTTTAAGGGAGTTGTCAAGTTTTTAAAAAGTAATGGACATCCTGCAGCCAATCGGGATCAAGTGCTTACTCAGGCCCGGGTAATTACACAGATATTTGCATTTAGCACAGAAAGTTATCTAGTATAAAGAGCGATAGGGCCTTTCGCTGGACTCCTGTTTGCGGACGCCTTGGAACCCGTTCATCTCATGGACGATGGATGAAACGCGCAGTGATATAAAACCAGGAGGCTGTCTGATACACGTCAATGTGTCAATCTCAAAAGTAGCGGGGAGAAAGATAAGCCTAAAGAAGAGGGTGACGAGTAAAACTGTTCAACTGATGAAAAACAAGTCAAGTAATTAGCATCTCATTATATGACAGCGCTGTAACTCAGATTATATAGCTAATGTTTGTTTTTATGATTATTATTCCACGCTGCAGTAATTCAGAAGACTGACACCTCTCTCTCATCAGCCCTCTCTCGTCTGTGTCTCAGCATTTACTATAGGCCTCTGACCGTCACAAAGTAACTGAACACCAGAGTCAATGACCCTCGCCATCATAAACCTATTTATTAACCCGGTCCTTTTTACTCAATTTATACGCAAGCAGCAGTGTAAAAGGCAACAGTGACTTTCTGAAGTCGTTTCAGCACAGCGGGGTTGCCAAAAAGTAGAGATGTTACTCATATGTACAGAATAGAGGAGCAACCTTTCATGGTTCAGTCTCAATTAGGGCTGCCACGATTAGTCGACTAGTCACGATTACGTCGACTATTAAAATCGTTGACGACAAATTTAATAGTCGACGCGTTGTTTGAAGCTTTGTAAGATCCCGAAAGACGCAGGAATAAGTAGTAGGATTTAAGAGTGTAATAATGGACTGAAACAGAAGATGGCAGCACTGCATGTATAAGGATGCCAGCTGCCGTTAAACCCAGAAGAAGAAGAAGCTGTGTCCCAGAATTCATAGCGCGGCCCAGCGCAGTTGTCAACAATGGCGGCAGCTAGTTAGTTTTAATATTACTCTTATTAGTCTTTTTGGGTCACAAAATAAAGTTTAACATATTTTCAGGCGAGAATGTAGCTGTGTAAACTTCAAATATCTGCTCAGTTTATCAAGACACCACATATTTTCAAAAGCGCTCGGACGTTTTCGGAGGCGTCTGTTACCCACTAGCTCGATAGCTAGCTGGGGGCAAGGCTCACTAGAGCCCGTGAGAACACCGGACTCCCAGCAAATAGTTTTCAAAGCCACCGCTGTCTTTCGCTACACATGTGATATAAGTCACTTAGATAACTTAAAAATGTTATTGTTTGGCTTTTTTTAGTATTTTATTTGTTCCTGAGTAAATCAGTTTGGCTGAGAAATAAAGTTATAGTTTTTACACAGCTGAATAAACGTCAAGCAGACAGCTGATTATCAGAAGTGTGAGATGCTTGAGAATCTACTCCCGTGTCCTGTTATATTTTAGATAGCAAGGAGCAGACGAGACTGAGTTTATTAAACTCCAACGAAACAATCTGCAGATTTCATTAAACTTTAATAAACTATCATCTTGTCTTTATTTTTAGTTAGCACATACCTTAAACACTTCAAGCTGTAAGCTAATGATATCTATATAAGAGCAGATGCATGCGGGTGCAATAAGCTGTACGTTTTACGTTCAATGGATCTGATTAGTCGACTAATTGCAAAAATAATCGGTGACTAGTCGACTATCAAAATAATCGTTTGTGGCAGCCCTAGTCTCAATAGAAGAAAAAAGGGCGGTAACCTGCTGGTGATTTGTAAAAAAAAAAATCGCAAGGTCACCTGGCGGGAGGCAACCTGTCTCTAAACAATTGCAGTGAACTGTTAACTGTTTGCTAACTGGTTTTATTTGGTTATAATCCTGTAAAACAGCAAGGTTGCTGAGCACCTTGTATCATTTTCACATTAAATCACTGCCCTGCAGCGACAATTTCACTGTTTTTGGAGGAGTTCTGCTTCAAATCTTTGAGGTTCTGCCAGGACTCTGAATCTGAATACTTAATGTGAATTTATGTGTTTGCAGACGGCAACAAACCTGCCAATTGTTTGACAGTTTACCACAGATAATCACGTATTACCACAAACAGATTGCATGTAATTGCTACCTTAACCCCATTCAGTTGCAGACAGATGGCAGACTGACTGCGTTTGCTCTTTTATTGTCATCTATGTGCACCAAATAACCATTTCAAAAGCCAACAAGATCAAGAGGTCATTGAACACGGTTGCAATAATTTAGTTTGCGCTGTTGTCTCCAACACAGTTTTGTGACTGTAGCATTACACATAAAATAACAGTTAAACAAATACTATGTATCTTTCTCAATAAACTGATATTTTTACATCCCTGTTTTTATATGGATTAAACACAAAAGCACAACTGGGTGGTGAGACTAGCTTCTTTCTGTGTTTCTCTACTCTTCAAAGAAATCAACTAATGGGTTTCCAGCTTAAGCTTCATAGTTAATGGCAGGTTTGAACTAGAGATGGCACGATACCACTTTTTTATGTCCGATACCGATATCATAAATTTGGATATCTGCCGATACCAATATGAATCCGATATAGTGTGTTTTTTTAATCAATAATAATAATAATATAATTTAATATATTGCTGCATTTTGTATAAGTTCATACTCAAGTTTAAATAAACAATAACACTAAAGCTATTCTGTTATACCTGTATGTAAAAAATATACTGCACCGAAAATATTTCATAGTTCAGCAAAACTGATCAATCTAATAAACTTAAACCTACTCAATCCTTCCTATTCTGGTATTTTAAAGAGTACTTAGCAGAAATATTAAGCAACCTAACTAATAGGGTTGCAAACTCCCAGCAAAAAGAAAAAGAAAAAGGGAACCACCCTCCACCTTATGATGCTTAATTGACGTAATCAACTTTAATTTGATGCAGTGTGGAAAAAAAAATGCGCAGAAATAAATTATTTTTCTACAATAATTAAATAGATTCAACATCTTTCTTCAACAGAATTGCAGACTGCACAGATGGTACCTTCCCAAAGGAAAAAGTAGTATAGCTTACTAGGGTATATTAGACTTAACAGTTACTATATACAGCAATGGACTTCTATACATTTTACATAAGATTAAAACTTTGGGTGTAAGATTCAGATAATTATTTATTAAAAGCTAGACATTTTAAATGAGAATAAGAAAGAAAAGTATGTCTTTGTGCCCCCCTTGTCCCTGTTCATGCCCTATCGGCCCCCCTGGCTAAACTTTGGTAGATCCGCCCCTGCACAGTTACCAGCCGTCAGCTACATAGAAAAAGATCCTGGTGTAGAAAGTAATATTAAATAAATTCTAACAACAGCTTATCAAGCTTAAACGTGCTGCTGTTGTTCAGCCGCTGGTTTCCTCTTTCTGGCGCAAAGTGGGCGATAAACAAACAAGAGAGACGGACTAGCGACAGAAAAGCCGATCAGCTGATCACTGATCAGTTTCATGATTGAAGTAGCAGCAAGAAGAGGGAGGGAGAGAAGAGGCGGTCGCTCCATATATCGGTTGTTAAGCTTAACGTGGGAATGCTTTACAAACATTCAGAGATGAACTTACACACTTGCTTTACTTCTCTCTGGGATAACTTCCTCGGAGATGAAATGCTGGTTTGGTAGCGAGGCTACAAATACACACAGCTGCTTTATCACGTGACCACACTGCTCCGACGTGCTACGGATATGGGCCGAGTTACGCAGTGTCACAAGTTCTGTGAGGTGCTTTTTTTGATATTTAATGGATCAGATTACATTTTTTATTTCTCTCCGATATCCAATCCAGTAATTTACATCAGTATCAGACCGATATGTAATATCTGTCTCAAGCCTCTGCTTTTTGGGGAAAAAAATATTTGTAATAGGTTAAACAGGATTTCTCCCGCACACGGGACTAAAGCTGCAGAATCTAGTCTATAAAAATTACAGAGCCCCTGAGACTAAGGAGGTGTGTGTGTGTGTGTGTGTGTTTCATTTGACCACAGTTCTGCCTGATTCACTTTGATTTCAAGTCCACAAAAATAGAACTAGTGAGCATGACTGGACTTAGTCTGTTGCTTACAGCTGAATGTGGGAGTCTTCCCTCTAGGTTTATTAATATTATAAATCCCTGCAGCTACAGAGGGAGGACTGATATGTGCATCACCAAAGCCAAAGATTTGTTTTGTGCACATTTATGCATGCAGCACAACAGGGATGGCATTTTAAATTATTCATATATACTAGTGCTGTCAAAATTATCGCGTTAATTGTTAAGATCAACGCGAAATGTTTAATGCATTAAAAAAATTTAACGCTGATTTTGTTTTTTTATTAATTTCCTGTAATCTAAGACCTTTAAATTCATGAGCACCTCTGGAGGAGGGGGCAACAGTGTGCTATGCTGGCGTTTGGCCTGACAGAAATGATTAGAAGAAGAAGAAGAAGTGACACCATGCTACTATCTAGCTAACACTAGCTAACACACGCAAGCATGGACGAGGGCGGACTTTTGGGTGGAAAGTTTCTCTTTAAGAAGTTGCCTGATGGCTTGTTGGACAAAACGAGAGTAAGATGCACAATTTGCAACGCTGAATTCAAGTACCACAGAAGCAGTTCATCACTGGCGTATCACCTGAGAGCAAAACACCCAACTGAATCCACCTCTACGGGACCTCGCCAGTCTACGCTTCAGGAGTATGGTGCTTGTGGACGAATAACAAAAAATGTGAGAGAAAAGGTAACCAATTCCTTGGTTGTTTGGATAGCTAAAAACTGCCGACCAGTTAGCATAGTAGAAGATGATGGACTGAGAGAAGTCATTCGTGCTGCATCAGGAGATGAGTGTTACAATCTGCCCTCGAGAGGAACCATTGTGTCGAGACTGCACACTTTGTATGGGGACCAGAGGGCTCAGCAGTCCAGCAAGCTTGTGCAAGTAAGGAATGTCGTTCTCACCGGAGACCACTGGACTTCGGTGAACAACGATAATTACTTAAAATATAAAGAATAAAAAAATTTAATTGGAGCCAGGCTATTAATAAAGTAATTGAGATTAATCGCAATTAATAACAGAAAATTGTGAGATTAGTTAGTTAATTTTTTTTAATCTATTGACAGCACTAATATATACACCTAAAAACATAAACAATGAAATGGATTTCTTAGCTTTGCTACACTTACACGAGCTGTCACACTCAGACTTACACAGTTTACAAGCTCAAGTCAAAAGATTTATTGCATGCTGGCCACCCGAAGCCTGAACTCCTTCAGTCAGTTTTACTGTCCAGTCCATTTATTCTGCAATACAACTATCGTCTTTCTGATGATTTGTTATCATGTTTTCTCACTAACCTGTAGTTGGTACACCTTCAGGTCACTCACTCCAGAGCATTCCCAGCCAGCTCCTTTTGGGATGAACTACTTTAGAATCAGTGTTCACTACCACTCCAGGTTTCCAAGTCTTATGTAATGCTTTCCCAGATAAAAGTATACTGCAGCCCATAATTTTAGACTGACACCTGGTTGTCCACATACTTTTGTCCATGTATTGTAAGTGGTGTACGTGTGTGTGCATCTCCCAGTAGTGAACTCCAGCTGAACTACACTTTCTTTCTACTGCCAATCTCCTCTGTTCTTGCGATGAACTGTCGTCAATTCGGGGTGTTGATGCTTTCCTGAGTTTGTCAGCAGGTCTGACTGGCGCTCGAAAATGCCTGCAGCCTTCCTCAAGGGAGGTGTCACAGTTGGACACACACACCCCACCACACAGCCTCCCACACACACACGCAAACATGAAAGAGAATAAAGACAGACATCTGTACAAATGTGGCTTCACACACAAGCTGAATCTCCTTTTCTTTTACTCTTTCTTAATCTGTCGAGCCCTCTCTCTATTTTCTCACACCTACACACACACACACACACACACACACACACACACACACACACACACACACACACACACACACACACGGGGACTAAATTGACTTGTCAGCTTCAATCAGACCAGGAACAAAAGGATTCCTGCCAGTTTGAAGCTGACATCATTAATAGGTTTGGGGGGGGTGAGCTCTGAAGACAAAGGGAGTGCAAGGTCGGGCCGACTTAAAATGCACTTTCATTTTGGCAGGGACGTTAGCTTTTAGATTTCAGCCCCTTCACGCCATCATCTTTTTGCGAGTGCCTCTAACTTTCATTATCGTCCGGGAACAGAGGGGCGTGTGAGACTTTGTTGTGACATTTCCTATTAGAGGATGCCACGCATGGACACACCTGGCCATGTCTCAGAGAGAGATGGACAGGAAGAGGATAAGAATAAATGGGCTGCTGCCGGTGGTGGAGAGGGAATAAGGTTGCAGAGTAAAAAGGATACGGACGCAGCAGAGGAGCATAGGTGTGAGTGAAAAGGGGGGAGAGCGTGTTCTTGAGAAAAGTTTGGAGAGAGAAACACAGGACATGCATTACATCATCATGTGACACATGAAATCCACACATAAACCGGCTTTCCTGGTGCACTGTAGCAGCAAAGCCCAACACTTTGAACATTTTAATCCTCCCCTCTTACGTCTGTGACTTCATCCATCCTTATTCCCTGCTGTCTGCTTCATTCAAAGCTGCCTCCACCTTTTTTTCTTTTCTTTTTTTTTGCAGTTTTAATTCTGACCCCGGATAAAGACAGAGTCCCTCATCTGAAATGGTAATATCTTTGGACCATATGCACGCAGCCATCACAAATTGGTTACTGTGTACTGCTGCAAGCATTCCCACTCTCTCTCACCCTCATTTTCAGTGACGCTGACTTCCTGTCCAGTGCACCAGCTATTCCCAAGCATCCCAAAACCTTTCTAGCTCCTTTTTCGCTCTCTCCTCTGTCTTCCCAGTCTTTCACCATCTTTGTCTAGCACTCACTTGAAACTAGCGTCTCCTTCACCTGTTTTACCCTCAACCACTCATTCCCTTTTATTCTCATTCTAATTATACCATTACATTACCATTTCTATTCTCTCATTTGCATTTTTTGCTTGCCCCTTCTCCTTCTCCCCTCTCTCTTTTTCTCCATCACCCTTCCTTTTCTCAGCCACTGAATACGTTCCACCTTTTTTGCGGCACATAAACAGACAGTGCCCTTGGGGACGGGTTGGAGAGCTCTGTCTTTGTTTGCGTGCACCTCTAACTAACTCTCCATCTGCAGGGAGCCCAGCCAAGCCCAGCAGCGCAAGACAGATAGCTGGCACCATCCCAGGCTCTTCTCTAGTTGGCCCAATATCTTCACCCCCTCCCCACCTCGCCTGCCTCTCAACTTCTCCTTCCTTCTAGGCTAGAGTCTTCCCACAGAGGCGGTTGTCAGATGCCCTCAGGCAGCCATTCAGGCACTGTAGACATGGGACCGCTACAATTCCTTTAATCCAAAATCTCCAATCCTTTTTCCAACTCATATTCTGTGGATGTTCATCATTGGACTTTCCTTGAGCTCAGAGTCAACCCCAGCTTCACCTTCAATAAGAGCTCACTTCAGAGACTAAATAACCAATAGTACATTTACTCTATTTAGTCACATCAAATAGCCTTCAAAGAAAGAGGAACTTAAGCATTAGCTTTAGTTCGAATACTGAGAGTTTCAATCACGCAATGGACCAGGGGTGTAACTTAAATCTCAAAAAAAAGAAGAATGTTAGGTGTTGTTTTTCTTTTTGCGTTTATTTTGCGTCTCTTTTCTATAATGAGGCTATAAGTGTAGGATGTGAAACACCATCTCACTTCACCACATGCTGCATCCTCCTTGCTTGTAGAAAAGAAAATCATCAAAGGTGTGCTACTAAATTATCTGCCAAGCCGATCTCCACTGCTGATGGACAATCCCATTAACGAGTAAGAAGAGAGGGTTTTTTCCCCACTCACCATTGTCAGGCTCAGACTTCCTGTCGTGCTCGGTGTCAGTTAGAGAGAGGGCGGAGTTGGCGCGGCTCGTGAGGCAGGAGCTCTGCTCAGACTTGAGGCCGCGCATCCACATGTGCTGCAGGCCGTGAGCGGGAGACGGGTCCACCTCCGGCTCCGTGTCCACGTCCGAACCCACACCGAGGGAGTAGCCGTGGCTGTGGACGTGCCCGGTCGGTCCAGAGCACAACACTTCCTCTTCCTCCTCCTGATGCTGCTGATGCTGCTGCTGCTGCTGCTGCTGTTGGTGGATGTGAAAGTCTGGGCTCCTCAACTGCCCGGCCTTACAGAAGTCTAAATCTAGAGGGAGGGAGGGGAGACATGCAAAATGAGCACGCACAGCCAAAGAACTGCAAAGCCTCTAATACTGGCGTGTGTTTTTTATTTGCTTCAGCGACTAAGCTGACCAGGTGTTTGCTAAAGACAGGCATTTACAAGCCAAACAGCGAACACCTCCCAAATTATTCCAACAGGCAGGCTGTTATTTGAGCAAGCATTTATTAAAAGTTTTTTTTTTCTTCTTCTTTTTTAGCAGAGGTCCAAATCAAAATGCCAGCCTCAATTTTTCTTAACCATTTGCAGTGAGGCTATATCCTGTTCGGGCTGCCCGATGTGTGTTATTGAGCTCGAGATGTATTGAACTGCTGCTCAAACAGAGCACTGATCTCATCTATATTCTCCTTGGTGGGGTGAAGAGATCAGATAAAAATCAAACCTTATTAATATTGACTCAGACTGAGGGAAAAATTGAGCCTCATATGCTTTCAGGTATTAGAACGCCCTCCAATCCCGAGCATCAACCTGTTATCTGAGAACATCAGATATACTGTGTTAGTCCTCTGGTTACACTTCAATTCAATTCAATTCAATTGAGTGCTACTTTTTTTTTTCCTGTAGAGGCAGTTGAGTAAATTTTCTTTCTCACCACATGAGTTTTCTGTTTAGAATGTATAAGTGGAAGTGAAGGAACTGATGTAATTGTGAAGAAATGAGGGCATCAATTGAAATCCATATAGATAGCAGCCTGGTACCACAGGCCCCTCTGAGAACAGAGGAAAGAAACACTTCCCTTCCTTCTCACTTAGCGCAGCTAATACGCGTGTTAGGTCAGGTCCTCTGAACATGAACCGCAGCGTTTCAATAAAAGCCGCAGTCCTGTTGACCACTTCATTGACCAGCGATGTGTCCTGCTGTGCCTGTTTGATGGGGTCAAGACCAAGTCTGGCTCACATACTGTTCTGCTGGAATTAAAGCAGCCAAAGATTGGTCACCACTCCACACTACTGTTTAGTTCAAATTGGCTGCAAGAGGGCAATTTGGAAGCAAATTGGCCATTTCCCAGTAGCAACAAACACGGATTGACTGCAAACTGAAAAGTTGTCTAACCGCTTTGTTTTGAAACGTATTTATGATAAAACAAGAGGCCGGGGGTGGAAGTGATTAGAGCGACAATATTTTTCTTTGAAGAACTTCCCATTTCCTGCCATTACAGTCACCCGCTCAGGCCTCCGGACTATTTATGTGACTGTTTTATATTACTGTGCTTTCTTCCAATCTCGTAAGTACCTGTCATGAGCAAAAATCATTATTTGCCAAGCAGTTTGGGTAAAACAATCACAAGAAAGTAGGCTGAATATAATGTACAAAATCCCTGAATTGGATCCCAAATTTTAGCTTTGTGTTTCTTTCTCTGTTTGAGTTAAGAGCTTGCACATTTATAAAAGTATTTCTAACTCTTTCAATCAAATATGTAATTAAACTTGGGGTCATATATAGAGTCCACGTTGGGACTGTAGCACTGTTGCCTCACAGAAAGAAGGTCCTGAGTTTGACTCCGCCGTGTGGCCGGAGTCTTTCTGTGTGGACTTTGCATGTTCTCCCCGTGTTTGCGTGGGTTCTCTCCAGGTTCTCCGGCTTCCTCCCACAGTCCAAAGACGTGCATTTATTGGGGTTAGGTTAATTGAGGATTCTAAACGGCCACTTGCTTTTTAAAATCTATTCTTAATTACAGATTAGGTTTGATTAACTAACTGAAGTCTCTCTAAAAGGAGAGAAACTCCGAGAACCCGTCTGAGACACTTTTAATTGTTATTGTGCACACTTAGCAATAATGTTTGTAAACCTAATGAACTCGGGGCACGTACACTGCCCCTCTGTGTGATCGGCTGGGATCATGCGCAGCGCTTTTATTTATTTGTTTATTTTTTTGCTCTTTTTAGTATAAGAGTTGGCAGGAGCCTTGTATGTTTATGTACAGAGCAGTTTACAGAGAACTTCTGGTTTTGTCTATTTGGTGTCATCAGAAGGTATTTTGCAAGAATGTGAAATGAATTAGTTGGAAAAAGGTTCATAAATAATCAGATTCTTACTTAATTCAAATATTTAAACTGTGATGCATTTCTGGCTTTCTAAACAGCATGCTGAAAAAGCACGAATTAATTAGCATCCATTAGTAGAGGAAAAAAATGTAATTATTTTGGTCATTCGTTTTCAGCTCTGTAAAATGGTCACGTCGCTGGGGACCTGGCTGTCTATCTGGCCATCTATCAACAGTATCTGTCCAAAGTAAACAGGCTTAGCACAGACAGGTGCAGCGCAGAAAGGAGGTGATGTGGGATTAAATGGAAAGAGAGAGGAATTTGTAATATTAGTGGATAGTGAAACACGTGGGAAAAAGAAAAGGAAGGATAGGAACCGGAAGGAACGGGAGGAGAGGGCAAGATGGGGAGGCTTAAAAGATGAAGGAAAATATGAAGAACATGGGTGGGGAATTAAATGAGAAACGAATTGGCTGATCTTTGTCACGAACACCGTAATCCATTAAAAATGTCACTGGAGGCAATGTCCCCCCTTAACAGTTGGTTACTTTGGTAGGGTATACTATATATAACTCTGTGGCCCAAAGATGAACAGATGTGCTTTGCAGAACCGGCTGCCATTGACATTTGAAAGGCTGCTTTGGGGGGGTCTCGTGCACCTTACCATATGACACTGATGGCAGGGGATGTTGTTTGTTATGGAAACAGAAAGGCGAGTAACTGCTGAAAAAGGCAAGTGCTCTTTTGACACCGCAGTGTCGTGGAATATATCGAGGCAGCATCATTATGACTAATGGCCATTGACAGGTTGCCGTATGGGCAAACAGGACGACAAAATCCATAGCAGGTGGCATTCAAACCATGAAATCCCTGGAGCGGGCCGCTTGTCAGGAGTTGTAACCGTTATGAATGGCTAATGTCGCTTGTTAGCATGGTGGGTAGGTCTTGCAGAGGAGCACAAGGTTGAGATAGTGGAAAGAGTATCTATTGATCACCATGAACCCTGCACAGTGGCGTGCTCCCGATGAGGTGCTGCTTCTCTTTTAACACCACACATGACCTGCATAAAGGCCATCCATCACAGCGCATGCTGGCCCATTTCTCCTCCTGTCACCAACAGGGAAGACATTTTTCGGTGTGTACGTGTCGGGGTGTGTGTACGTGTCGGGGTGTGTGTACATGTCGGGGTGTGTGCACGCGCGTATATGCAAGCGTGTGTGCATGTATGCGTGCCTCTGTCTGCCCGTGTCAGTATCTGTGTGTGTGTGTAATGAAGGGTGGTGTTCCACCCCAGGTGAGGCCAGAGAGGTTTGGGGTTGACCTAGTTTAGCTGTGGGAGAGAAATATCACCTCCGTGGAGAAGAGGTAATTGGCTGCCTCCGACTGTCCTTCTGGCTCATTGTGGACTGTAATAGGTAATTCACAGAGGTCTTTTTAAAGACCTCTGTGTGTGTGTGTGTGTGTGTGTGTGTGTGTCTGCCTGCCTGCCTATCTTTTGGTGCCAGTATCCATTTGAGTACACATACAGTATCTTTGCAACCGCGGACGTATATTTCAAGGTAACTATATCCAGCCTAAGCATGCCCTGATAGCATGATAAGCGTGACCTTGTACCTTGTTGGGGTTGGCTGTAGTTGCTCTGCCTTTCCCGATGTGAACCGAGGGTGAGGCGAAGCTCGTGTGTGTAGTCAGGCAGGGTCTCGCGTGATGTGTAGGAGCGGTGATGGGTGCGCCCATCCTCACTCTCATCGGATGAGCTGGTGTAGGACATCTCCATTTCATGGCGCCCCTTAGACAACGGCTGGTAGGGTTTGCTGTCCATCTCCTCCATGGCTCGCAGGGCTCCACTTTAGTCACTCAGCACAGCCACAGCACAGAGCACAGAGTCTGGAAGAAAACGAGGCGGGTGAGACGCAGGGCAATGGGGTAGAAACAGCGAGGAAGGGAAAAGGGCAGCAGGGAGAAAGAAGAATGGGCCAGCAGTGGAAAATGAAAGGAAACAGGGGATAAAACAGACAGGGGCAGAGGAGAAAAATAGCGCAAAAGTCTATTATTGAACACAGTGGAACAGTATTGCAACATCTGCTCATTCCAATTACAGCAGACATTCATAAACAGCATTTGGCTTCTTTCATATTTCACACCAAAGATTGCTCCAAATCAATACGCTCAGAAGGGACCGCGATGGTAGCCATTATGTCCGCACGTGTTTGAAAAAAAATTGGCCCAAATAAAGCAAAGCTTAGTGTTCTGTCAGTTGCGGTTTCTATTTTTCCTCTCGCTACTTTAAGCTTTATCTCTCTTTTACAGACGAGCATTGACAAGCTACGAATAAATCTACAAATTTGTCGCTGAGAGCCGTGTCTCTCACTCTCATTAAACGCTGTGACTCACCAGATTCTGAAGTAATGATGAAATGCTATTAGAAGCCAGTCTTTACAGTGTCATTGCCCTCCCGAATGGAGTAATGATAAATCAGCTCTTTTGGCTCTATTCAGCTCCGATTCTCTTGTTCTTCTTTCAACCACATCAAAATCTGCTTCCGATAACGTCCATCGCTATATACTTATACCGCCAAACTAATGATTGATTGGGACGACGATTAGAGCACAGAAGACGTGATTAGAAAATACTTCATTCATATTAGTTCTCTTTCATCGTGCCCTGCTCGAGGCCTTTCCAGCCTATTTCCTGCAGTTATAAAGCTTCTAAATGGAGCTTGAGAGGGTCATTGCTCATAGAGACAAAGTGCTATGGTATTGACCTCTTCAGGGAGTCCTGTAGTCCATATATCAAAGCCATTAGAGCGTGCCTGCTCAATACCTCAGAGATCTGCGGCATAGGGTGATCACCACCCGCCTGATACAAGTTTACAGCTGACCTTTCTACCACTGCAGTAACGCTTTTATTCCACCTGAAAGCCTCCCTAGCCTGGCCTTGCACTCACCCTCCTCATCCCCTCCATGCATGCACACACACACACATGCAGACCACCCACTGACCTCTGACAGCAAACAGTCAAAAAATGGGCCAAGTCAGTCGCGCATTCATCTTGCACACACCCCCACCCTAAAAGCTCACCACTAGCCTTTGCTTGCATCCATCTTTCCCCCTTTAAGCACAACAGGGCCTTTTAAAGTGCACAAGAGCATTTTCTGTGCAATTATCTCACTTCTCAGTCCGTACAGTAGCGTACAGTAAGCTTCTCCGGATTCACTCGCACGCATGCTTGTGGTTCTCTCTGCAATCATGATGCCTTTGGTTTTGATTGGCAGAAGTTATTGCAAGGAATCAAAGCCCGCTATTATCTCAGCTGCCCTGTCAGAACGGGATTGACTGGTGTCACCTTCTCTCTGGTACGGTGAGGAGCGAGTATACATTACCCTGTGAGCTCTGAGCTTGCTTCAGGCACTGACTGCTGTCTGTCTCTACAGAGGCTCTCTGTCCCGTTTGATTTCTGTCTTACATTTACACAGAAAAATGAAAGACTGCAACGCGGCACAAAGGGGCATCATCTTGTTCCTCCGCCGCGCGTTTGAACTCGCACAGATGGTGTAGTGAACATTGCTCTTAATAAATGTAGTTGCGCTTGTATGTGACATGTATAATTCCCTCTTTCTTGTACCGGTCCACCTCTGCTTTCCCTCCTCCCCGCTCTTCCCCTGCCTCGCACGCTCTCCGCCCTCCACCTCGTCCTTCGAGGCTCCTGCGTTTAGAGAAGTAAGCCTGCTGGCGGGGGTTATTCCTGCTAATTCTAGCCCACAGTAGGGTGCCCATTAGGGGGGTTGATTCTCGGTTTTGATGTTGAAACCTGGAGATTGTTTCCTAGAGCCAAGCTTGCTTCAAACAAGACACAGGGGCGTTCTCTAGGACAAGTCAGCATGTGCCACCTGAGCTCAACACCAGGCGAGATTCACAGCTGAGGAATAACCACCTTGGGGCAGAGTGGGCACATTGGCTCAGCTACTGGCAACTCTTCCAAGAGAAAAAGCACAATTGCTCTGAAAAGGTCCAAAGATGTTGTTATAATTAGCTCCGTGCTAGAGTAAATTTTTAATATAGGATTCTTTCAGACCATCCTTACAAGGTTTGTATCATCTCTCATCATTTATTTATACACTTGTAGAACACGGGACTACACGGTGCATTTGTTAAGCTAAGTGCTTCATTGTATCACCATACTGCCAGTTACTAAAAATGATCATAGTCTGATTGCAAATGCAAAGACAGACTGACTGGGAGACTGTAAAAAAACGTATAAGCTATAAGATATGTGTCACAAATCGATTATGGGTGAATATTTTTATGCACTGAATCTCTTATTATTCGGTGAATAGCATAATAAACGTGTTTCTGCTATGAATGGAAAGCAGTGATAAAATAGAAATAGAAAATCTATTCTCACTTGTTAGATAGACACAAACAATATGGGAAACATATGGGCTGTTGCTAAGGTGATCAAGCAGCCTGCATCTTAGGAGGAGGAGCTATGTATTTAGTATAACTTTGAATTTAGTTTTAGCTGTTCTGGCAGCCAGAAATATCTCATTTTTGCATTCTTCATGGTTGTTAATGTTTTCATCGGTAAGGAGATTATAGGCCTTGACCCTGGAGGTACATTATCACTATCTGTTTGAAATGAACACTGAGCTTTTTCAGTGTGTCAAAAGCAGCCACAATCACTGTCTTTATTTCACAAACAGCAACCCTGGAGGCTGAAAAAGGAAGCCAAAGTAGAGATGCCAAAATTCACAGTTCACTTGAAGCAGGCTCCAAAAGTGAGTCAATCTCCGTAGTCTTCAATGTTAAAAATGCTGAACCTTAAAGAGGAAATTATTGGGATTACAGTCTGGAACAAAAATCGTATTTTTTTGTTCCCATCGATAATTTGTTTTGCATCTCTGCAGCTATCAAGGATTATGCTTTCTTTTTTTTTTATTAGGTTTTAAAGTTAGGGGCGTGGCCTCTTTGACAGACATCTGGATGCTTCGTGTGGTACAGCTCATCCATAAACTTTGTGTTCCAGTTTTGATAGGTACAAGTATTTTATTTGTGTTTTACTTAGCACTGATGGTATAATTTGTATAATTATGGTCAATCAAGATTGCACCAGCTATGTTGGAGACTTCACGTTAGGTATGTTGTTGACTACTACCATCTTTTATACAAGGGGTCAGCAACCTTTAACACCCAAAGAGCCATTTGGACGCGATTTCCACGCAAAAGAAAACACTGGGAGCCGCAAATACTTTTTGACATCTAAAATGAAGATAACACTGTATATATTGTTTTTTTTTTTCACCTTTATGCTTTGTGTGAACAACTAAGGTGTGTTGCTTAAATCCATGAAGTGCTACAGAGAAAATTACATTTTATTTATGTAATTAACACATTTTGAACTCTTAAAGAAATATAACAAAAGGAAAGACACCCAGCTGAACTAAAATGATCCATGTAGCAAACAAAAACTGTTGAGAGCCGCCAGCCTTATATCGCCTTTGGGCTTTTGGAGCATTGACCCCAAAATAATTGGGGGGAAAAAGCACTATGCTGCTGAAAAATGAAAAATAGATATTTGCAAAATTCTGCCTAAATATGTATTTTACCATGTTAAGGTGTGTGGCGGGGCGTGGTCTGCAGAGCCGCTGCAGGGGAGGCGGACGCACCTGAGCGGCACCCGCAATCGCGCCTCGCCGCCTTAACGTCTGTGGTCTCTATGCTGTTGTGTTGGTATGTGTCGGGCTGTGAGCTTTAACACCGGCTGTATGCGTACAGCAACCGTGTGTGAAAAGTGGTCAATAGAGAGATGCTGAAAAGCATGTTCATGCAAACATCGTCGGGCCTGCCGTGATATGTTTACAATGGGACTTCTGCTCCTGAACCTCTGCGCACAGCGTCTGCAAATCGGGGCTGTACGAAGTCACTTTCATCTTTACGCAGGACTGTAAGCTGTCGTCTGTGAGGCGTGAGCGGTGTTTGTTTTTAACATAGTTCACGGTGGAGCTGCTGACATGATGTGGATCCGAAGATCCAGAATTGTCTTACCTGGGGTTGAAAGTCTCAATAAATGCACGGCAAGTGTGACGCTTATTTTGAGCGATTAAGAAAATTATAGAATATAATTTTATTTTTATATTCCAATATCACAATAATCTTCCAATTTAGAACTACAAGTTAAAAAAGAACTAACATAAATAAAATACACTTCAGCTAATTACTTAAAAATAATAATTTATTTTCCCAAACCACGCGGAGCCGCACTAAAAGGAGCCGCAGGTTGCCGACCCCTGTTTTATACAGTCTACTTGATTGTACAGCAAAATATACTGCTTAAAAATGTAAAGAACACCTTTTAATCAGAGTAGAGCATCAAGTTGATTAAACTTCTGGGACATTGATCAGTTAAGTAGCAGAGAGGGTTGTTAATCAGTTTCAGCTGCTTTGGTGTCAATGAATTTAACAACAGGTGGACTAAAGGAGCGACAAGGAAACAACCAGCTAAACAGGAATGGTTTTACAGGTGGAGGACACTGACTTTTTTTTTTATCCTAATCTTTTCGGTTTTTTCACTAGTTTTGATAGTGTTAGTGTCAGTGTCACTACTAGTAACATGAGGTGATATCTGGACCATATAAAGGTTGCAAAGATAGTCCAATTCCTCCAGGGTGGCACAGTCTCATGAGTCTGGAGGAGATTCCAGGAAACAGACAGTTACTATAGGAGAGCTGGACTGGGCCGTAGAGGGTCCTTTACCCATCAGCAGGACTGGTATCTGCTCCTTTGTGCAACGAGGAGTAGGATGAGCGCTGCCGACTACAAAATGACCTCCAGCAGATCACTGGTGTCTCTGACCAGGCAATCTGACACAGACTTCATGAGAGTGGCTTGAGGAACTCGTCCTCTTGTGGGCCCTGTGCTCACTCTCTAGTGCTGTGGAGCCTGACTGGCATTAGCCATAGAATACCAAAATTGGCAGGTCCACCACTGGCACCACAGATGAGAACAGGTTCACCCTGAGGACATGTGACAGATATGAAAGGGTCTGGAGAAGCCTTGGAGAATTTTATACTGCCTGTAACATCGTTCGGGATAACTGGTTTGGTGGTCGGTGAAGGTCTGGAGAGGCATATCCATGGTGGGACACGCAGACCTCTACAGGCTAGTCAATGACATCATGAGTGCCATTAAGTATCATGATGAAATGCTTGGACTCATTATCACACCCTACGTCAGTCCAATGGGTCCTGGGTTCACCCTGGTGGATGACAGTGTTCTGCCTCATGTGGTGAGAGTCTGGAGGCAATTCCTGAAGGATGAAGGAAATGATCAAAATGATCTAGCCCTGTTATCCCCTTCCAGTGCTTATCCACTGCCACTAGCCATTTTTTCTATTTCTTATCAATCCCTCTTACACACACACACACACACACACACACACACACACACACACACACACACACACACACACACACACACACACACACACACAGTGACACGGGAGTGATAATCCATGGCTACACAAATGCAATAATATCTAATGGGACCCTTCACCCACTTGATCCTCCGTCCTATCTATCTATTTATTCAAACAGTGCAGCCATGGACAAAATCTGCTTAGAGAAGTGATCGAGGCTCACATACACAACTTGCTTTTAAAAAGGATTTACGCTCCGAGTCTCCTCTGGAGGGGCGGGGTCCCTCAGATGTCCAACAGCAGCGACGATAACACAAACAGCACGGTCGAGATTGTCATGTGAAAAGGCAAGGACCATGAGGACAAGTCAAAACCAATTTTCGCTTCCCAATCTCAAATGAATGTGCTGAAGTCATGAAGCAAAAAGAAGAGAGAGCATGCAAAATGGAAAAAGAGAATGAGGCAGAGAGAGGATTGGGGCCAGGCAGAGGCAGTGAAATTGAGTTTCAAACTGGTAAATAAACAAGGAGGACGGGGAGAGCAGAGTGGCATCCAACCATATTAGTCCTCAGATTATTGATACAGTATCGTTCCAGGATTACATGCAGAGAAGGCTCTTATTTTCATAACAGGCCGGAGACCCCATGTGAGTAGGAAGCTAGTTTCTTTGTTAGCTCTCGCCTTTATACGTTTCCTTGAAGCTTGTTTGCACAGAGACAAGCTAATTCTGCTCGCTAAACAGGCCCGGCGAGTCGCAGGAATGACGATGAGGAACCTTGAGAAAATATATTCATGCCACAGCATAGACTTATCGCCCCAGATGCTCCAAAGTGAAGTTATGACAATCCTGTCGCTGTTTGCAGGTTTTCATTTTGTCTACCATTACAATGGCTTAATCATCAGAAGCAATTGAGGCACAGTCTGTAGCTGCAAATGCAGATCCAGGCTACAGGTCCTACGGGAGTAAACAGTGAGCTGTCAGAGAGAGAGAGCGCTTCTCCTAAAGCGAGGGTGTATGTGTCTGTGTGTGTGTGTGTGCACCTCCTGTGTGTGTTTGTGGCTGTTTGCATGGAGAGATGGGAGGAGGATGTGTGTGCGTGTGGGGGGGAGAGGGCTTAAAAAGCTATCTTCTCCATTCGTTAGCACCACCACGGTTCCTCAGGCATATGACAGGGACGACGATGACGAGCGGCCCTGAAGGACCCACAGGACCCTGTTATACCTAAACCACCCACAACACAACAAAAGAGTGCACCACCCACTGGGAGCCCTCGGCTCCTGCTGAGAGGAGGGAGGGAGGGATGAACGGCGAACAAGGATAAGGGGAGTGATGGATAGATAATAAGAAATGGAGAGATTTCACTATGAAAATGGGGAGCATTGAAGGATAGAGAGATTGCCAAGTGAGACATGGAGTGATAGAGGGTTTTAATTAGTGGATAAGGGCTAGCTATCTGTGGGCGGCAGCAGCACTCTTGTCACGTAGTTGTGCTTTCATAGCTGACCAAGCCTGAAATCTCTTGCTGCCGAATTTACCAGCAGAACACATACTGTAGCACACAAGCACACACACACATATAAATATATATAAATATATATATACATACGCATGCTCGGACACATAAACCTCAGCATACAGACTTTATTAGCTCCTGGGTTTGAAGATGAACAACACACTGACAATCATCCACAGATGGACACACACACACACACACTCAGTGCCCTTGCGCCTACAAGTTCTTATAGCATTTCACGCTAGCTGACAAACAGCACACTTGAACACCCACATGCCACAGAGGCTCAACAGTCTTCACTGGCCTTCTCAGCAAAGACAGCATTGTGCGAACCCCGCTTGCTGTTCCTGTGTTGTCGTCGCAGTGTCTTTCACCATTCAGCCTCCGGTTCACCGTACGCCCTCATTATTCCGCACACCGTATAACCCAAGGTTAATGCATCTGCTGCATGTGCAAAGCAAGTCGTATAGGTGACACGTGTAGCCCTGCAAATCCTTGTTGTATTCCCACCCGTGTTAGAATGAGAGCATGACCAAGAAGCAGGAAATAAAGTCTGCGTGCGTCCGCTCACGGAGCAGATCGGCCCTTGTCAGGAGCTGTCAGGAGCTGTCAGGACCAACCTGGGCCATTTGACTATTTATAGTGGACATGGCTCAAATCCCATATCAGCGCTTCATGCCTGAGCAGTGTGGAGAAATCCATAAGGTCCTACACTATTCATGCTCTCTGAATGTGGCCTAGAGCAAGGGAGTAGCTAAGCTTTAACTTTTCAAAGCTTTCTTTTATATCTTGACTACAGTTATGACTTTTTTCTTCCTTTCAGATCTCGACTAAGGTAGCCCATAGTCTTTTTTGTCTCCCCCACTGCTTCTTTCTATTCACGCTCCGATCCTGCCCGTCTCTGATCTAAAGCCCTCTGCTGATTCCCTAGAAGGCCGGAGAGCAAACAAGAAAACACAAAATATGATGCAAGTATGCAACAGCACACATGTACTGTATTCACATCCACTTGAAGGGGCACACGGGGATTTGACCGCAAATACGCACACACACGGAGCAAGAGACACCACCCAAAACCACTTAATCAATATTCCTGACAAGGCAAAGCCTTATTCAACACATTTGATATTCCTCCTCTCTCGCAAGATAAATACATGTCACTGTCCTCCTCGGCGGACTAAAAGGCTGTTCGCACTAACTCGCTTTGCAAATAAAGCTTTACATCATGAGTGACAACCTCCTAAGCTCTCTGCATCAGCCACTGCTTGGAAAAAAAGCCTCTTTCAATAATGCATTTGACCGCTAAAACCCTCCCAACACCCAAAGCCAAGTAAAGTGGCAGCATTAGGGATGCAAAATTAATTGATAAATCAATGCCATTGATTCCTGAAATTGGATTTGGTGACTTGCGATTTAGACAGTATTTCCTGTGCGTCCTCACTCATGAAGTTGTTGATTACGGAGAAATGAGTGAGTAAAGAGCATTAGTCCTCCAGAGGAGCAGCTGAAACGATGTACTAGTAGCTGTTGAGCAGCCCAGCAGATTGATTTCTGAATGCTAAGTGGGCTAATCTTCCGTCTGCGCTGTTACAATTTGATGCTTCTCAGCCTCTGAAAACCAAGGAGCGTGTAAGAGGAGATCTTTTTCTTTCTTTCTTTCTTTTTTTTGCGGCACTCCCAATGCAAAAGTCCAGAGGGCTCCTGCTGCTCCTCAGATCTCTTCTCAGCCCTCACTTTCACTCTGATTCTCCTGGCGGCTCAGAGACTGAGGCCACGGATGGCATTCAGCAGCCTCACACAGGAAAATACTTCTCAACAAAGAGAGAAGCAGCTATTCAAAGACCACGGGACTCAGTCGGGAACAAGCCGACGTTCTCGCAATGCTCTTTTGTGAGCTGACGAGACAGAAGCGATGGGCTGAATACATCCCACCTATACGTCTGTTCAATTTATATAAACATATAAATCCGCCTCAAGGTTATGGCAGACAGTCTGTTTAACCATGCTCTGAGACAGACATAAAAATTTCGAGCTTTCACCAAGAATGAATGCAGGATTGTTAGAAATGTGTATTCAGCCCTAAAGGCTATAATATATATGTGAGTCGCACAGACAGGCCATGGTGAGATGTAACAGCGAAAGAGAAGAGTTGCAGATTTCCAGATAAACAAATCACATAAATTTGAAATCAATAGCACACATACTGTAAAATGTATTTACAGTTAGGAAGTGGCAGAGAGACATTTGAAGCACTTTTTCCTTCGATATCTCAAACCTCCGCCTTGCTTTTTCATTTATCCTGCATCTTATTTTCCACTGCAGTCCTTTTTCTTTCTCCTTCCTCAAAATTTGTTAGGCAAAATCTGCAGTGGGCACATTCCTCACCAATTTGCATTTCTCATTTTGGTTCCTGTCAAATGAATCACTGTGTCATCCGAGCACATTAACGAGAACAAAATAAGGATTTTTTCCCCCCAGACAATTCCTTTTTGAGACCAAGGTGGGGATGACACGCGAGAGCATCTGGTAAAATTTCAGATTTCGGGATTGTTACGTCGGGAAACGTGATGTACAAAGCCTGGTTCGCATGAAAAATGGCTGTGCAGCTCTGCCGTTCTCTGGTTTTCTTGGAGTACATATTGCCTTGTTTTTTTTGGTCTTCCTTTTTTTCACATCACTTTGCTTTGTGCAGTTTGGCTTGACATCCTGGCTTGCAATCAGCGAAGAATATGTGTCTCTACAGACAGAAGTCAATTTGGTGCGATGATGCACGCGCTTGAAATACATCCCTGAGTTCACGGTGGATCAAGTCTCCTCCCTGAAATTAAACCTGAACAATGAAAACAATTCACCTCCTCGCAAGGCACTGAAAAACACACCCAACCCAACCGTACTGTACCCTACTGTACATTGCATTGCGCAAAATGTGGCTTCCAGCAGAGATGCATCAAGCACCATTTTGGCGCTATTCATCTTTTCTATGAGTTAATAATTCATGATCATCTAGAAAGTAGAGCTATGAATATTACTGATGATACACATGAGGCTATTTACCAGTCAGCAGGAAATAGATGAACTCGTTTAGCGGAGAGATCTACAGTGTAATATCACTGTGTTTTATAGTGCTAAATAAATCATTTCATGGGCATGCAACAAAGCTACTGATGCAACTCATTCATATTGAGTTATTAATCACGGTCTTGAGGTGCAACTGTAGGTGTGTGACGTGCTGTTGAGCTTCATTGTGCGCTAATATGGAGCAGACGTGAAGGCGACTTAGTCTCCAGTTAGTAACTTGGCTAAACCATGGCTGTTTGCTTCACCCTCAAGGTGGATCGTGCGCAGTTTTTCGGCATATCTGACGCATCCAATTTCAGCCGGTACCCTCTCCTGATGGCTCCCGTGTCTGCAGGCGATAAGCTAGCCAGTGCCAGCTGCCCCTTTGTCCTCTGTGTGAACAAATGCAGGATATGATATAATTGGTTTAAACTTAATTATTTTGACACTAATTCCAAGATGTGGACCTGGAGGTGAAGGACAATTTATGTGGTAATAAATTGGGAAAGAAACAAAAATTGATTTTTCTTCTGCTAAAGTTGTCTGCTGACTGGATTAATAAAAGATTTTACAGTGGGATGCGTGTCCATGTAGAAGTGCTTTCTATGTGTGTCATTAGATACTGCATTGTCATTTTTTATGATAGTTCCAGTACAGCAATATCAGAAAATAAAATGCTGTCATGAAAGAAAGAATTACACCGAAATAGCTCAGCGATTGACTGAAATAACATTTATCTGCTAGGGTTAAAAGTAATTACTCAAGCAAAAATATTCCATATTGCGAGGTTATGGCTCCTTCTAACATTAACTTGTTGTTTTTGTATGTTTGCGCTTGGGGCTCTTGGGCTGACATTTAAAGGCATCACTACAAATTCTAAGAACCATATTTATTTATTTTTTTTAAAAAGCAAGAAAATGTATTAATAAGCGATGAAAAAGATTGTCTGCTGTATCCCTGTGTGTAATATAATTCAACATAAATACGCAAAATTAGGTCCTCAAACCTTAACGCGCACGTGCTAAGGTTTGAAATTAAAAATATTCTGACAGCTATCTCAAATTTCTGTCTAGGTGTGCGCCATCAGCGCTGGTCTTCACACACACACACACACACACACCTCTTGACAAATTAATCTCATATTTTAAAGAGAGGTAGAGTGGGCTTGACCAGCCAGCCTCTCGTGGTTCTGATCCTTCTGTGTGCAGACTAGAAATCTGAAAGGAGGGGGACCAGGATGAAAGTGGAGGAGTGTGAAGGGAGGCTGTGATTGCATTTTTGTCATAGAAATCTCACATAACACCTGAGTAGTTATTGAACTGTACATAGTTCCTGACTGTTGCCCATAGCCCAATGGAAGACGACAAGAGAGAACAGAGGGCTGGAGATGCCAGTTGAGACTTAGCAGAGTACTTTAAAGAAGAGTGCCTCCGGCATATACTGTATCTATGCGTCTGTAGGTGTGTGTGTATGTGTGTGTGTGTGTGCATGTGTGTGTAGCATTGGCAAAGAAGGTGATTTTGGTTACTATTTCTATCTGTTTCTCTGTTGCTGTCGGTCCAGGTTTTGGTTTAGACACACACACACTCACTAGTAAAAAAAATCTTCAAAGCTTAATATGTAACTACTGAATTCTTAATAATGGTCAGTTACTAGAAAAATACAATGCATGATACTTACTGAAGTAACATTTTGTGATATTTATCAATAAATGGCGACCAAATATCTAAGAGTTCAACTGTTTTGATGAATCTTGTTTTTATAATTAGCTGTTAATGAGTCTGCAAAGCCATCAACTGAACCATTTTCATATTTACTGCTTTTTTAACAGTAATCACTTTGGTGCCAACCCTGCTTTCTTATTCCAAGTGCCTGAATTGTCAAGTCTAAATGATGGGCTCACTATGTGAGGTTTTTATAGGGTAATTTGGTAGCACTATATTGCTTTTGTATTTCCTTTTTTCAAAAAAAAGAAAAAAAAATCACAGGCTGGCAATTTCCTTGCTGCAGAGGCCAACCACAGGCGAATGAATAGAGGAAACGCTAATTAGCACTGCAGGATTTGTTAAACAATTCCTCTTGAGGATGGAGCAGCATTGCAGCAAGAAGGTAAATATTTGAAGTTGTACAGTGGTTACATCTCTAAGTGTCTACGCTGCGTATGTGTGTGTGTGTGTATATGTGTGTTTGTGTCTGCAAGTCTAGGGGTCTAGCACTCTGATTAGCTGGCTGGCGTGAGCGCTTTTACTTTGAAATTATCAGCCGGGTGGCGAACGCAAACGCATTTTATGCTTTTCCAGCAATTACATTCCTACTATATGATGGACATGCAGAGAGAGAGCGAGAGGAAGAAGAGGAGAGAGAGGGATAAAAACTCCCACCGGGCCACATTTTGCCTGGCTGCAGCACTGAGTGTTGTACTCTATATAATAAACAACCTCTGATGCATTTCACATTGTCCTCTCGCTAATTCATGACCCCAATTTTATTAAAGAAAATGAGTTTTGTGGACAAACTTGTGGGTCAGAAGGGAAGATTGTGAGCGATTCCATGGGAGAGGGGAGCATTACAGTGCCAGGGGCTACTGCATTCCTGGAATGAAAATTCATAAATAATGCAGAGCTGGATAACAAAAAGAACTCCCCCGCTGTCTCGCACAGCACTGCACTATCCAAAGGCCATGCAATATCACTCAAATCTCAGAAAAACACAAATTATTGGAAGTAAGCGAAGAGTTTTTTTGTTTTGGTTTTTTTTTTGTTAGTGGTTTCTTGACACAGGACAATGGGATCTGCTGACAGCCGAGGCAAAATGCCAGCATCCTAACAATCGGCACTCGGGGCCCAAATTGTCAGGAAGTTGCACTGAAATAATGATGTGACTCCAAGCCAAGGAACTAAGCAGCTATTTTGGATTTCCAAAACACCATATGCACCGCCGGCTTAAGAACAACAATTGTGAAAATTAAAAAGTGCAACAACTGAGGGAGATAATTAGCACAGCGACAACTGCTAACTGCTGCTGAGAGAGTGTGTGTGTGTGTGTGTGTGTGTGTGTGTGTGTGTGTGTGTGTGTGTGTGTGTGTGTGTGTGTGTGTGTGTGTGTGTGTGGCCTTATCAGTGGTGTGTGCGCAGCATTTAATTGCTGAAGTGACATTTCAATTCAAAGGCCTGTCCTGTGGTTGTTAAGGTGTTGCCATTATGGGTGTGCCATTTAAAAAAAATATGCACTTAATCACTGTTGATCATCGCGGAAGGACTGAAAGTCATCTGCATGTATGCGAATGACAAGAAGGCCGCCACCACGACGCGAAGCCAATCTACACCAGAGCACCAACCATCAACCTCTGCTGGTCCAGTGCATGCACATCATCTCCCTATGACTAATGTGACTAAAAGAGTGTGCGTCCATATGGTGAAGAAGAGAGCATGTGTGTATGTGTGTTATCAAGCCTCCTGTACAAGATGCACTCTATTAATCACATGGAGCTGAGACAAAGTGCCTGATTTTTATCATGACTATCAATAATGTGCAAGCCGAAGAAGAATAAAGCACAGCTACAGCTTCGTTGTGAGCAAAGCCAGGTAGGGCAGTGACACGGGAGGGTTACACCGTGTGACAAAAATCCCCACAGTTCAAAGCTTGCAGCAGAAGCCACACCGGGTTGGTTTGCTTTTGTTGTTTTCTTTTTTTTGAACACTCCAAAATAATAATGCAGGAATCAGGTATGCCAGATGGGTGAAACAGTCCAAACACTAATGCAGCTCTCTGAGAGATGTGTACAGTGGCTGTAGTGGGTGATGCATTAGATGCATGTATTAGAGATGCTGATGAATTATAGCTTATGATTAAAATGCTTTTGCCTCCCCTCAATCAAACAAAGCCAGATTTAATACCATCGGAAAAGATGTGGAATGAGAGTTCAAAGCTAATGGAATAATATATCTGGAGAATTCCTCAGAAATCTGCATTATTCATATATTTGTTTTCCTTATTTGTTGTTGTCTTATCTATGACTTATTTATTTATTTATTGGAAATGTGCCTTGAGTGGTTTACTCCAAACAATTATTTATAATCTGCTGTGAAGGGGAGAAGTGAGGAGGTCTAATTTAAGTCTCTCAGAGCCTATCCATCTCGGTGCAATTTGCGCTGCCTTCACAATAATTATGATTTATCAAAATGCATTTGCCGCCTGTTAATTATTTACCCTCACACATTTTTAAACTGCGCCAACGTGGAAAATAGATATCACGCAG
This sequence comes from Aulonocara sp. 'chitande type north' Nkhata Bay, assembly GCF_057382095.1. NCBI lineage: Eukaryota > Metazoa > Chordata > Actinopteri > Cichliformes > Cichlidae > Aulonocara > Aulonocara sp. 'chitande type north' Nkhata Bay. The sequence goes on from NC_141345.1 coordinate 19,070,565, forward strand.
CTCAATAATTTAGGCCAGAAATTGCCTCACCAGCCATCCAGAAGGGCTAGGAGTTGACATGAGAGATGTAAAAATAACAGAGAAACACAGTGGGTCACGGTGCCTGTTGGACCTATACTGGTGGTAATGTCTAGCCCGGGCCCGGGTAGGCGCGTCAGAGAGATCTACACCCTCTGGATCTGATTGCTGATGGAGATAAAGCGGACGAGTCAGAAGTGGAGCAAAACACAACAACAAAAAAACCCCAACAACTCAAGGCTGTGAGTGTTCAAAACGGCTACGACACATACAAAGCTGGCAGCCTGCTGCTCCGCGCACTGTACTCGGGTCGTCATCATTTAGACAGGTTGTCACACACACAGGCACAAAGTCTGCATCCCCACACTTCAAACGAGGTGCACTGGTTTTCATAAAAGCCCAACCACACACACGTACACAAACACACTCACATACACACGCACACACACACGTTTATATACTCTCCCCCTCTCTGCGTGTCTGCCTCACTCTGTCATACACTGCACACACACGCGCGCACAGACACGCACAGGTCATAGCACTGCACGGCGCATCAGAACAGCTGATAATCACCATTCCCGTGAAACTCACGTTGTCTCGGCACCCGAGCCTCGTTTAGCCAAGCAGCACCGTAGCCCGATCTCCCTCCCCCGCTTAATGAGCCCACTAAAAAGGCCAGAACTGAACGTGCCGCTTACCTTCCCGACGTAAAGACATCCCTTTAGTCCGATTCCGTGCTATAAGCAGCCTGCAAAAGCCGAAGTGTGTGCTATCCCCCCTCCCCACCACCGGCAGAAATGTGACTTGAGCTCCGGTTAAAAAATGTGGACGAGACACCCTCTCTCCGCGGTCTGGTTTCGAGGCGGCGGTGCTGATGATGCTGATGATGCTCGCTCTGAAATGCCGATGGAGGACGACGAGACGATTTTGCGCGGGGAGGAAGGGATCTCCTCGCACGGGGCTGTGCGCGAGCCAGCTCCGCTGTGCGGTGTGACAGGGATCCCGGCGCGGTGCGTTTAGCCGCAGTTGAACCCGATGATGCTGTTGCTGGTGAGGCTCGGTGGTGCTATAACAGTATCCCTGGATCATACCACCGCACCGAGGAGAAGGGGGTGTGGCACAGACCGGCCACAGACACAAACACTTGCAGGCGTCAGGAGGTCGTCTGGATCACTAGTCAGACTCGTTCAGGTGGTGCCATATGGCTGCACACCGTGGTCCTGCGCTGGAATGCTGACTCATTAAGACGAGGAAAAGTTTCGCTTTTTCATCCGGTCCCATGGAGCAACAGGCCCGAGAGCTGCAGAGGTGCAATTTCACCCCCACCCCCCATAAAAAAAAAACCCATTATAAAAATTATACAAAAAAGTATAAATAAAATAAACTCCATGTTGTTGCGAGGAAATATATAGGACCCAAAGAAAGCCTTAAAAATCAACAGCATTCACTTCAATTACTTTTAAGCAGAAGATGGAATATGGCATTAATTTATGGCTGCAGTGGGCCTGGTGTGTTATTACACCTGCACACCATCTCATAAGATGTGTTTTTCTTTGCTAAATTAGCCACCTAATGATTCTGACCTGTGCTCTATGTGCGATGCATTGGAGTGGGTATTTACAGCCAGCCTGCTACAAACAACTTGTGAATGACAGGGGTTCTAATGATGCAGTTTATTATTTCCCCAAAGCGCTGTACGCGCGGGGCTACAAACAACCATTTTGACAGCTGCTTCAGTCTACCCGCCTTTCAGCCTGTCTTGCTATATCCCCCCAACACAACACAGCAGTATGCATCTTTTATTAACAATAGTTTTTGGCACTTTTCGTCAGTTTCATCGGCCAGTCCGCTCTAAACAGTTCCGCCCCACCCCACCCACCCCTCCCCCCCAAGGGGATGAGGTTATCCAAGAGGAGACCTCAGTGAGGGGAAAAGATCTTCAGGTCCTTGTCCGTTTGATGTTAACTGTGCCTGGCTGGTGCAGAAATGACCAGTGTGTGTCAGTGTGTCAATATGCAGCTGCCTGGTCACTACAGGACCATGCTCCCTTTAACACCCAAAGGGAGAGCACTTTTTTTACAGTAGCATGCATTCTTTCACTTAATATGTTTTTATAGGGTGATAATACACACGCCCACATAATTCACTTTCAATCTGTGAGTAAATAACTTGAGTCTTAGCATTTGGCACCTTTAACGAGGTGCTCCTCCCTTTTATTCTAGTGAAATATGTCTTTAACTTTTTAAGTGATGTTTGTGTTGAACAAACGGTCTAATAGTCTTGGACTTTCTAAATCAGAATTACCATGGAGTAATACCACCGATGAGGTGTAATGTCCTTTGTTTGTACTGAAGCTGGTTTGGAGCCCATATTTACAGTTTGTTTAGGCCATTTATTCCATTTGTAGCCACAAGCAGTGTTCATTTTCCCTTTTATGCTCCAGAAGCATGTCTCCAAAGAAGGTAATACCATCTCTAAGGCTACAGTGGTTGCTCTTTGATTAATATTTAGTTTGCTGTATTGCTACATTTGGTTGGTGCTTGCTGAAGCAGTTACATCTTGACTGCTGTTAGTTCCTATTTATTCATGTTTGTGCTCCACTAACAGACATCATACCAACCCTGTCGGCACTGAATGGCGCTGGAAAATGGATCCTGCAGAGAAAATCTTGGAGGATGCCCTGGAAAAGCACCAGAACATGATTCGACAATTCAGAGGTTAGGCTTTGAGCAGGTGACACATGCAAACATGAACAACAACATGCATGTTTTTTCTAAATGTCTGTCTGGCTATTTGTCTGTTTACTTATGCTTATGCTTGAAAGTGTTCATCATCTTTGTTAAAATGAACATAGTCACAAAAGTGTGCAAGAATAAGCCATTTTGCACTTTTTCTCCTTAACTGCGCAAGACTCTAATGGATTTTGATCAGGATTCAGAGGGACTCCCCCCGGATCTCTAAAGGTGCTTTCTTACACTGTGGAGAACAGTGCGTCTCTCTAACTCCCTTATTTGCCTGCAGAGTCCTAATGGCAGGCACATTACACCTCCGGTGGCTGGGTAAACGCTCTTTTAAAAGAGCACTTCCTCTTTTTGCCTGACACATCTCACTGAGACATCTCCTTGACAACCAGCTCATTGCAGAGATTTGAAATGTCACAGTGTTTTACTGTGATTCTTTTTGAACATTATTGTCTATGGAGGAGAGCGATAATAGATGTGGAGAGGGGGTGGTTGGGTGGGGGGGGGGGGGGGGGGGGGACTGGCCTTGCTATACAGGAGAGACTTATTAAGGACAGGATGATACAAAGGAAATGAAAGTAATGTTTTATAACTAGCCCTGGCGTACAGCTATGATACAGTGTATCTAATACACTTCATGCTGGGGAAAGTTTTTGGAGCAAAGTCAGACAACATTTTATTTGATAATAAGGCTCATTAGAGCCGCAGAAGCTGTATGGTGCTGGTTAGAGTGCATTTCAGACGTAATGTCAGTTGCATTGAATCTGGTGTCACCGCATTATAGTTAAAGTGACACGACCTAATTAAACAGTATCTCATCAGGCTATAAATAAATAAATAAATGCAGTTGGTCGAAACAAAAAAAGATGAGCTTGTTCTCCATAAGACCATGTTTGCTCATCTAATTATTCCTGCCCTATTTGGAAAACATGGAAGCTCAGCTGGGGTGTACAGGGAGGAACAGCGAGCACAGAGGTGGATTTAGAGGTTCATAAAAGACGATGTGAGAGTCTAAAGAGAAAGCAACCGCTACTGGTGTGAATGCTAAGATGGTAGTCTGGCAGGAATCACTTTAATGGGAAGTTGTCCGCAGTCCTGCCACCCGTCCTCTCCCCTTGATTACGAGCATGCTCATCCCCTATGACACATCTATTAAAACCTGCGTGCTCGGGGTACGTTGCACTTCACATGCTGTCATGAAACAAGGGCTAGATCTATAATGCAGCCTTGCCTTAAGGCTACTTCAAGCCTTAGCACTGATATTGGATTCCAAGTATCCCTGCACTACTTCACTTCACAGCTGGAGGCAGTTTCCTTGAGCATTACTTAGTCTCATACATGCAAACTGCAAAGCCAACACAGCTTCTACTTCTCGGAACTCTTTGCTCCTTGTGGGCTGCGTTCGATTGGCCGGTGATCAATCTTTCCACCACGGAAACCAAAAAAGGCAGCCGTTGCACGTTGCAACTAGAAACTAACAATTATTCTCTCAATAGTTTGTAATTCTCTCTGTTGATTATCTCCTTTATTTTCCCCTCAGTGTGGTTGCCTCTTCCTGTGCAGTCTTCTAAAAATATTCCTTCAATTTTCTACAATTTCTCTTATTTTTCTGCTTTATTTCACCCTCATCTCTCTCTCTCTCAATCCCCCTGCCTAGCACCATCCTCTCTCCAGGGTGACGTTGCTGAAGGGGTTTCTCTCATTCTCTAATAAGGGATCTTGGATCAGTGCTGTCAACAATGCTCACCAGCTGCAGCAGAGATACAGTATTATTCTGCCCTTGCAGTGGATGGCCTGATCTCGGGGGACGTTAAGAGTTAACTGGGGTATTCTTTCTCCGGAAGGGTGTTAGGGATGTGCTCCATCACTCTTTCTCCCCTCTGTTCTCCACCAGTGCTCCAGCATCACCCAGTCAGCCATACGCAGCTCGAGTATCTCAGAGCCAACCATTTATTGAAATCTTTTTTTTTCTCCTCTTTTAAATGACAGAGCTGTGACCTTTCCCGATGCATACGCTTCACGACCATAAATTCTCGCAGATTTCATTTTACATTTCCTCCAAGCATTCACAACCAAATTAACACCTCCACAGCCTTCAGCCTACAGGCAAGAATACAGTATTTTCATCTTCAATTATTACTTCTTTTTTTTTCTTCTAAAGACAAAAAAAACTTTTCGATAGCACTTCAGCACTCTAGAAAAAAAGGGGGTGGTATAATCTGTCCTGAAAAACACACACATTTTGATAGCATCGTCAAAGCCTGTCCTTTCCTAAGCCTGTCATCTGCTTCCCATCGAGAAAAGGAAAGGGGAAGAAAAGAAGTGAGCATGGAGAGGTAGCTATTGATTAACCAACAACAGTAAGAGCCCTAATGTGTGAGCACGGTGAACCAGTTTCACAAGTGTTGACAGATGAAACAGCTATATAACCTCACCCAGGCGACACATTCTCCTTCAAACCTTTCTCTCATAATTAGTCATATCCCTGAAAGGGCATGACATTAATAAATTCCACTTCAAAATCCACATGTATAAACTGAGCAGGATTTAAAAGAAAGCTATATTTTTAAGCAGCACTGCTCTGACATTCAATAGCTAGTGAAGAGCGAGGAGGAGATTGCACTACAGAGGACGCAGAATGATACAGGGGGAGGACATCACTGCACCAAAGACGGGCTCCGAGCACGTGATGCAGGAATTATTGATTTATAAGGCATATCTTTATCCTTACAGTATGCATGAAAGCGAAGAGAACATCAAGAGCATCTCTCAATCACCTTGAGCAATGGAATCAAGTCTTTGTTCTGGGCTTAACAAAGCTTCAACACACACACGCACACTCTTTGGTCCCAAAACCAAGGCTAAAAAAAAAAAGCTTTTTACTTTGGTCCCCTAAAATCTGAGGATTGTTCCCAAAAGGATCAAAGTGTATATGTATGTTTCAGCAGCTTTTGTATTTAAGTGTGTGTGGCGTTGAGTGCTTTCCTCAGACTGTGCAAAAAGCCCTCAGATACCGAACGCCACCCTAAAGCACGGGCACTTCTCCTCTCCTCCTTTTATCACTGTACACTTCTTGCACTCGCTACCCTGCTTACCTGTGACAGGCGCTCCTTTCAAAAGCACCTCATTGCATTTCAAACGCCAGTAACTCCCACTCCCGTTTCCAAGACTCCCACGCAGACGTACGCGCACGCAGCTGTCAGCTGCCCAAATACTGTATATCCCCTGGCCTTCCCTCCCACCCCTTCCTGAACTAACTCCTCCACAACCTCGAGTTGTTGAGAAAATAATATTTTATGCATGCCACAGCAGCCCACACACAGACACAGCTTATGAAAGACATACCGAGCCTACTTCGCTGCCAACATTTGTGTGAGTGTCGTGCGTGTCTCCGTCTGCGCTCACGTATATTTGTGTGCTGCTTGTTTTTATATGCTAAATTAAGATGCACTTAAATGATGTTCTTGTATTTAAATGCAAGAACACATTGCGCAGCACTCGCTTTGCAGTGTCTCAGGGATCAATATACATTGTGCGGATGCTGTGTCTATAAAACTTAGAGGTCCAAAAGGCCACGGGAGTCTAGTTTTGGCATAGGCACCACATTCTCGGGAGAATTCATCACAGCAGCGGATTCAGATGGAGTCTGCCTACATACCTTAGCATTTGTCAAAACAGGAGAGGACACAGTACAATGAATTTGCATCTGTTTGAAGTGGTATTATTAATTCATGCCAATGAATGCCTGCATAAGGGAGACTGGGTAAAATCTGAAAGGGGGGAAAGTCCCAGTAAGCAGAGGGACTGTTTGATCTCGCTGCGTCTTCTTGTTCTTGTGCAGCTTGTTGAAGCTATATTGTTGTCCAAGCATCTTTATGACTACAGGAGGTGCCCCGTATTAGCCAAGCCCATTTGGGAACAACAGGCTGGTATATACGCATGGGCCTATCTTATTTAATCAGCATGTGTTGAGCTAAATAACAAGCCATTATCACTGACCACTCATTGACTACTGCTCAGTTTCTCAAACAGCCCAAGCAAAAGGTCAAACAGCGATAATGAGTAGAGAGAAAGAGCTATTCCTAATTAGACATGAATGTAAAATCTGAATGTGAAATTAGGCCCGGTACGCGGGAGCAGGAGATAGAGCGTGACCAGTGTATTCCAGCTGCACGCGATATATTTACTCTTTTCTCTGTTTTATTGCTTCACACACCGGTTGGCCCCAGAGTGTGCACACAATGGATTGTGTGTATTTCTCATGATTTATATTTAAGCATTCACATGGTGTGAATTGTTGCACCGCAAGGTTGCCAGTGCTTGCATACTGCACATGTGTGCGCGTGGTACCCATGGGGTAGATTGTGCATATGCTGGCATAGCTACTTGGGTGTGTTTGAGTGAGTGGGGTGGTGGTGACAAATATAGTGGTGGCACATTATCAGCAGCAACACAAACACAGGCTGGCAGCATCCCAGCTGTTAAAAGGGGTCTTTATTTGTGCGTGTGCGTGGCTGTGTGCGTCTGAATTAAGGCAAAAGAAACAAGGAAGGGTAGTGCCAAGGAGGGAGGTTTTTGCCTTCAGGGAGAGTGGTAATTACATGAGAGTGCGCCGAAGATAAAACATATTAATGGTAATACTGGTCAGAGGGGTGCTGTCCTTGGGGTTTCCTGGAGAAACATTTTAAGCATGTTACAGTGCTGTTGATTTAAATCTGCAGCAAACACTGTAATTCCCCTCTCCGGTTTCTTCCTGTTTCTGCTCGAGCCAATGAAGTTGTCAGCACGTCTTTCCCATCTTTCAACCAGTGGGCTTAAGCTCAAGCCCCGGTGACAGGAAGCATTTACTTTGCTTAAGTGTCCTTGAGGGTTTTTTTTTTACTTAATCCCCACCTGCTCTAGGGGCGCTGTTCTGTTGTTAACCTGTGCTCCCTGCAGAGGCTTGTAGAGCAGAATTTCACCCTACAGGCCACACAGCTTCCCACAGAAGCGGCTCTGTCCATGGTGCTGAAATACAGCAGCTAAAATCAAGACATATGCTGTATCCAACTTTATAAGTGACATGCTAATTGTAACCAATACTCAGTATGCATAGCGTTCATTCTGGAAAAGTGCTGAAATTAAGCATACTCAAAGATAACAGTATGCATACTAAATTCACTTGTATTCAAGTGCGCTGTTGATGGAGGTTATTTTCCCACAATGCTGCAGAAAAGCTCTTCGCAGCTGGGGACGAAAAAAATAAAATAAAATAAAGCAAATTGTGTACGGCAGTGAGACTGCTTAAGGAATATCTCGGAAAACAAACATTTAGATTTCTCTTTGTGGAAGAGAATAATTTGATATTCAAAGAAAACACACTTTCTCTGAGAGACTTAGAGGAGAAGATTGATAGCATTTCCTCAGCTTCTAGCACCCAGCTGTGAACAACAGAGAAAAATAGCCTTCCGACTTCACATGTCAGCACAAATCCTGCATTATTTCCTTCTATTTTAGAAGACAGAGCCGTCAAAAGTTAGATTAATTAGTTGTGTAATCACTGAAGCAAAAGGAAAAAAATAATAATAATAATAATTTATATATATATATATATGGTACACGGTGTCCCAGTGTCAATGCATTTCTGCTAAGAGATAAAGCAATTGCTATGAGCATACATTCAGTTAATACAGATAATAGAGGTGGTAAAGAATCTAATCTCATCGCGGCAAAACTCTAACAACACAGTAAATCATCTTTACTTTTACCGAGGACAGACCCACACACTTACATGTGTGGTGCTCTGGAGAGGGCCAGCTCTGAAACAGCAAATGTTATCTGGGTGAGGCATAGCACATTCAGAATATTAAAATTAATAATTAAAAATGCCTAATAATTTCTGCTCTGTGCTATATGTGATTAGAGCAGGATTAAAGGAGAAGCCTTGAAAAAAAAAGCTCTGTAGTTGTGATTGCTATCAGAGTAGCATGAGTTAAGAAACAAAATTTGCTCACGGATCAACATTTTGCAGACAGATTAATAACATATTGACCAAAAACTCACATTTTACGTCTGTGTTCTTTAAGCTTTAAACTCACAAATATCACCAGACTCCCAATAACTTGTTTTGCACCCTTTTTGTATTTCAGTGGATCACAATGAGAATTCAGCTGTGACTGCCCTTGGCTCCAAATTACTCTCAGGCAGACTGTGGTACGTGAATGGGTTAGCGAACAACAATAGAGTGACTTATCAATCCAGCTTTGAATGATCATGTTTCCGCTCCTTACGACGCTCATCATGACCAAGGATGGTTGCTTTCTCTTTTTCTCTTGCGCTGTTATATTAAAGATAAACAACAAAAATAGCTTGTGTGTATTTAAATGTTTTCATCCCTCCTCACAAAGGTAGCTATGAGCCAAAACAGTTTACAGAACCGAAATGCCCTCAAAGCACGCTTTCTCTGGCAGCTTTTTAGTGATGGAGTCTGTAAGCATATTATTTTCTGACAGCGTGAACAACTAATTTAAATTGGGAGATTTCAGTGTTTGTTTTGTTGTTGTTGTTGTTTGTGCTCTGATCTCTGGATTGAATCAGACTTTGATAACAAGCCTGTGCTCAGACTGCATCGCTGCGCTGCAGTTTTCGGACAGAAATAAATGCGTCCTTGAAAAGGTGTGAGACGCTGTGCAGGAAGCTCTGAGGTAGGGTTTAGGTTACTGTTGTTTGCTGAATCGACCCACATTAATGGACGCTCATGTTGAGACGTCCACCTTTACAACATAAACATGTCTGTTCACAGCCTGGTACAAAAAAATGGTTTTACAGCTATAGAAACACGGTAAGGAGAAAGTTTGCATGACTCGGGGTGTGGCTTCTTTTTCTGACAGGTGGATATCATAAACAGTGGACTCGTGCTTTGCTTGCTGTCATGTTGTTTGCTTTTATTAAGCCTTATATGGATGAAAGGGTGGAACCTTCTTTTATCAGCTATCTTATCAAGGTCCGTTCATAAACCATACGTTTTTGGTAAACACATATATTGGCTAATTAGTGCTAAGGAGTGAGTTAGTAAAATACTAGAATCCTGCTCCTCACATACAAGGTCTTAAATAATCAGGCTCCATCTTATCTTAATGACCTTATAGTACCATATCACCCCATTAGAGCACTTCACTCTCACACTGCAGGCCTACTTGTTGCTCATAGAATATTTAAAAGTAAAATGGGAGGGAGAGCCTTCAGTTTTCAGGTGACCCTGAATCCTCCCTTAGTTATGCTGCAATAGACGTAGGCTGCTAAGGGACTCCCATGATGCATTGACTTTTTCTTCTTCAGTCACTTTTCTCACTCAAGACCTCTCTGCACTGAATCATACTGGTTATTAACCTCTGTCTCTCTTCCACAGCATGTCTTTATCCTGTCTTCCTTCTCTCACCCCAACCAATCACAGCAGATGGCCCCGCCCCTCCCTGAGCCTGCTTCTGCCGGAGGTTTCTTCCTGTTAAAAGGGAGTTTTTCCTTCCCACTGTTGCCAAAGTGGTTGGTCATAGGGGGTCATATGATTGTTGGGTTTTTTTTCTCTGTATGCATTATTGTAGGGTCTACCTTACAATATAAAGTGCCTTGAGGTGACTGTTGTTGTGATTTGTAATCCACTGTAAATGCTCCAAAAGGCACCAACAGCACAAATACAGTGCAGGGATCCAGCTTAATTACTTGACTACTAAGTAGTGGATGAGCTCGGTTCAGTTCAGTTGTGTTTATATAGCAACAAAGTACAAGAACAGTCACTCTAACATACTTTATATTGTAAGGTAAAGACCTTTCAATAATACAGAGAAAACCCCAGCAATCAGACAACCCCCAATGAGGAAGCACTTGGCAACAGTGGGAAGGAAAAACTCCCTTTTAACAGGAAGAAGCAGGCAGAACCAGGATCAGGCATTTGTCACAACTGTTTGGGGGTAAGGGGAGGGAGACAAGATAAAAGAGAGCCAGAGATTAATAATGATGATTAAATGCAAAGTGATTAAGCAGGTGGAGGGTGGGAAAGAAAAACTCCCTTTTAACAGGAAGAAACCTCCAGCAGAACCCTCTCAGGATGGGGCGGTCGTCTACCATGACTGGCTGGAGGGCCAGGGTGAGTCGTGCCCCCTAACTCAATCGTCCAAGTGGATGAGCTTCGAGTTGTTATGAAGATAAAACTATTCAACTATTCAAAACAATCTTCTTTTGCACCAGGCTTTAAGCATGCTGTTAAACGCAGTAATGTTTTTGCGTCTCTGGGGATCGACTCCTAGAGGAACTGCAATTTTTTTCCACTTCCACACTGGCTTCATTTTACAGCTCCACGGGTTGGCCCTTGGTGATTACTCAGGCACGTGGCTGTACTCAAAAGCTGTCCAGCCACATCTCATTCCCCGGGCATCAAATTATACCGTTTTGTCAAAGCTGCCGACGTGTCTCAGTTACACATAAGGTGTCATTTGGCAGCATTACATGACACACAGGGTTATGGCATCAGTCATCCCCACCTCATCATTTTACAGCGTGCGGGGTTGCTATTTTTAAGTGGCACATTTTAAATAACTCTACATATTTTTTTTGACCAATGACTAATCAGTTTTCAGTGTGGGAACCTAACCCAGTCCAAGCAAAAAGTGACAATTAAACACGAACCAGTGGGGAAAAAAGGAGGAAATAATGCAAACACAAAGGACCAAATGCTGTCGAAAAAAAGGTCCATGAAGACATCTTGTGCTTAAGGGTGAGACAGAGGTAGTGCCTGTCAAAAATGAGTTTAGCAGCTTGTTAGGCTTTAGCTGAGCTAAACTGATCTCTTAAACTTGTTGTAGTGTTGGTGCTTTTTGAAATATTTTTAATGCAGTTATATGACAAAGAACTGTGCTCCAATTTAGCTGATTTAGAAATGTAATTATTTAGTTAGGGCTGTATCAGGTGACCTCAAACCCTCCCTTAGTTAGTAGGTCTAGGCTACTGGGAGTGTCTCATGAGTGTTTCTTCTTCACTCTCCACGTGTTTACACACAACTCTGCATTTAATCATTGTTATTAATACATGTCTCTCTTTTGTCCTGTCTCCTTCCCCTCACGTCCAACCAGTTGTGGCAGATGGCTTCTCCTCCCCGAGCCTGGTTTTTCCTGTTAAAAGGGAGCTTTTCATTCCCACTGCTCCCCCACTCTCACTTCCCATTGCTCAAAGTGGTTGTCTGATTGTTGGGGTTTTGTCTGTATTATTGTAGGGTCTTTACCTCACAATATAAATCCCACTGAGGCAACTGTCGCTGCAGGCGAAGCTACTATTAACTGCCAACTTAGCATTGCACACTTTCATTCAAATATTTCTCCCTCCACAAAGACACAAAATACTAAACTGAGGCTTCAAAACACAACTTCACAAACTACAGTCTCTAATGCTGCCTATTGTGTGTCATTCAAGTCAAATCAAAACACACCTGCATAGCCCTGACATCTTTTCAAAAAGAATCCCCCTTTCCTGGACTTCCTCTGTAATTGCTGTTTACATAAATATGACATTTTAAAACTTCATATCGAGGCCCTCACTGTTCCTTCCTGCCACAGATTACAGTTCTTCATGTCTCTGACTGCATGCTTCATTGTCTCATGCTGAACAAGGAATTTGGCATGACTTAGCTGACTCCCTGATGGCTCTGTGATGGATACCAATCTGAATGTGAACTTTCACATGAAAACTGAAGACAGTCTCACTCCACTTTCTGTGTGTCTCTAAGGTTTGTGGGTGTCATATTAAACAAGGAGCACTGTTATATTTATGGAACATTCTGTATTCTAGCTACCAAAAGATGTGAGGTACAGTGCAGGATACCCTGCGGCCTCATGCCAAGTTTGATGGGAAGGAGAAGTGAAGGGGTAAGTCAGACCTGCAAGTCTGGGGTATTGGGTTGCATTTAAGTAGTGTGTGTGTGTGTGTGTGTGTGTGGCAGTGGATGGGAACTTGAAGACATCGATAGGTAATGTTGAGGACCGGATTTGAAAGTTGCACAGGCACCGTGGGGCTGATCCAAAAGGCATCAATGATCCTGCAGGCGTGAGAGAGTACAGTGTTGTTGATCTGTGATGGAGCATCAGTTGGCAAGGCGTTAAACGCTCCTCCGTTAACACTTTCACACGCAGCTTGTCAGTGTAATAAAAGCCTACAGGCAGACATGCGCAAATACTGTAAACTCTTCCCTCCACTTTGATTTAACCTTGTTAAGCTGTTTCACAGATATTTTTCTGAGTGGAGATGGATTTTCCGCCTGACATCTGATAGGCGAGTTAATTAAGACAGTGACATTATTAAAGCCAAGAGTGACTGTGGCGTGTTTTTTATTAATTCACTATCTGACCTTTCCTCTGGATTCAAGCTAACACCTGATACCTTTGCAATTACGGTATCACACCCCGAAGCTTTCAGAGAAAATGGAGAGCGCTTTGAATTTGGCTGTTAACATCTCCACTCTCAGCGTGTGGAGTTTTCTGTTTTGTTTCTGTGTCCTTCTATGACACTAAAGCCCCGTGGAGTGACTGGTGACTGCGTGGAGTGACATATCAAGGCAAGTCACACATACAAGGCAGACATTTTCTGCATATGGTATGAAGGTCTGTAACAAAGCTATTGTGCGAGATATAAAAACAGCATTTTGTTTGAATATTACTTCTCAGAAAAGGTCGAAACTTTAAATAGGAGATATCTGACATTTACATAAATACAAAAAAAAGAGAGTAATTTCCAAAACCAATTTCCCACTTGTACAGCTCAGCTCCTAGAACTCACAGCCTGTAATATTAAGCCAACGAAATTATTCATTGATTTTGTCTAAAAAAGCCACCGTGTTACACAATATAGGGCTTTCAGCAATAAAGTTATGAACCAATGAGACTCAAAGGGCAATGATGACAAACAATGCTGGTGGGATCCCACTCTCTAGTTAATCCCGTGACTTTCCCTTTGGCCAAAAGTCATGAAATGACAGTTTGTTATCAGGTGCAGTTGAGCCAACATTTGCACAGCTTATCCCACGAGCAGAAACATTACTATTTTTATCTGACGCTCTATTTGTTTAAATCCATAAAATTACTCATCTTTGACTGCAGGTAAAAACTTAAAATTGGTGTGTTTTAAAGTGGAATTTGAAAGCCTTAGAGCTATGATTTCTGGTAATACAATCCCCATAATTAAGCATTAAAATCTGATTTTTTTTTGGTTTTTGCATTTAACCAAAAGCTAGAGAAAGATTCAGCATTAAATATTTTTACTTTGCCAAATCACTAAGCAGATATTGCTAAGCTAAGCGCCTAGATACAAGTGTCCTTCAGTTATAAGGCTCTTAAAGTGGCATGTCAGTCTAAGAAAAGCACACGTGCGAATTAAATTTAAAAAATAATAATAATAGTGATGATGATAGCCTAATTCCTTTCAGCTGCTTCCGTTTCAGAGTTCTGAAGGCTATTAATGTGTACGCTGGCTCACAGCCATGTCTTACTGTGGCACTTAAACACAACACAGCTATCATTAATGTAATTAGCAACACCTGTGCTTTTCCTATAATTAAAAGTAACACTGTAAAGTTATCCACTTCTTTGGCATCTTGTCTTTCAGGATAGAGCTGATGGGGTGAGAACCCTTTCAGCTATTTGCTTTGGTTTTCCAACCACAGATTTTCTACTTGCACAGCCCTGTCACTCTAACCAACACAGAGTTTATCTTTGCTCATCTTAGCACAAAAAGTAAGAACATTTGTGTTTGGTTGATTATTCTTTTGTTGTAGCAATGTTTCTTGGCAATAAATCTTGTACTGTTGGAAAGCAACTGAATTACATCACATTTTATTAATTACAAATTGCTAATATGTCTTGTTTCTTCAGACCTCATCCAATCCAATAAATGACACCAAACAAGAGTCAGTAGCAGAATAAGCTGTTTGGCTTTGCAAGAAAAGATTTGGCACGTTTTTTATGAGCACAACCCACACGCTCAACTCTGCTGCTCAACCTACAAATGCATTTTTCTTACAAATTTGGCAACATTTAAAGAGAATAAACAGGCTTTCCAATGGTATAAAATTTATTCCCAAGAAGCACTGATGCAATAAAGAAATAATCACCCAAACGCAAATTTCCATAACTTTTATTCTGGCGCCTCCACAGCCCACTTAGGTGGCAATCTCGCAGCTGAGTCCACCAATTTGCTGTGAGTTTAACTGCCAGTTCCTCCCTCTGTACATTTCAAAGTCCTCGCTGGTTGGTAAATGGTAAATGGCCTGTATTTATATAGCGCTTTACTAGTCCCTAAGGACCCCAAAGCGCTTTACATATCCAGTCATCCACCCATTCACACACACATTCACACACTGGTGATGGCAAGCTACATTGTTCTCATATGCTTTTGTGTTTTTCTTTTATCCACTAGCTTAGGCTAATGATAGCACAGCAAGGCAAGCAACAGGTCAAACAGCAAACCTTCAATTTTGAGAAAACAAGGAAAAACAACTTCAAAAGCTCTTTTGTTCCTTTAAATGCCACGCTTAATGCAAACAGGTTAGTCCAGTTCAAACATTTAATTCTTTCCACAAGTAAAAGTTTAAATGCAAATGAGAAAGTAACAGCCCTCACTGGAAATAAAATGGACTTCTGTGCAGGGCTGTCACGTCAGACTCATAGAGCTAAAAGATTACCGACTGATACTTTAACCAGCGGTCCCCAACCTTTTTTGCGCCACGGACCGGTTTAATGTCAGACAATATTTTCACGGACCAGCCTTTAAGGTGTCGTGGATAAATACAACAAAATAAAATGATATGACCGAGACAAAAACTGTGGTATTTTGTAAATATAATAATAAACGCCAATTCACTGTGTAATTGTGTAACTTTATTAGCAGCGTCCTCCTGAAATGTGCCAACAACACTGAGAGTAACATCCTCCTCTCTGCCCCTTAATGCTCTCTGGTTCCTATGGTAACGCGTAAATATTTCTTTCAAAATAAGACACACAACTACAACACAGGAAAATACCCAGGGAAACCGAGTTAACGATAAAAAACCTAAAACCATGAATTTCACACTCGAGCCTCAACTCTCGCGGCCCGGCACCAAACGACTCGCGGGGTTTGGAACGATGCTTTAACAAATAGGCAGTGTACATTGTCGCTAAAGATGGACTTAAATGCAATATGTGGTAGTTTCACCTGTAAGTACATTGCTCATTATAAGCCAACCATTGTGCTAAGTCAAACATAAACAACAGTTTCCACTTCTGCAAAAGTAACTGGAGACAAATTGTGATCATTAGACACCAGTGATCTAAAGTAACACCACTGGTTTATGACCAAACACCAGACGGAGACATTTCACAATAATGTGGCTATTTTTTAAACTGTCACCTGTTTGCATTGCCTCATTGAAGACTGAGACAACAGTCCCAATAAAAAAAATAAGCACTGATCATATTCATCCACTTCCAGTTAACAATTGAGATGTAACTTGAGGACATCCAAAAATAAGACCTGGACAACACACTAGTCTGAGTCTCTGAGGCTCGTGGCGGCATCGCTGATTCAAAGCTAGAAGTGATTCTGTGTTGCTGTTTGTACTGAACGGCTGGTTATTAACAATGCCACAACACTGCACATTATCTGTGTGTGTAGCTACATTCAAAATAGCAGATTATGAAACACACTGAATCATTTGGCAAAGCCACGAAAATAGCACATCCCGGCTGCGTGACATGACTATTTTTTTCCCTGCTGTTTCTGTAGGCATGAGAGATGGGGAAAAAAATAACAGGATAAAAGTAAGAGAATGAATTGAACTGATTCACGGCAGCTTTAGCCGTGTTGTAATGCATATTTTGTGACAAGCGGAGTTATTTTTGCTTGTGTTCACTGATTTGTTGGAACCGTGTTTACAAGATGAACACACACATTGATATATACAAATAGTACATGGCATAAATACTGTAAATTTAAAACTGTAAATGCCTGTTTTTGAAGAAATACACACAGAATAGCACAAACACATGCCCCCAGTGTTTGCATATGAGATTCATTGTAGCAGTCTGGAAGGGCTGCCCTGATGATATGATGATATGTAGCTGAAAGCTCATGGAGCACAGTGCACCAGAGGTCCCTGAACCCCAGAGACTGCTTTGCAGGGAACCAAAGGCATATCTGCAGGCAGCTACATCACACGCTAGTATCTGTCTGGAGCTGGTGTACATCATCATGAGCTCTGTAACACCGGGTACTGAAACATCCAAACGTCGACATTCCCAGCGGAGCATCGCTTTCTCGTCTACAAAGCATTACAGTAGTGAGAATTTGAAACAGTACTGTATCTGCTGGAGGTTTTGTGTTGAACCTCAAAGGTAAGTTGGATAAGTTGAAATCTGCCAAGTGTAGTAGAAGGTGATGTTTAGTTGTTTTTGGGCTCCGAGGTCGTCTTCATGCAATGCACCCTGATTGAGAAAGGGGGGGGGGGGGGGGGGGGGGGGGTGTGAATCTGTAAACAGTGTTAATCACCAGAACAGAATAATGTGATTTGCTCATAATGAGGAGGGGTGTAGCACATCACACTTAGAGCTGTGATTACTGACGTCTCACTGAGTACCGATGTAGCAGAACTAATTCATACATACAAATGTATGTCTAAAAAAAACATGAATTTGCTTCAGGCTAATTAATAATCAAACAAACCAACGAGCAGAGAAATACCCAGAAGATGCGTCCGACTATGCTAGGTGTCTTAAGATCACAATAAAGCGCCGTCAATATACCCAGAAGCTGTGCCGTACATGTCTTCATCTGTAGAAATGTGATGCTTTTTTCTCCCCCCTTTCACATTCACGCCAGGCTGTGGCAGACTCAGAAAGTCTTTTATCTGCAGGGATGCAAACATTTGTGAGAAAGAAAGGCGAGGAAAAGATTACGCTAAGGAGCAGGATCTTTATCCCTGTTCAAACGGGGCCCATCAAAAAAAAAATGCTTTCAACTCCTTCTCTGTTTCCTTTGGTAATGACATTTGCAAATTTGGCTTTGCCAGGTCAAACACCAGACATTTCCCATCTGTGTTGATTTTATTCAGAGGTCTCGATAAAGGGACGAAGCTTAAACCGAATCTACCCATGGACGAGGCGTGTTGACTTTAATTAATGAACAGTTTAAACCAGGATCGATTCACATTTTAGGCACGTTCACGTCAGGAACAGATGACAGTTAGTGTAAGCCCATTGTGAGCTTAAATTCCCTGACTGTCAATACTGCAGATGACAAAGTATGTAAGGAGTGCAAGGGTCACAGCAGCTGCTGTTACAATGCAATAACTATATCTGCAGTCCAAGGATTATTTAGGTGTAACACAGAAGTGCTTTTTCCAGCACTTCTGTGTTAGTGCTGAAAAACAAAAGAGGGGAATTAGGACACTGCATTGTTGTCACAGTTTACAATGTAACCCAACAATTAGCAGTCCTACTTGCTATCCCCTGTGTCCACTGTGTTAATAGTCTTGGGCAGGTTCCAGTATTCCATTACTGAATAATTGGACAGCGTAGTGGGCCATCGCTGAGCCCCCTTGCTCTTGCCAAGAGAGAGGTGAAAGCCTTATTGATCCCATGTCTGAATCTCTGATCAATCACCCCAAATCAGCCCCTGGGGATGAGGGAGGTAAAACAGGTGACAAAGGATATCTCTATGACTATGTACATATTAATCACAGCAGGGGTGTGGGGTGGAGGGGGGAAAGAGATGCGGGTGCAATCGCAAGCAGCATCTGGCTGCAGATTCCTCACTGAATTCTCAGGCGGGCAGGGAAAATAGCACTGGACCGCTGCAGAGCGTGGGAGAGGACAGTCGGGTCAGTAAAGCTGCCCCGAATCTCCAGGTGACAGGAGCGGCGGCGGAGCCTGCTGTGGTTCCCTATAATTGAGTTAAATAAATGATTGCGTTTCCAGTGGCGGTTGCTGCGGCCTTCAGCTTTATGCCTGGCTAGAGCCACAGCCGATTTAATTAATTTTTAATTAGGAGGGAAAATTGCTGGCCTATTCCACTGGGACCTTTAAGACATCTGTGCATTAGAGATAACATTCTTAAATACCCCGAGCCGCCCAACAGTGAAAGCTTTGAGGGAAGCGTGGCTTGCATAGTCCGGGGCCACGGGAGGCAGACGGGGGTGCTGCTAAAAGTTTTTGAGTGCATGTCGGTCGCACTCGATGTGATTGCGGTTTGTTGATCATTGGTGGGTGTGAATGTCATCAAGCCAGTGTGAGCTCAAAGCCTCGAGACTTGAGACGATTCCTGTCAATGTCACGTCCAACTTCACTTGATTGATTGATTGAACTTACCCTCCATCCTGTCATGCACAAACACTTGTACACGTGGAGGCGGCATACCATTAATTTTCACACACAATGTGATCCACTCTCTCCTAATGAATATGTATAGCTGTCCTATTTTCCTTTCTGCTGCCACGTAATCCCTCACATACTTAGCCTTTTGCATGCTGTGGCCGGGGCTTGATGTATGGCAGTTGTGGTGTGTAAGATTGTAGCGGGCGGATGTTCAACAGCCTGTTGGAAGATGTTTTACAGCCCAGGCGAGCAGTATGTTGTCACAATGTGTTCAATATCACAACGCATCAAAATTTACTGCAGGCTTCCAGCACTTTCCATTCATTGTACTTTATCGCTGTGGCGACACACATTGATCTTGGCAAATAATACTTTTTATTATTGAACATTACCCCACGCACTCCATAATCAGATTTATTTCCTGTCCAGCATGTCTACGCTGAGGCCTATGAACAGATATGAGAGCAGATATAGACGAGAGAATTCTGCCCTATACTTGACGGGATAATATCCATGAAGAACACTCTATCGGAGAAGGAGACGGTATCTGTGTTTGTTGTGCCTGAGGAAAAACACCTGACCTCTGATATGGACTGACAAGTTCTCATAGAAATATAGGAACTGATAGAAAAGGAGGCCATTTGATCTTGTGGAGTGTCACAGACCACCTGTTCATCTGCTTACTTAGAGACCTATGCTTTATTCAGATCACTAAATTCAGGTGTTCCATTCACTTTCATGGTCACAGGTGTACAGAATGCTGCACCTAGGCATGCAGACTGCTTCAACAAACAGTTGTGAAAGAAAGGGAGCTCTCAGGAGCTCAGTGCATTCCAGCGTGGCACTGTGATAGGATGCCACCTGCTCAACAAGTTCAGTCATGAAATTTTCTCACTACTACTACTGATAGTGGTATTATAACATGAGCAACGCAGCTACGAGGTAGTAGCCCACATAAAATCACAGAGCGGGGTCAGCAGATCCTGAGGTGCAGAGTGCACAGAGGTCACCAACTTTCTGCAGACTCCCAAACTTCATGTGGCTTTCAGATTAGCTCAAGAACAGTGTGCAGAAAACACATTGTTCAAGTATTTATGATTAGTTTCCATCGCTGAGCAGCTGCATCCAAGCCTTGTGTCACCAAGCGCAATTGTGCTGGAAAGCGTTGCATTCACTGGTGTAAACAACACCACCACTGGACGGTGGAGCTGTATTCTCTGGAGTGATGAATCACACATCTCTGTCTGGCAATCTGATGGATGAGTCTGGGTTTGGCGGTTGCCATGAGAACGATACTTGTCTGACTATATTGTACCAAGTGGAAAGTTTGATGGACGGGGGATGGTGTGGGGCTTTTTTTGAGGAGTTGGGCTCTGCCCCTTAGTTCTAGTGAAAGGAACTCTTAAAGCTTCAGCATACCAAAATATTTTGGACAATTTCATAACAATTTCAAAACAGGTCTTCTCGTCCAACATCATTGTCTGGTAAGACTGGTCAAAAATTCCATAAACACTCCAACCTTTGTGGAAAGCCTTCCCAGAAGCTGCACAGGGAGGTCTGACATCATGTTAAATTCAACGGATTAAGACTGGAATGTCACTCAAGTTAATATGTAAGGGCGGTCAAGTGAATACTTTTAGTAATATAATGTGGCATGGATGATCAAAACTGCTATGTTATTAAATAAAAAGAAAATGACTCAGTGAAATAATAACTTACTCTGACACATGAAAAATACTGATAAAATAAAGATGGACTTGAGTAAATGTATAAAACCTTAATGTCTGACTAACTATTATTTTCATCTTGATTAGGTAAGCACCTCAGTTCTCTAAGCATCTCTTGACTGGAGTGGGAGCAAAGAAATAAGGATCAACCAGTACTTGAAGCCTTGAAACACTTGCAGCAACTTCATCTGCAAAATCAGTGAGAAATACCTGAAAACAATCAGAAATAAAGAAGAAGCCCTCCGAAAGCGCTCACTCAGGGCCAGCTCCCTCTCTACTCATCATTTCCTTTAAAGGGAATAGTAAGGTATTTTGTACAGTGGGGCAAAAAAGTATTTAGTCAGCCACCGATTGTGCAAGTTCCCCCACTTAAAATGATGACAGAGGTCAGTAATTTGCACCAGAGGTACACTTCAACTGTGAGAGACAGAATGTGAAAAAAAAAATCCATGAATCCACATGGTAGGATTTGTAAAGAATTTATTCATAAATCAGGGTGGAAAATAAGTATTTGGTCACCTCAAACAAGGAAAATCTCTGGCTCTCACAGACCTGTAACGTCTTCTGTAAGAAGCTTTTCTGTCCCCCACTCGTTACCTGTATGAATGGCACCTGTTTGAACTCATCATCTGTATAAAAGACACCTGTCCACAGCCTCAAACAGTCAGACTCCAAACGACGCCATGGCCAAGACCAAAGAGCTTTGGAAGGACACCAGGAAAAGTATTGTAGACCTGCACCAGACTGGGAAGAGTGAATCTACAATAGGCAAGCAGCTTGGTGTGAAAAAATCAACTGTGGGAGCAATCATCAGAAAATGGAAGACATACAAGACCACTGATAATCTCCCTCGATCTGGGGCTCCACGCAAGATCTCATCCCGTGGGGTCAAAATGATCATGAGAACGGTGAGCAAAGATCCCAGAACCACACGGGGGGACCTGGTGAATGACCTGCAGAGAGCTGGGACCAAAGTAACAAAGGTCACCATCAGTAACACACTACAACGGCAGGGAATCAAATCCCGCAGTGCCAGACGTGTTCCGCTGCTGAAGCCAGTGCATGTCCAGGCCCGTCTGAAGTTTGCCAGAGAGCACATGGATGATACAGCAGAGGATTGGGAGAATGTCATGTGGTCAGATGAAACCAAAGTAGAACTTTTTGGTATAAACTCAACTCGTCGTGTTTGGAGGAAGAAGAATACTGAGTTGCATCCCAAGAACACCATACCTACTGTGAAGCATGGGGGTGGAAACATCATGCTATGGGGCTGTTTTTCTGCCAAGGGGACAGGACGACTGATCCGTGTTAAGGACAGAATGAATGGGGCCATGTATCGTGAGATTTTGAGCCAAAACCTCCTTCCATCAGTGAGAACTTTGAAGATGAAACGAGGCTGGGTCTTCCAACATGACAATGATCCAAAACACACCGCCCGGGCAACAAAGGAGTGGCTCCGTAAGAAGCATTTGAAAGTCCTGGAGTGGCCTAGCCAGTCTCCAGACCTCAACCCCATAGAAAATCTGTGGCGGGAGTTGAAAGTCCGTGTTGCTCGGCGACAGCCCCAAAACATCACTGCTCTCGAGAAGATCTGCATGGAGGAATGGGCCAAAATACCAGCTACTGTGTGTGCAAACCTGGTAAAGACCTATAGTAAACGTTTGACCTCTGTTATTGCCAACAAAGGTTATGTTACAAAGTATTGAGTTGTATTTTTGTTATTGACCAAATACTTATTTTCCACCCTGATTTACGAATAAATTCTTTACAAATCCTACCATGTGGATTCATGGATTTTTTTTTCACATTCTGTCTCTCACAGTTGAAGTGTACCTCTGGTGCAAATTACTGACCTCTGTCATCATTTTAAGTGGGGGAACTTGCACAATCGGTGGCTGACTAAATACTTTTTTGCCCCACTGTATATATTCATTTTAGTTTCTTTGCCCTTTTGAAACTTGCTTTGAGAAGTTTATACTGCAGTAAAAATGGGTGCAAAGTGCAGGCTTTTTAATACTACTATTACGTAACAGAATATATAATATAAGTATAATTAATTTTTGTATTTATGTGGATTCATTCTTTATCTCGACAAAGCTTTCTTTGAAGATACATTTTGGGGTCAACTTGAAAGAGAGGCAGGTGGGAAATAAAAATTTGAGGTCAGAGGTCAAATGAGACATAGTATTTGGTAGGGATGGCACCGGTTCTGACATAAACGGTAGTAACCAGACCGAAAAGCAGCGCACATTTCGGTGCTTTATTTCGGTGCTTTTTTTTTCGGTGCTTTTTTTGTCCTGAGCTGTGATACACTTTAGATTCTACACTGTAAAAAAAAATCTGTCAAATTTACGGTAAAATACCGGCAGCTGTGGTTGCCAGGAATATACCGTGTAAAAAATGTGGAATCTGTAAAAGACAATACGGTATACTGGTTTTGTAACCCTAATTTTTAAGGTAGACAACGTATTATTTTACCAAAATCATGATAGAAAAAACCAAATATATTTGTCAATTATACAGCAATTTAATGTAAAAAATGCAACTTTCCATAGCTTTTTACGGATATTTGCAGTAAAAAAAAAGTAATAATATAATAATATTTACAGTAATTTGTTAATTTAACAGTAATAGGATAGACCCTATTATTGTAAATAACTGTAAAAATAACAGAAATATGTTAAACCTTATTAAAACCTTTGACAGTAAAAAACACAGTGAAATTGTATAACAAATTACAGCATTTTATTTTGACCAGATACATTTTACGGTAAATTCCTGGCAACCACAGCTGCCGGTATTTTACCGCTAAAAATACAGTACAATATGAGGAACATAAATGGTTTACCGTACATTTTACATTTGCAACCGCTAAATATAGAAAAATCTAAAGATGCTCATATACAACCAAGGTAGAGAATATTACTGATAAACAATGAGAAAATTTGACATACCATTTGAAAACAGACTAAACATATTATTTTCTCTATTCCTACAAAACAGCATAGATCTTGAGAATACAGCATGTGTCCATATATATGGCTGGTAATCCATGGAGGAATGAATAAACATGAAACAAAATATTACCTGCCCCTGACCTATCAACAGTAATGAGTCACTGGGTCCTGCCTTGGTGAAGGAAAGGACTCGGTGGAGTTTCTAATGCGCATGGTGTTGAAGATACAAGCTCTGCAGGAGTACTTCAATGTCCATCAGGAGTTCACTTTGGACTGGCAGGATCCCCTCTGCAGCAAAAAAAATGGACAAAGTTTGATCAGTGCTTGAGCAAAATGCACAGAAATGAACAAAACGTGCTGCCAAAACCAGATCTAATGATAAATGATTTCTTAAGTGTAAATTATACAGTTCTTAAAGGATAGCTATTGTCAAAATGCAACCTGGGCTGTTTTTTTCAGTTTTTTTTTTTTTACTGTAAACGAGACAAACATATCTAAAAGCATAATTACGACAAACAAGCCGTTTTTGAGATTGACCGTGATTTTGTTTTGTGGTCAATAGCCAGTGAATGGGAATACTAGGGGGCCGGGGCATAAATTTGAGCACATCAAAATCGATACAGTAAAAAAAACAAAAAAAAAAAAACAGCCCAGGTTGCGTTTTGGCAATAGTTATACTTTAAATCTACTTATGTAAAAGTTATACATAGACAACGCAGCCCTAATCACAATCATAATTTGTTGGAAAACGTATTTAAGTTTCGTATTGATTTATCATAGAACTTGAAGTTAATGGCTGAATGCATGGTGATGAGACCTATCATTCAATCTACATTTTATAGCGTATGAAACTGCTCACCTGGACATGAACCTGAGCTCGGCTGATTAAGATTAGTGTCTCCTGTCCATCTTTCTTTAGCAAAACTTGAATAATACCACTGCTTACCTCTTATTGAATCTTTGGGTGCAGACTTAATTGAAGAGCCTCGTATAAACAGGCAGGGTGTGATGTTTAGGGAAACCAAAGAATACAGCCGCCATCATTTCTGCCAGAAGACTCATTGGGTGCAACGAAGCTTTCATTGTGGACTGGCTAGATACCTTCTGCATTCAGAAGGAAAACAAGAAGGGCATACACCATAAACAATAATAACTGACAAAAATAATGAGACAAGAAATTAAAGTAACAAAATAAGTGCAAATCAAGTTTCCCTGTGTTACAGTGTAGCTGAATGTTTTTCAACAATTTGATTTACGGTAAAACACATACCAAATATTTCCAGCCAAGGTTTGTTTCAATCTTCAGCATTTTTTTCCTGCCATTGTCTTGAAACTGTTTCATCTGTCTCTCTCATTTGATGCTGTTTACAAAAACAAAACAGCAATATTGTAAAGGGAAAAAGGAAAATTAATTTAATGGAAAAAAAAAAGATTATGACCTGAAATCTCACCATTTCCTGAGAGTCACAGGTCCTTTGAGTATCCTTATGGTTTCTGCTCAAATTCAGTGTCTGAAAAGGGCAGGAACAAAACAAACCTTTTTAATCATAATAAAGACAAAATAAGATTTAGAGACAGACGACAAAGAAATGTGTAAAATATCTTCTTGAATCTGTTTACTTTACTAACCTTGAAAGAGACTCTTGGGTCTTAGCTGTGCCACCACCCTTAAACCTTAAAACAGATGGAGACGATATGCTGGCCTGGCTTGAAATTTCCATATTTGGTGCTGTAAAACAATATCACAAACAATAGATTAATTGTACTTTTTGGACCTTGGCCAAAGCATAATAGAAAAAACAGAAAGTCCTTCATGGCTATTGTGCAATGAAATCATAATACTTACTGGTTTGTTTCTCAGATGTCTCCACTCCTAATGATTGTAGTGCCTCCAGTACAATTTCAAGGATTGAGGCAGACAGGTCCGGCAGCACCTTAGTAATGGAACTCCTTATGCTGCCCCCCATTTCCAAGATGTCTGATAAAAGAATGTGAATAAAGGTCAATTTACACCAAGTGGTACCTTTGGTCTTAAAATATGAAGCTGATCTTGCTTGATACTACACTTTTATACAGTGTTTCGTAAGTACCAAACTAACAGCACCATTATTGTGACAGCACACTGTGTTTCAGTGGAACCATTTGGTACCCATACTTCATGTAAGATGTTAATGGATAGAAATCAATTAAGTCAATGGGTTTGACCAAAAAAATCATTTTATTTAAAACAGCTTACTATCACTTATGTCACACAGAACATCAGCAGGAGGCTCAGTAGAGGGCTCTTCTGATTTCTGCCACAGATCAGACTCTAGCAGACATCTCAAAGTCTCTCTTAAAGGCACATAATAGGCAAACCTATCTTTTCTGTTTTCATCTCTCCCTAAAAATATTTTCTTTGGTTCCGCATAGTTGAAGGCTTTTTTAAAGATCTGAGCTCTGGAGTGCACTGTCCTCAATGGCCCGGTATGACATGCAGAAAAAAGATCATAGCTTTTGACAGACTCACAGACTTTGTTGATGTCCTCCTCTGATAATGATGTGTCATCTTTTAACAGTGATGCAAGTTTACCCAAACTGTATGTCTGTCCCAACTCATGCATGTTCTGCATTTCCTCTACAATGTTCTGTATGGTTGAAGCAGGCAGTAGAAACTGACCCTGCAATTTTAAGTAGAATAGTGAAACGTTTCTCAGAAAAAGATCACAGAATTCAGGGGGCATTTCCATGTTATCTTCATGTGTAATAGACTGTGCAGCAGGCTCGGAAATCAAGGGTACAAAGTCATCTGATGTGGTTGGAACAGATGATGACTGACATGCAGACTCTCTATATAAATCACCAATGCTGCTGTCTGAAAACTCTGTGTTTACGTGACATGTGAGCAGTAAAAGATGATTTAACTCTAAAGGTATTTGTGCATCCTCTTACTGGACAAGTGACCACGTGTCCTTCCACAATATGGCTCTTCAGATGAGCTATTAACTCTTTAGAGTTCTGACACTGACGTTCACACATCGCCATTGCACATGTAAACGAAGAAACCACCACCACACCAGTGACATGGGTGGGGGCAGAGTGTCTTCGGTAAAAATGAGCCTTAAACGCGCCATACCTGGTGTATGTCTGCTTGCAGCCTGCTTCAATACACCGAAAGAAACAACGTGGCTCATTCCGATGCAGTTTACAATGAAGCACGTAGCCCCTTGATGACTGAACTACCTTACCACAGAAATTACACGTTAACATAACTCCATGTACTTTGGTAATTCCTCCCTAGCGAATTAAGCACGCCATATACAGAAACTAATCCAGAGCAATGCTTCCCTCGCAACAGTAATGCTAACTCAACTCACAAATGCTAACTAAATTCACAACCTCACTCATAAAAAACGAACTGCTAAAATTATCTATAAACGCTGGGCTGGTGGATTTTTATAACAGAGATAACTTGAAGTTGCATGTACTCACCTCACCTCGAACTAATTGTAAGCTGCCAGGATGTCTACAAATTCCGAAGATGCTGTGGTCCAAGCAGCAATAAATGGCGCTAATATACGAGTTCAAAACTGTGTCCGTTAGCGAAGCCAACTTGAGTCTCCTGCATGAAAAAAAGAGCGGTTGGCACACAGCTCAGCAGCGCGCCGTGCTATTGGTCATTTTCAGGTGACGTCATCCCGCAATGTAACGTCGCTCTTTGTTTCTTTAGGAGGTTCGAATTTGATCAGAAGTCACGTCTGCAGACCGCTGCAGCCACGTCTTACCTTGCTTCCCCTTTTTTTTGGTGAAATGGTTCGCTCATACTGCACAATGTTGCTACCAGATTTTTTTTCTCTGCAATTCGAACGTAAAACGTCTGTACACAGTTTACCAGCAGTTTAGCTACCAATCAACAGCGATCACACAAATTCAAAATTTAAGGCCGACCCACTTAAGGTGGTCTGATAATATGGCGTGAAACACAACAACATAAAGTTGTTTTAAAATAATAATTAAAAAAGATTATTGAAATCAATTTTATTCACAACCATAAACTTTATTTTTAACATCTTCTTTTGCTGTTGATTTTTTTATCAGAAGGTTAACAATGATATACTGCAGGCCTAACTTTTAATCTGTATATCGTCTTTCACTGCTGATATTTGCTTTTTTTTAATGGTATGTACTGGTTGTATTATTACGGTGGACCCTATTTTTTAACATCTTGTTTCTGTAAAAATGAATGTTTTTGTTTGCTTAAAAATCTACAGCTTTATACTGTGAATTCCAATGTGCACAACCCCAAAAGATGTAGTTTTACTCAAATAATACCGTAAAATCTAAGTTTTTCAGACATTTTCAACATTACAATATGTAATTGTAAAATGTATGCATATTTATTTGTTTTCACAGAAAATATTTATAATTTCAACATTTTATTACAGTAAAAAACAAAGTTTTATCCAGTCTCACAATTAACGGTTATTCAATCTATTTAATACAGTAAAAGGAAGTTTTTGATTTTACGCTCCATTACCGTTGGAATTTGACGGTGTTTTGCTGTATATTTTACTGACTTTTTTTACAGTGTAGCCAATCATTTTACGTTTCCGAGGATAGTAGGCGGGGCCAGGTACGTACGTTCTTATAGAGCAGAGCTACAGATTAAAAATGCCCAAGGCAAAGCGGTCAAAAGTCTGGCTGTACTTCACAGCAAAAGATGCAAACTCAGCAGCAACAAGTGCTTTAAGCTGATACTGTGATACTGTCAAAGGAGGTAACACCTCAAATCCGATGAAACACGTGGCGACACATAGCGTTTTTTTTAAAAGCCGAAAAATGCGCCGTATTTGATAGCTTGCTGCGAGACCTCACACCGAGCACATCTACTGCGGGTGGGTTGCCTGTTATCAGACCCGGAGTTACCAACATCCCCCAAAAACCGGAGGAGTAGAGTCCTGGCCCCTAGCCCTGCCAGTGTAGCAGAAATGATGACGGATGATGATGGCAGCAGCAGCCGTTCTTCTCTGGGTCAGTAGCTTAATGTTGTTCGTGTCTAATTTACGTTGCGTAGGCTAACCACGTTATTACATTAATGCATGTAAGGTGAACTAGCAAACATCATCATAGCTACATGCGGCTGTCTTCTTGTTTGATGGCAGATACTCCCTTCACCCTGGCCAAAAAGGCTAAAATGACCAAAGAAAAAGTGGAAAACAGTTAAACATGAGAGGTTTTTGGACAAAGTTTGTGTTTTTTCCATTGTTTAAGCACTGCTTCCAGCCAAGAGTGATGCCATATATGCCCCATAGCTGCAGAAAAGGCTAACATTGTTATCTTTTTACAAAAAACCAGCTGAATATGAGAGGTTTTTTGACCAATTTTGTGTTCTCCATTCTTTAAGCGCCGGTTTGAGCACCGTTTAAGCACCGGCACCGTTTCAAAAGTACCGGTCTGGCACCGGTATCGGATAAAACCTAAACGATACTCATCCCTAGTATTTGGATGCAAGTGATAATGCGTTTTTTAGAATCCTGATAGACCAGTATCATTTCCTAATGATGTCAATGTAAACAAAGGCAGTGAGATTTGAAGCAGTTTTAAATATAAAAGACATTTTCTGAAAGTTTGAGTTTGTTTGAAGAAGAGGTCAGAGGTCAGAGGTCCAAGGTTATGTGATATTTAGAATATCATTCCCTATATTCCTATATGTTGTCAGTTCAAACAAATGCAGTAAGAAAAATTAGTTTCAAATAGCACTGAATAAAATTATTAGCACTTTGACCTTGAGATAAATCTTTTGACCTTGAAAGACAGGTCAGAGGTCAAATGTGACGTGGTATTTGAAATCTTTATATGGTACTTTCTGTCATGGATCGCTGTGTGGCAGGCGGGAGATTGGACCCAAAATGCAGGACTCACTACACACGTGGATGAACTCAAAATGCAGCTTTATTTCCTGACACAAAGGAAATGGTACAAAACTAAACTAGGAAGCTCTAAACACACAAGGAAAACACGGGGAAACGCACACAACAGTAAGGGACGACACAACACTGAACAGAGAGAGACGCTGACCTACATACACAGAGGGATAACAGGGACATGTGGACACATGAGGAGCACAAATGACACAGATAACCATAAGAGGGGAAGACCAAACACAACTTGACAGACACTGACGGAGACTATCAAAGTAAAACAGGAAGTACACAGACGTGGACCGGAGAGGGAGAGAGAGAACACGCAGGAGCACGAGGGAAAGAGGGCAGACATGGCAGGCTGGGAAAACAAGGCACAAGAACTCACACAACAATATAAACGCAGACACCCAGGGGGAGGCACAGAGAGCAACAACACGGGAAATCTAATAAACAATACTGAACAGAATAACCTAGGAAACCTAGAATAATCCTTAGCATAATGCAAAAAATGACAAAAAACACAGGAAACTCAAACCGATGGGTAAAAATGACCCAGGACCATGAAACTTTATATATCTTGACAACACACCACACACAATAGTTTCTAAGACTTTTTTATTTTAATTTTCAACAATAAATCATTCAGTTGACCTTGAACACTTTGGTAGACAAAAACAAAATTTTAATGGATCATGAACATGACCTCACTTTACACCAAGTTTATAAGTCTTTTACATTTTTTAAGTCTTACCAGAATCCATGCAAAACATTTTGAGTTACTGTGTTTACAGACAGACACTCACACACTTCCTTGGCAGAGGTAACTACTCTCTGGACGCTTCATTTGGTGCATCTTCTAGCACCAGTTGGGCCTCCTTTTGCCTTCAGAGCTGCCTTAATTCATCATGGCATAAATCCAAGAAGGTGCTGGAAACATTCCTCAGAGATTCTGGTTCACATTGACATGATAGCATCAGACAGCTGCTGCAGATCATTTGGCTGTGAGTCTCCCATTCCAGGAAAACTCGCTATTTTCAGTGTCAACAGCCTGAACTGTCGATCCAAGGCAGGATGGATCCTGCTTTCATGTTGTTTATGACAAATTCTGAGTCCACCATCCAAACGTTACAGCAGCAATCAAGACTCATAAAAAGCAATGTTTGGTGATCCTTTGTAAATTGTGCCTTCTGCTGCTGTAACTCATCTGCTTCAAAGTTTGATGTGTTGTGCATGAGATGCTCTTCTGCATACCTTGGTTGTATGGAGTGGCTTCGTATCACAGCAGTCTGGCCATCCTGGGACCTCTGACATCAACACTTTTGCCAGTAGAACTGCTGCTCACTGGATATTTTTTGGCATTCCCTGTAAATGCTAGAGATGGTTGTGTAGATAAATCCCAGCAGATTCTGGAATACTCAGAGCAGCCCGCCTGGCTAAAAAAGAACACACACACTATGTTCAAAGTCACTTAAAATCACCTTTCTTCCCCAAACTGATGGTCAAATATGAACTTCAGTAGGTTGTCTTGACCATGCATGAATGCCTAAATGCACTGAGTTACTGCCATGTTTTGTTTTGTGCAGCTGAACAAAGTAGGCAGTAATTTTCAAAAGGGAAAATAATGCTGAAATTAAATAAGTAAAATAGATGATTATACTCTAGTCCCAGAGTTAAATGAAAAAGTAAAAGGGTGCAATTAATACAGTAAACTAAAAATACTGCCTGTTTTTATTGTATTAATGGTATCAAAATTCATTTACTTCACGTCATTTGTTTATTTCCTCACAATTATTGCACTTTCGGTCCTCCTTAAATCGGCATGAGAAGATGACAAAAATAAGTTAACGGTTCAGTTCCACAGCTGTGGATTAAAATGAATCAGCGATTCATTTTCACAAATCTCTCCTCATCAGAGTAGCACTTCATTGCAAAATTATATTCGTTACATTAACAAATGTGTTTCTGGAGAGGGCTTTTTTTCCCTTCTTCTTCTTTTGGAAGATCTGATGGCAGAGCATGGAAGTGCCTAATTAGGCTGCTGTCCAGGAGGCTACAGCGTGTGTGAGAAACGCCCTATCTCTGGCATTTAATCTAAGCCTGTCACATCCACTTTGCCTCTCCCTCAGCCCCCAGAAGTGCTTTGAACGCATGGCTGAGGGGACACCTGAACACGTCGCTGTAATTTTCTCTTTCGCACTGATATCCCTCTAACATGACACTGGCTGATGGTCTCACCGCCTGCCTTGCTTGTGAAATAATGAATCAAGTGCCATATTGTAGTGGAACCAGTGTGTTTGGGTGTGTTGATGCGTGTTCGTTAAATAAAAGGGAACGAGCAGACGCTGTTACAGGTAGGGAGTCACGTATAATTGGACAAACTAAACAATCACTTTGACACAATATATTTTTAAAATTAATTATCTTTTTTTAAAATGATTTTTCCAAGTGACAGACTTGAAAATTTAACTGTCTTCTATTGATCGCAACATACCAATGAGGCATGGAACAAAGGGGACACAAAACTACCGAGACAAGCGCTGTGTCAAACATGGGGTGCGTCTGACAGGCGGGAAAAAAACAAAACAATTAGGGCTCTCACGGGGTGACAAGACATCCTAGAAACTTATTATTTGTCAAGTCATTCACATGTTTCTTTTTCACTGGTAAGATGGACACCAGAAGGGGCATTGTTGAACTCTGAAAAAGCAGAGCTGGGATCAGAGGAACACCTCATTCCCCCCCAAAAAATCAAAACAAAACGAAATCACAGGGGTTTCAATCCTGGGGAACATTTCAGCTTTGTAAATTTTGATTTTGCCATCACTCCAAAACAAATTTGTGTGCAATCATGGCACTGAAATTAGAAAAATTTGTTTTTTGTTTTGTTTTTTATGAAAACAAAAGAGCTGCAACATCTGCTTCTAGAACAATTTTTCATTTCACTGCAGACAATCTACAATCCTGGCAATGAGCAGTTTTCAACTAATTTCCCCTCAATAAACAGTCTAGATGAAAAGATACAGCCTGAGGAAAAAGGCAGTACGAATTTTCTTCCGAAACTTTTGTGAACTCCTCGTGGGTAGTAAATATCTGGCCTTTGAAGTCAATATTTCACTTTGTGCTCAAATTAACTTTGTTTTCAAATTCGCTTGACCCAAAGCAGCCGAAGAAATGTTGACTGTGAGCTCTGGAAAATTACAAGTGGAGAGTGGAAGATTTTTGTTTTGTCACGCGTGTTAAAAAGAAAAGAGCTACAGATGTCGTCAGGAAATAGTTTTTGTTGTGCTTGGCTTTTAAACCCTCTGAAAACTAAAGTAAATCCTGAGGATATCTGTGAATCCAAGTTAGATTACGAGAACCTTGTTTGTTATTTATTTAGATTTTAGCTGCTGAAATTGATCTCCCAGCCTCATCGGTGTGATGGGGTGTTCCTATCAAGTGTTGACGCAACATTAACTGTTATTGAAAGTTTAGCAGTACTCTTTCATTTATTTTGGTGTTGCGCTACTTGTACATGTGCATAAAGGCAAAGACAAAACCAGAAAGACAACCATTTGTATGTAAAACACTGCAAAACTGCTAAATAGCGTAGCCCATCCAAATGGGATTTCAAGGCCTTTTAGGTCACTCGCAGCTGACACTTTTATAGCTATGTGATTAAAGCAATAAAAATAACATTATGACTGACATAAGCTATATTAACAAGAGCAACATGTTGCTTTACCTTTTCAGTGGCGATGTTCACCTTGCAGCATGGCTGCACTATTTGCACTACTGCAAATAAAAAAATCTTAAGGTGTGACAAAGAAATCCCAATCGTACTTTCTTTGCATTAAAAAAGTTTTATTTGTGTAAGGCCTCAAGGTTTCTGGAGGTCTACAAGTCCCCCCTGTGACCACTTAGGCTGGCCACTTGGATTTAAAACAAGGAACCTTAAAAAAATGTTCTGTTTAAGTCTTAGGATAAACCCGGCTACCAGGTAATATGCTGCAAGTCTGAGGTAGACACCATCCCCGGGGTTAGGGTTAAGGCCTCATACTACTTGCAACCATCTGGCACTTACCAGTCACTAAGGAAAAGTGTGTATTCCTGGCTCGTTGGTGAGTGGTTCAATTCACTTTTATTTATATAGCACCAAATCACAACAACAGTTGCCTCACGGTGGTTTATACTGTAATGTTGGAGCTTGATGGAGGCTACCCATATGGAAAAGAAATAGTAAAAACTTATATGTGATTACTCATGAAAGTGGCCACTTTCTCATTACTTTCGTACATTTTCATTATATAATTTTTCAAGGGATCTTATATCTGTTTTCACTCTTATATGCTTTTCATACAAGTTTCACACAAGACAGATACAAACTTTATAAGATTTATATATATCTTTTCCATATGGGTACTGACAGTCCCTCTCTCGTCTTTAAATGATGACATGTGAACCCTGTTTCCGGGTCCAAACTACTCTGCGTTTATTAAAGCTGTTGTGTTTTTAACATGTTTTAATGCTTTGTATCTTGTTCTATTTAATCTGAACAAGCCCCTAAAAGCAGTCAGTGATCACTGTCGGCTTCTCTGGGTTTTTATTACCACTGTTTATTTTAAAGCTCGGTTTTTAAAACCTTACGATGTAACTACAGACTTAGACTTAGAACTTTTTGTCATTTTACAGTTGCTTGCACAATGAAATTATGTAACAAGACCACAAGGTGTGAAAGTAAAAGACAATATACAAAACACTATGTATACCAAGAACACCATGTACACTAGAATATACTAAATCATAAATAAGGGTGGAAGGGCTATGGAAGTTGCACATCTGCCAAAATATTGCACAAAAAAGACATCAACATAATAAATGCCAAATAGCAGCAACAGAATACTAATATGATTGTATGGAAGACAACTGCTCAAACTCTGAATTTGCATTAAAGTCTGTTGGTTTTGCACCTGATGGATCTGAGCCTTTTTCCAGGATTATCTCAGTTGTTCTCCTGACTGAAGTTTGTCCGTTTACAACATCCTGCCATGCAATAACATTTGTCCCTAACCATTGGGAACCCTCACGTTAACTTTTATCAAATGGAAAAAAGTTAGCGTTCATCTTCCTGCTTCACTGTGTTTATATTATGCTAACCATAGCCGTGTAGCTTGCCACCATGTATATACCAACTAGTCCAACTTCAGTAACCCTACAAACGTCACTGCTATTTAGTTTTCTGTCTTCATTTATGTTGGAAGTGGTGGCAGAGCTGTACGTTTTAATTTTTTCAGAAATCCCTCTGTCAGAACATGCTATACCATGTTTAGAAACTACCAAGCTAACTCCCTGCTAACTTCTAACTCATAAATTCTGTTTTCATTGATGCCTGGATGTTAAACTTAATTGTTACACCTGGTAGAGCAGGAATGCTGATCATTTTATTAAAGATGAAAGAATTTAGAGTTTGTAGCTTTCAGTGATGCCGCAGTGTTCGTTTGACTTTGGGACCTGAAGCGGAGTGTGGATCCGGAAACGACTAATGACTCGGACTTAAAGACTGGATTGCAAAGAAAGTGGAAAAAAATGTGTATTCCATGTCCACTTGCTAGCATGAAGTTGGTTGCAAACAGGTTACACGGAAAATCTTCTTGTGATTGCTTTCTTAGCTAGTGGTTTGCTGGAGTCTCCCATAATTTACATCGAAGATATCATCATCGACTGTGTGACTGAGGACTTTGCTTGTTCGGCTTTGAATTCTGGAATGAGACAACAGAGCTACTATCCATAACATGTAACTGCAAATTCTCCATCTTTCCATTAGTCCAGAACACAGCACCCTCACTCAAAATTCATAAACTGATTTGGAACAGAGTAAACGAAATACAGTGTGAAAATGTTCCTAAAAACAAAGTTTCCTTCCAGCACCCCAATAACTGTGCATTTGTTATCACTGTTGCTAATTTGTAGTCTTAAACATGTCGTGGTTTTATCAAATTTAATTTATTCACCTCCTTGTAATTAGGGTCATGGCAGAGGCATGTCAGATGTTTTGCTGATTTTATTTTCAACTTTAATAAGCCAAAACCCAAACTATTTGCATGCACCGCGTGTTTCTTCCTCCTTGATAGGTGTATTTAAATCTGTGTTTACTCATTCCAGCCTCATCATCTGTGCTTTCCTTGTTGGGAGTCCTGTGAGACTGCTGCAAACATAAAGCAAAACACGTCGCAGAGTCAGTGCAGGCTTCTGCGTGTTCTCCTTCAGGGATCCTGCCTGCCTTTCTCATCTCTGCTCCACGGCCGCTGACCACATTAACACTCGCAGGTGTAACCTACGGCGAGCCCCAGTTAAGCCCGTCAGCCAGCTGCCACCACGGTGAATGCTGTCTCAGTGGTGCTGGGCTTTAATAGATGATAATCACAGCAGGACGTAGGAGGGCACATCAACACGATTTTAATAGCTTCAGATGGAT
The DNA here is from genome assembly GCF_057382095.1 of Aulonocara sp. 'chitande type north' Nkhata Bay. Taxonomy (NCBI): domain Eukaryota; kingdom Metazoa; phylum Chordata; class Actinopteri; order Cichliformes; family Cichlidae; genus Aulonocara; species Aulonocara sp. 'chitande type north' Nkhata Bay. The sequence goes on from NC_141345.1 coordinate 19,106,732, forward strand.
GTGTCTGTCTGTAGAGCAGGACGAGGAAAAGAGACAGCGACATAAGCACCTACTCACTCTGACTCTGAGGTGACCTTCTCCATAGAGACAGGGAAATGTCATCTCAATTAGGCCAATCACATGCTCTGTTTCTGTCACGGCTGGCCCAAGGAACGCTCTGAGGAGTTTTGACAGCTGGATGCTAAGAGCTCAAATTGCTCCATTAGAAACATTTTGATTTGAAACATATATAAATCTAAAAGTGATCCCTGATGTCACAGGTTAAACATACCGGCTTTGTAAGTGGCTGGCAGCAGCATGCTCCCATTCATCCCGTCTATAGGTGGTCCCATTTATTTACGTCTGGAGAGAGGCTTTAAAATGAGGCGATTGCAAATAAACTGAAACTCTAAGTGCATGTATTTAACCATGTTTAAACAAACTAGTGTAGGCCAAGAGAGGGAGGAAGAAAAAATGAATCTCTGCATGTGACACCAACCGGCAAGAGAGACTTTCATTTAAATCATTCAGGTGCCCTGTCATTGCATTTCTAATTTTAGTTTTAATCAGCGAGCTGATATATCTGCATTGTTAAATCAGAAACCTCATATACCTGTTAAGCCGGATCGTTAATCAAGTGATAATCATTCCAATATTCATTTTCTCCCTGGCATGAAAAAAGCCTCCCAGATACTTAGATATGTACACATGAGCACACACGCGCTCACTCAAATCAGAGCTTTTCACCCTCACATGGCCTATTAAACAACACGTAATGGTGACCTTGGTTTCGCATAGAATATGAAATAAGCCGGGCTATTATTTCATTAATGCAGAGAACGTGTAGCCCTTCAAGCACTTTAGTTTCTGCCTTAACATTTAACCGTTCTTTATTGCTTGCTGACTAGGCTCAAGACAGCAAGGTCAATTACCAAGGGTTCCCCTCAGAAGGTGCTTTACCTGCCTCATCATTTTGCATACAGTCTTCAAAAAGTGACCATAACGACCCCTGTAAACGCCAGGCGGAGGGATCAAAGAGCTCATCGCTTGTTTTGACACACTACTGTTTTGTGATTTTTATTATTTTTTATTATTTTTGGCCAGTGCTGGGGAATAAAAATAAGCAGGGAGAGTGCTGTAAAAAGGTTTAACATCTTAGCGTGTTAAAATATTCCGCGTGTGACTCGAACAGAGGGTCACTACATGAAAAATGTTATAGACCACGTTATTTAAGGCTTCCGGAGAAGAATAGCAGCTTCCCCCTCAAGCAACATTTGAGGGAGACTAGGAGCTGTGTCTGCAGCTGGCACTGCAGTTTAAGTGCGTCCAGAGCAGAGGATTGTAAACAGCAAACACCCATCAAATTATTTGTATAGCCCCCCCTTAATGACACCGGGCGACACATCACTAATCCACCCTCTTCTCACCACCTCTCTCAAAATGCGTGCACGCGCACACAGGAACGTCACACACAAGTTGCCTCATAAATTTCTCACCTTGCACCATCTAAAGTAATCATACGGGGCCATGCATGACACACTCCCCCCAACACCCCTTCGGCCTCACACCCCTGTACTGACAGAACCTTAATCAAAGGTCACACCAGAGAGAGGGAGGGGAAAGAAATGCACCGCTCTAATTGTTACATGCCTAATTTAGTAGAACATTGCATAAGCTTTGGGCTGTTGTCTGCCATTGATTTATGTTATTGCAGCCCTATTGACTTTCACAACAGTATTCAGTGAGCTATTCCCTTCTAATGTTTACTACACTGGATCTGGCTATTACATCATAGACAATAACTTAAACATCAATGTACCTACATGATAGGAGATGTTGCAAGATAAAAATGTTTGTCTCACTGGAAGCAGAACTGCCAGAGACCCCCTCATGCCTATGTAATGTAATGCTTCCAAAAAGGAATGATATTAGACGAATTTTTCATCTATTGTCCTCAGACAACTACATCTGGCTCCTGCCACCCTACCCCAAGGCATTTGCTATACGAATTTGAAAAGCACACTCAGCTGACAGTTGCTTTTTTCCCCTTTTCTTTTTCCTGCTTGCGAATGCCCCATACACCCTGGAAACTAATTAACTGGACATTTACTTCTGTCGAGAGCCAGCGACTAAATGCCCAAAGTTCAGCTTCTCCGAACTCAAAAAGAAATCAGTCTTAAGCTGCCGTTAACAAAAATGTCACTTATGAAAAGCAAGGGTTTAATATGCGTCTCTGCTCACATTTATATGCGCACCATTCACAGCTTGAAACAACTTAATGGACTTTTAAGTAAAGAGAAGGCTTTACAAAAAAAAGACTGCACGCAATCCTTGAATTTTAATGTTTATTTTTCACAGGTGGTCTTGAAACACTCCTAAAATTTCCCATTTCTCTCTCTCGCTCTTTTTTGTTTGCTTTTGATGGGAGCCGCTGATTATTTTGCACATTTTCATTTGAACTTAACGAGGTCAGATGTGCACGCGAGGCTCGACGATGCTGCGAGGAAGATGGAGGTGAGGATGAATGAAGCAGGATATTGACTAAGATGCAACTTCCTGAATGAAAATAAAGAAATAAATGCCGCACTATTGATTTACTATTTAAGATTCCCATCGAACTTAACGCTTCCTACCTTGACACTAAAAGGGTGAGGACTTGGAAAATAGATGGAAATCCACTCAGGCTGAGTTCTGCCAGGTGGAAGCGCTATTCAATGCAGCATCTCAAACACAGATAGCTCGCTTTGACAGCGCTAAACATAACCCTCCACTCCCCCACCACCGCCACCCGCCCTGTTCAACACTCGATGACAAACATCCCTGGAGTCGAGCTTGTTGGCCCTGATTTCACCTGCTGCTGTTCTGATTGTGTTTGAGCAGGCCGCAGTGTTAGCTCAGCCTCTCACAACCCACTGAGAGCTACATCCTTTCTTACAGGATGCGGAAACGTTTCTTTATCCTCCTCTTGAACTTTATGTTACATTTGTATGACTAACAAATATCCCTTTTTTGCAGAAAGCTCCCCACCCCACTCTAAACATGAATTGTGAAAGCAGCTCAGCAGCAGATCTGCACAATGAAGTCTCACCCCCGGTAATTTGCCTCAGGCTCCATGTGGTTTCAATCATTGTCAATCATTTAGTTTAATGCACTTCGGAAGACTGAAGAGGACCCGTGTCACCGCTCCGAGCTGCGCAGCCTCCTACCTCTTCTCTGAGCCGAAAGATAAAAAACAACAAACATGCACTCTAAATTGGTTCCTCTGAATATAATTACTATTCTCCGGGTAATTCCCCAACCACGCCCCCCCCTTTCCCTTTTCTTTTTTCCCCCTCTTCCATCTTTGCTCTCTTCAGATGTGCTCATTTGAATAGGAAGCAGGAATCATGTCCCTTTAATATATGATGTGTTTTCTTTCTTGGACAGTATTATGGAGCCCTTACAGAATAGTTGTAGGAATAAAAACGTCACTGAACATAACGCCCCGATATACTGTAGGACCGTAGACACTGACTATGCTAATGAACGCTCCGTGCAGCCTCATTATGAGCCGTGGAGAGAGCTCGTTTTTCTTGGCTATTTTCCCAATGAAGTATTGCTTGAGGTGGGAAACTGGGCAGAGGTCTATGGTGTGTGGATTGTAAAAGAAGGAAAAAAGAAATAGGGTAAATGAAGAGCGAGCGATCGTTAGTTGGTGTGATTTATATATATATTAAAGGTCGACGTGTGTGTGCGTGTTTCGTGCATGCGTTGGCTATTTCGGTTTACCAGCTCTTGACAAATGAACAGCAAATTAGTTGTCTGTGGGCATTTTATGGACGTAATTATGGCTTGAGTTTCCCCGCCACTCCAGGGACCTCACGTGGTTTAAACTTAATTCCCATCCAGTTCAGAAGTGGGAAAACAGACATCCTGTGTATCCCTTTTATTTTTTCTTTAATGTGATGCACATGGCTAATAAATTAGATGAGTATGTATAACAATTTTATGCACAACTTTTCCAATTTTTTTTAATGTAATAAGCTCAGGGTCCTGAGACAAAAACTGAGCACGCCAATTAAGACACTCATCTTCTCCCTCTCTTTATCTTCTTCTGTTTTTTTTTTTTTTTTTGGCTTTTTGCTACAGCCTCTTCTTCTCTCCTGATTATTTCTGATGCTGCAATCTCCTAGTCCTACCCCCCATTCCCCATCAGCATCTCAACCTCGTAATTAGCCGGCATTAATTAGATGCACTGGCATAATTGTTAATCATTGGTTACGCTGGAAACATCTTGGAGAATGAACAGAATGCCAAGTAAGGCACAAGGAGAAAAAAGGGAAAAAGGAAACACAACTTTGTAGCAGTGAGAGCGGGAAAGATAGACAGAGAGGTGGAAGATTGTGTGTAGATGGGAAAGCCTCAAAGAAAATGCAATCCAATGTGATTAATTCCCCAAGACCTCAGTTTCCCTACTTAAGCCCGTGGAGATGGCAGCAGCAGTGAGATGAGGTTGGTAATTCATTAATGGATCTGAGTCCTGATATTATTACTGCACGCACTCCAGAGGATGGTTTTGAGAGTTAAAACAAAGCTCGAAACCAAGCTAAGTCGTGGATTATAAACACTCATAAAGGCCACCGCGACGGATCGCTAAACTAGAAAGTCATGGGGATAGTTTGCTTATGGAGTCCCCTCGGCTCGCGGGCGCTGACTGCACCACTGCCTGTCCATCTCCGATTACCGTCTAATCGAATTCAGCCTCATGTCTGGCTGCTCCCGTGGGTCTGCTCTCGCGGTCGACTTCTGTGATAAAACATAAAAACAAGACACCGCCATTTCATTGTGGAACAAGTCAAAGGGGACGTCGGAGACCTGCATCGCCTCTCTTTAGTTATCTGTCTTTCTTTTGCTCCTTTTTATGTGCTCGTTTGCATTTTCCTCTCTGCGTTTGTCTCTCCTCCTCGCCCCGTCTGCCAGCGTGTTGAGGACGGCGGCAGAGTTTGGAAGTAGTCGACTGAGCTTTGGCTGTGTCATCAGGAGTCAGGCCGGCATCTTGCAGAGGTTACGTGGCTCATTCTTTATTCTCCGTGTCAACTGCCCGTAAATGTTTATAGCTTTGTGGTAAGACCTCAGCTATTCAAATTATCTTGTCACAATGCATCCCTGAGCAGGAATAAAGCCCTCCTTTATGGGAAACTGTAAACAGTCGCTGTGTGCTTCATGGGGAACAATACCCATTTATAAGAGTCCAGCAGAGGCCATGTCCAAAGGGGACAGTAAACTTTTCTCTGTTTTTTTTTCTTCCTGCAGCTTTCCCCTTTCTTCCTCCCTCCTCTGTTTTTTCCTGCCTTTTTCACCCTCCTTTCCCAGGGCTTGGCTGAGATCAGGCCGGGCTTTAATGAGAGCTGCTGCCTCAGTCTGAGCCCTCCTCTCTATGCAGCTCCATGAGCCTCGTAATCCGCCATCGATCCTTCCGTGAGTTGTTGCTGTCAGCTTTCTGAAATAACAGAAAGAAAAACAAAACGCCATTCCAATTAGTCCAGGTTATAATTGGGTATTATTACAGTGCTGGAGCAGGACTTGGCAGAGCGAGACACATGTCATCGTCCCCCTTCCCACCCCACCCCTCGCAGCAAAGCCCCTCCGAGAGGTCGGGAGTGACACGGTGCCCTTCTTGCCAGCCCACATCCTGACCTTCTTGCCAGCTCATATCCACAAGCAGAAAAGCTCTCGCTGCCACAGCTCACGACACAGAGCCAAGTAAACACTCCATTTAAATGTGACTGTAATCCTAATTACACACGGACAACCGTTCGGTAAGAGATTGCTTCCTTGCTTTTATATAAACGTGTACCTCTAAAGAAATGGACTTTGCTTGGCAGAATGTCTGCTGACTTGCTCAAAAAAGCTCAAGGACAGTGGAGGGAGATAACCACTCCAAGGAGGAGCAGTGTTACAATATGCCTCTCAAAGCTTTTGTCCCATCAGTCTGTCTCACCTTTGAGTAACACCTTTGTCGCCAGACAACTTCTGATTCTTTGCTCTGCCTTCACGGTGCTGAAGTTGCACAATGGAGTGAATCTGAATAACAAAGAGGGGCAGTTAACGAATGAACCTCACATTCATTTTCCTCGGATAATAGCCGCGCAGGCTAATATGTGGTATCATTCATTTATTAGGCTTTTTTCTACAATAAACGCCAGTGAATCCTGGTCGGTGCTGCTATTTTTAAAAAAGGACCGTTTATCACCCCTGAAAAATATGAGAAATCAGACAAAATTGTTTCAGCAAAAAATAGGAGTAATTTTGCAAAGTTTGAAACCAAACTGATTTTGCAGTTTGCTTGAATTTCATCTCAGATTCCAGGAAAAATAATCCTCAGAATAGTTGAATTACTGGACGAAGCCAGAAAAAAACAAACGCACGGCCTTCCAGGATCCAAAGCCAGTGAAAATAAGTAACATTTGGTACAAAAACTCACAAGTGTTAGAGAGGCTTAAATGAGTCTTCACACTCCTCTCTGAAGTGTATTCAGAGAATTGAATTACACCCCTCTAGAGAGACGGAGTGGAGAGAGGAGAGCGTGGGGGTGGAGGGGGGGCAAGAGACAGAGACGGAAAAAAATGGAGACACTGAGCGAAATTGGAGTTTGCTTTGCGTTGTGTGGCTAACAATGTGGAAATACAGTTTTCTGGCACTGAAAAGAGCAAACACCAGGAGTATCAGCTCACAATCGAGCCGAGGCTGGCGGTGTTACTGTACCGTGCGTTGCTATGGCAACAGCTAAACCAAGTGATGATGTGAGGTAGCCTGATTGTCACAAACACGGTCACCGAGACCTGGCTGTCAAGCTGCTCGGGTGGAGAGGAAGAGGGGGGTGAAAGCACTCAGAGCACTTACAGAGGCTGTTCTTTTCCCTCGGTTTACCGTAGCCTTATCCCTCCAACTGCCAAGCCCGGCTTCGTGAAGGAAAGGCCGACTACTCCACACTTTTATGCCATGTCTGAAGCAACCTGTGTAAATCTGTGTGGGCTGTTTGAAGCGCCTCTGATTTGTAGCATCAGGTCTTCTGAGACTTTGATGTCAGAGAAACGGGGGGGGGGGGGGGGGGGGGGGAGTGCAGTGTAGCTGTGCCATTAAAAATAGTTTTCCTGACTTTAATGTGCTGATTAATTATTCTGTGTGAAAAAAGAGCCTTTCTGTTTCCTTCTCAGTAGCTATGGAGCCGCAGACCATGAAGGTGTTTAATAAAAAACAAGGGAGCGACTGATGATCTTTGTCCCTGCTGTCCCAGGGGGAGGTAGGCGATGGGCAGCGGCCACCTGCTACTGGGAACACTGCACTTTACTGGTGCCATGAAAAGACAGAGGCAGCTCTCCACAGGCCAATCAAACTATACTAACAGCTGGCCAGCTGCCCTCCTCAGCCATGCTCTCTTTCCATCTCTGTCTCTCTGTCTCAGTTTGTCCCTTTCTCTGTGCATCTTTCACTCAACCCCCGCCACAGTCCTTTCTCATCAACCAGTGGTGTGATAGCACCGCAGAGGAGCATCTCCGTCGCTCTACTCCCTTGGCTACAAATATTTACTGTGGTGTCCTGATTTATTCTGGGTTAATTAGTGAAAGTTAAATAGCTATCATCGGCATGATTCTGAAAAAACACAAACTCGGACATGCACGCACACATGTGTGCTGACAACTGGCTGTCTCACACAAGCTCGACGCCAGCTACTGACCTGCCCTCTAGCCCCCAAAGGCATAATGTGGTTTATTATAGACATGTGAAGACTTAATTAGATGTGTATAATGCATGCCGTCCAGGGACTGCTTGCTGTAGTGCTGTATAAAACCCAGGCTGTGTTTAAAACTGGCTGTGTTAACAGTCTGCATTAGTAAATCTCTTTGTGTTGTGTTAGTGACGAGAGGCAGCTTGGTGGTACTGCTTGTGCCTCATTATGACAGACATATGTGGCTTTACTAGCAAAGAGAGGAAGAGTAGTAGGGAACACTTCAGACACACATCTTCTGTTTTTGAATAATTGGCTCTCTATACAGTAAGGAAAACTGAACTGTATGAGAATCTATAAGTAATGAGCGTTATCATAAAACAAATACAACCTGACACACCTTCTGGCTCACTATTTGACAACTCCAGCAGCGACAGCTGCCACATCTGAATATGTGTAGAATCTCTTTCCTTCAATCCCAGCTCACAAAGAAGTTTCTGCATCTCTGGCAAATCATTCGGCCAGGCTCTGTGCCCCTGCCCTGGAGAAAGCCGTAAAGATTAGCCGTTAGATTACAATCTTTACTACAAACAGTCTTTCCAAGGGAGAGTGGGTGAAAGAGCAGGCCAAAGCTGTGCCGATGAGGGAGATTAGCCCAGGCCTAAACAAGAGGGACAAAACAAATCCACTCAAATGAAGAGGCCGGTCACACAAAGGGAAGAGGTGGGAGACTGTGTAAAAAATGGAGGGATGTTGTTGACTCTGGGAAATGTTTATGGCTTGCAGTGGGCATAAAACTTGAGTCAGAGCTTTTGTGAACAGAAACAAAAAGAGAGGGAATCAATAAATCCATGCAGGTTCACAGTAACACCAGATTCTCTGACATTTGTCACAGGCATTATTGGCCTTTTGGACAGCACTATGACCCTGGGTCACATCGCTGACCCTTTGTTCATCTCTGTCATCGGAAACGTGCAGAAGCCACACAAAGTGCAGACTGTCATAGAAACAAATGTTTCCTCTAGGTGTTCTTCCATGTTTTATGTTTTATAGAATTTCCATAAATCCCACGGCAAGACCTAAGCAATCTGTTAGCCTATCTCACTTCTCACTCAGAGCTCGCTATTCTTGCAGCCCCAAGCTCAGTTGTTCCTCCTAAAGTAGGACACAAATTCATTTTGCCACATACAGCCCAGTGTGACCAGTAAAATGGCTGCGTAATAACTTGCCCCCATAATTTCCCCCCCTTCCTTTTAGTATGAACAGATGGTGACCGGTCTGAGATGTCTCGAGAAATATGCAATTGCAGTTGTTTTCCTCAGTCAGAAATAATACCATCAGAGAAACTCATCCTCAGCTTGGTTTGGTATGGGTAGGCTGTGGGTAATGTCTTTGTCAGTAAGAAAGGCTGTATAACTGACATAATTAGACCTCTGGCTCAATGTAATTAACAGTTTAGATAGCCACTTTGATGACATGAGCCATTCTAATGAGTTGCAACACAGTGCTTTCTGGTGCAAAATACAGTGACAAGTTCAAAATAAGCCCCCACCCCCAGCAGTTTTCGCACTTTGCAAAGCCATATAGTGACTGGACAGTTTTCCCAGTTTTATATGCTCCACGCCGTCGAGCTACAGAAACATCACATTTAGGGTTGCCAACTCCCTGAAAAATAAATAAGGGACACCTCGTGGCCAGGGCCAGTTGTCTTCACCCTTCCCAGTGTGGTAGCTCTTTTTTTGTGTGTGAAATTATTTTTTTAACCATTTGACTTGAAGTTGATTTAAGCAGATGCATATTCTTTGTGATATGACCATATGGGAAACAAATGATCATTTAGCCATTTATTTTTAGCTCAAAATGACAACATTAACACAATAAAACAGGTCTCTTTCTTAAACAGAAGCCTGTCATGCTTAACTTTTGAGAATATAAGTAAACCTTTCTTTAAAAGAACTCTGTCCTACTTAACTTAAAATAATAGAAAACAATAGAAAGAATAATATTCTTGTAACAGTGCACATTTAGTGCATTTAGTACAATTGGCTTCAGTTGAGGTATTATTTCAGCTTTTCTAATGCTAATCAGCTGCTCCTGTTTGTAAACCCACTTGTTCCCATGATTACGCATCATAACTCATCATCATTATTCATCTATGTATTACTTTTATGTATTAGTGATCTATTTGTTGTAATCATCTATCCTTGCAGTTGTTTATTACACAAAATAAGTTATATTATCACACTTCTGGCCACATAGCGCTGATATTCACTGCACATGCCCATAGTAACTTTTTCCAGCCAGGTGTTTTCCTTTTCCCATTCTTCCCTTTCTCTGAGGGGAACAAACATTGCTGCTCTAATGCTGGGCTCACACTGTGCGGTTTTTGGCCCATTTTGAGACGATTTTTGAGTCGTGCGACCGATTTGGTGATCGGACCGATTTTGGCCTTCATCGTGTGTCGTGTAGTATACGTGGGGTAACGAGAAGCGATTAACACCTCACGACCAGCTCCGATCATCAATCGCTCGTGACGTGTCACCGCAGCCGCTCACACTGCTCACGCGCAAACACATAAACGTCGGTGAAAAAGACGGTGTTCTGGACACAAGCGATGGAGGCACAACTTGTAGAACTTTGGAAAGCTCATCCGAGCCTTTTCGATGTGGCATCACAAAATTATCACGACCACAACAACCGTGAAAATAATTGGATTTACATTGCTGCTTAATCACAGCTGCCTGATCAATGTTTTTCATTAGCAATTTAGCAAAGTTGATGGTGGTGGTGTGTCTGTGTGAGTGAAAGACAGAGAGGGAGAGAAAGCGAGAGAGAGCGACAGATTTTCTGTTATAACCTTTATTTTATGGAGGCACAGTGTGAGCACTCAGGTCGCATCAGAGCATCGGGCGAGTCAATCGTGCAGTTTGAAAATCGCACAGTGTATGTCCAGCTTTAGGTGTACTGTCGTCCGAGACTTGCACCGCAGTGTCGGCGTTTGTTTCCCTGTTGGCCATGCTTCTTGTTGTGGTCATCTGTCGTCTTCCGGTATTTTCTCCGCAAGCGACCTTTCCTCGACCAATGAGATGAGCGGTAATCTGAATTGTCATACTCGAATTGTCATAAGTGTGCTGTCAGCTCATGTGTCACAAAGCAGGAGAGGGGCTGGGAATTATGTTTTCAAACAAAGTGTTAATTCCATAAACATTTATAGACTACTTTTGATTCTCACTGTATTACGGGACAAAGTGCGTCCCTTATTAGCTCAATACGGGACGTGTACTTTTGTTTCGAAATACGGGACGATTCCGTATTTTAAGGGACGGTTGGCAACCCTAATCATATTTCTTCTGTTAATTTCCTAAGACAGCTTGGCTCTGCAGTTTCTTTAGGAAATTATATTTACTTAAGAGTAAATAGTGCATTTTGTGCAGCTGGGGATAAATGCACAAACCAGCAGTAAATATTTACAGCACAACACTAGTGTGTGGATTGATCGAGCAATATGTGGCTGTGTATTGTCATTTAATATAGTTTAGATGATATTAAACTTTAGGCTCTAGCTGCAATAGTTGTTAGAAAAATTGTTGCTTTGGTCTTTAAATGTGATTTGTTTACTGTAAAGTAGAAATAATGTACAATACTGTGTCACCCATCCATCCATTTTCTTCCACTCATCCGAGGTCACAGGGTTATCCAGGCGTGCACCAATGTGTTCCCAGACCAGCAAAGAGATATAATCTCTCCAGCGTGTCCTGGGTCTGCCCCAGGGCCTCCTCCCAGAGGGTCATGCCTTTCTCATCCTTGTTTGATGCCTGAAATCACCTCAACCGGCTCCTTTCGATGTGGAGGAGTAGCAGCTGTACTCTGAGCCCCTCTTGAACGGCTGAGCTCCTCACCCTAACTCTAAGGGAGAGGCCAACAACGCTTCAGAAAAAGCTCATTGATGTTTCGGTCATTGCCCAGAACTCGTAGCCACAGGTCAGGGTAGGGACGTAGATCGACTGGTAAGTTGAGAGCTTCGCTTTTCCACTCAGCTCTCTTTTCATCATGATGGACCGGTATAAAGTCCGCAACACTGCAACCCTAATTTTTTATATTTTTGTTTCGAAGGAGCCATGCTTTCTAGTTATTTTTCATTTTTTTTGTTGTCTAAAATACTTGTCTAAAATTTCTGAAGGTCTTTTAAAGTTCTTCTTTGGAAATTGGCTGCTTTTTCCACTGATTTTCAGTCCATTGATTTTACCTGACCATTTTCACAGGAATGTTTTTGTTGGTAAAGCCACTTAACACTGACCTATGAATCATTTATGCATAAACAAGGCATGGGATGAACCAATGTTGTGTCTACACATTACAGACAGCAAAGGACCAATTTTAAATTCAGTCACTTTGTTACTAGCAGCTTGTAATAAAAACACATTATTTGTTCCCATTTCTTTAGATTAGCCTATGAAAATGCCAAACATAACACAGTATGACAGACACAAAATAGTCTTTTGGCACCAACAAAGTGAGTCCAAAAATGACTATTACCTGAAACCTTCGCATATCTCAGCATGGTGTGCACAGTGTCCTTACAGAATGTGAAGAAACAAAAAGGACAAAAGAAGTGGCAGGACTAAAAAAAAACTTCTTCAGCAGATAAAGTCATATTCTGAAGTAACAGGAAAAAATCAAGCAAAGACCTGACACAGGAAGTGAGAGATGCAGCTGGTGCTTCAATTGATCGATCTACTGCTCGGCGAAGCCTCATCAGAAAAACGGCTGCCAAGAAGCCATTTTTAATGAACGGAAACAGGACGAAAAGGCTCAAGTATGCCAAATATCACAAGAACTGGACTGAAAATCAGTGGCTACAGGTTCTATGAAGTGATGAGACCAAATTTGACATTTTTGGTTCAAGTTATCAATATGTGCAGAGGAAGTCAGGGCAGCAGTACAACAGTAAGTGTCTGCAGCCTTCTGTAAAACACGACACAGCCTATGTCAAAACCACCTTTAGATTTTGATCCACAGTATAATATCATCTGGAGGGAGTCTGCTCCATTTTTCAGGATGACAATGATCCCATGTAGTAAAATCATACCTGAATAGAAAAACACAATGAAACAAGCAGAAAATGTCCTTCATGAAGCCTGGAGTCTACTGAAAGAAATTAAAAGAAAGCTTGCGTAAATTTGAGCTGTAATATTGACTTTCAGGCTTGTTATGCACCAACTCTGTTTTTTACAGTGGCCCTGAGAGGCCAAACGAACTGCAACTTAAGAAAACACCAGCAATAAGAAAAACACTGCAAAAGCACACAAAACACAACGGAAATAGGAAAAAAATGATTTCCAAAAAGCACAAGGGAAGTGTTTCTGGGGAGAAATAACCCGACGGACCAGTTGCAGGAACCAAAACATGCTAGGCAAGTGTTTTAATCTCATGATTCATATAATACTGATGACGGATTTTAGGCTAATAGTTAGGCTAACACACTTACCTCTCATCTTTTCTTTCCTCACAAAACCGACAGATCCTCCACTTCTTGTGTCTCCCAGCGCAATTCTTAGCATATTGGTTCCTGCAACTGGTCCGTCGGGTTATTGTCTCCCCAGAAACACTTCCCTTGTGCTTTTGGAAATATGTTTTGGTTTTTTTCCCGATTTCTGTTTTCTTTCTTCTTATTTCGTTTTTCCTATTTCCGTTGTGTTTTGTGTGCTTTTGCAGCGTTTTTCTTATTGCTGGTGTTTTCTTAAGTTGCAGTCCATTTGGCCTCTCAGGGCCACCGTAGTTTTTCCTCATATGTCGTACGTATGGTTGCATATTTAAATAAATCTTTGCACGTATTTCTTAAAATATAAAGAAATGTGTATGTTGCAAACTCTCCTCAAGAAACCTGATTTTCAGTTTTAGTTTTTGCATATGTTTTACATCTTACCGCGCTTCCTCCTGCATGATCTCTCTGTCTCTGTACACTAACCCAGTGGATTTTAGATTAATCACGTGTTGATTGAAGTGCAGACTTTCAGCTTTGAGTCAAGACTTTAAACCAAAGTGTTGCATTAACTGTTCAGGAATTACAGTCATTTTTGTACACAGTCCCTATATCAAGAGGCACAAAAGTAACTAGACAAACAAACATATTCTTAAATACAAGAATTGTTTTTTATGCATTGGATGAAAATCCTTTGCAGTCAATAACTGTCTGAAGTCTAGAACCCATGGACATGAACAAATGTTGTGTTTCCTCCCTAGAGATGCCCTGCCAGGCCTTCACAGCAGCCACCTTCAGCTGCTGCTTATTTGTTGGTCTTTCTGCCTTCAGTTTTGTATTTAGCTACTTTTGGCTGCTCCCTTGTCACAAGGGGTCACCACAGCGGGTAGCTCAGCATGTTTGATTTGGCAGTTTTTATACCGGATACACTTCCTGACATAGCCCCCCCCAAAAAAACCATGCTCTATTGGGTTGAGATCAGGTGACTGATTTGGCCGTTGAAGGATATCTTTTGCAGTATGCTTTGGGTTATTATGTATTTGCACTGAGAAGCCCTGTATGACCAGTTTTACAGCATCTGGCTGAATCTGAGCAGAAAGTACAGATTACATAGTTCATAGCTGCTTCTATCACCAGTCGCATCATCAATAAACATTAGTGAGCTGCTATCACTGGCAGCCATACATGACCAGGCCATAACATTACCTCGGCCATGTTTCACGGATGATGTGCTATCTTCCCGAGCCGTTTCTCTCCCTCGCTGTACTTTTCTCTTCCATTCAATCTGTCCAAAGATGTTTTCCCAACTTTTGAGGCAAAGCCTTCTCACTCTTGAGTGTAACTGGTGGTTTGCACCTTGTCATAAACAGCCATCACTTGACTGTAGATCTTGGCATTGACCTATTCGAGAATGTGTTTGACTTGGTTAGTTATTGTGAAGAAGTTTTTTCTGCCTATCCAAGGAAATAACACTGCAATTATCCACTTTAGTTTTCTTCCGTGGTCTTTCAGGCCTTTTAGTGCTACTGAACTAGTCAGTGTGTTTATTGTTTTTAAGAATATACCAGACTTTTGAGTTCTTGTTCTCTCTGATAGGGTTGTTTTGGTTTCTTAGTGTAATGATAGTTGCTCTCACTTGCTCCGAACCTCATACTGAAGGTTCCAGTGAAATGGTACCAAATACAATTTTAAAAATTGTGATGAAATCCAAATAATTAATCGGCTTGATTTGTCATGGAATATCAAGGGAACAGGCCTCACTTCACCATGAAACTATCTGTCAGTCAACTGTCCGACTGGTTTTGAACCTCTGAATTTGAGGACTGATTTAAAATAATTCTTCTGAGAGTTCACATCCTCATATGTGGAAATGATTTTGGCTTTTCTGCTACTTTTTCGTCATTCTGCTCAGCAGTATTTTTTACTTTGTTTAGTGTTTCGCCTCTAGACAGAAACACAGCAGCTCACACAGACTTCTTATGGTGTTCTGCTGCAAACTTCGTAAATTTATATAAGTGGGGTGGCTGTAGCTCAGGTGGCAGAGCAGGTCAGCCACTAATCAGAAGGTCGGTGTTTCGATCCCAGGCTGCCTCCTGGCTGCATGCTAAATATCCTTGGGCAGGATACTAACCCCATGTTTGCCTACTGGTGGTGGTCAGAGGGCCCGGTGGCGCCAGTGTGCGGCAGCCTCGCCTCTGTCTGCGCGCCCCAGGGCGGCTGTGGCTACAATGTAGCTGCCATCACCAGTGTGTGAATGGGTGAATGACTGAATGTAGCGTAAAGCGCTTTGGGGTCCTTAGGGACTAAGTAAAGTGCTATAAAAAAATGCAGGCCATTTACCATACTTATAACAGGTCCAACTAATCACAAATAGTGAGGAGAAATTAAAATGCATCCCAAATAAGAATCAGACTCAGAAGGTTAAAATCATGCATTTTTCAAGAATTCAAGCTCCCTCACTTCATTGTCTATTTATTCATAGCTGATAATTTCGTTATTCTGCCTCTGCTTAATGATGCATTTGAGGTGAGACTTTTTGGAAATGCCATTACTGTTTGCTCTGCTCCAGTCGCAGATAGAGATGATAAATCAGTTCATCCGTACGAACCTTTTAGAAATATTCTGTCTGTAAATCTGATCAGTGAGTGTTCGATCTTATTTGAGTTTACACACAAGTTGGAGGCTCAACTGATGGAACTGCATTCGAATGCTCAGAGATTTGATTTTCTCACACTTGCACCTATACTGCAGACATTAATGTTGTTAAAAATGCGAACCTTCAAAACATCCTTTCTTTTTAATTCTAAGATGAGAACAATTTATTTGTCTGTCACTAGGTTGAATTTCTTTGGCCTTTGGACTGTTGGTTGAAAACAAAAAAGCAATTTGAGATTCATGTTTTGTTCACCATCATTTTGAAGACTAAATTGTTGGCTTAGCAGGGTAAATGTAATGCTTATAAACAGTTTATTTGGACTTCAGTGACTCGTATATATTTATTCACATTTTTTGTGTGTATACACCAATCAAGCACAACGTTATGACCACTGGCAGGTGAAGCACATAACACTTTTATCTCTTCGTCATGGCATCTGCTAGTGGGTGGGTTATATTAGGGAGCAAGTGAACATTTCTTCTTCAAAGTTTGTGTTAGAAGCAGGAAAAATAGGTAAACTAAAGCTTTCCAAAACTCCAGCTCTTGGGGGGTGTTCCTGGTCTGCAGCGGTCAGTATCTATAAAAAGTGGTCCAAGGAAGAAACAGATGCATGTGGTGAGTGAGGGTTGGAAGCAGGTCCGGTAATTCGATCAAACAGACAAGCTCAAACCTCGTCTGCCCAGCAGGTTCTGAGAGAAAGCTGTCAGAATACTAGTGATGGGATTTCCGGCTCTTTTTAGAGATCCGGCTCTTTCGGTTCGGCTCACTAAAAAGAGCCGGCTCTTTCGGCTCCGAACCGGCTCTTCAGGTTGTTTTGTTGCTTTAATTTATTTATTATTAACAATAATATAAAATTATGCACAAAAGGAATTACTAACGTTAAAAAAAAGTGGTTTTATTTATATATGTTTATATATAAATATATGCGGTGGCCCCTAGAGACAAAACACGTACAAACTCCAAAACACATTTCTAGCATGAACTGAACTTCCAAAGCCGAGCTACTAGATCACTTAAATTACACAATTGAAAGCATGTGTGTATTGTTTGTGTATTTATATACAGGCACTCATATATATTCAAATAATTTAAAAAAAAGTTCGTTTACCTGTTACTACCACACACCAAATCCGGTTGTTGGTACTTGCTGGCTTGTGTAGCCACAAGATAACAAAAGCTCAACACTGCGCCCAGCATCCTGGAGCACTTCTGTTGTCTTTTGTAAGTGTTTTGAGTTTTTATGTGCTTCTGAGTTTTTACGTGCTTCGGAGTTTGTACGTGTTTTGGAGTTTGTACGTGTTTTGGAGTTTGTACATGCTTCAGAGTTCGTACGTGATTTGAAGTTTGTATGTGCTTTGTCTCTAGGGGCCACCGTAAATATACTTTTATTTATTCACTCCACATAAAATGTAATAAATAAATCATATAATACAAAAATCAACTATTTACATTTCAACTTTTAACTATTTAAATTTTCAGCTTTTTCCTTTTACAAATTTAAAGTGAAAACAACACTGCAAACCACAACACAATTAAATATAAATTATAATATTAAAACAAGAAGAACATGCATATTCTCTGTCATATGGGCCTGCATGAATAAACTTTCTGAATCCTTTATCATCTGCAACAGAAAATAGTTGTGGATGATTACTATACCTTTCTAATGTGATGTTGTTGTCCCTGGCTCTCTTTCTCTCTCTCTCCCTCTGGCTCTGTTCCTGTGCTACTGAGTATAACTACCGCCCCTCCCCCCTCTGCCCAGCGTAAAGCACAAGGCTCGAGTGCAGAGTGAAGCGAAAAAAAGTGCGAGAGAGAGAGAGAGGGTGAGAGAAAGAAAAAAAAAAACCCACGTGACGGCTCGCGATAAGGAGCCGGCTCGCGTCGTTCACGTCAAAGAGCCGGCTCTAAGAGCCATTTCGTTCGCGAACGACCCATCACTACAGAATACAGAGAGTATCACAGTTTGTTGAGTATGGGGCGGCAGACCAGTCAAGGTGCCCATGCTGACCTCTGTCCATCAAAAGCACCAGCAATGAGCATGTGAGCCTCAGAACTGTGGCCAGGTGTGCGTGCATGGCTTACCCTGGGGATAGGTGCACTATGGGAAAAAGGCAACCCAGTGGAGGCAGTGTGATGGTTTGAGTAAAGTTCTCCTGGGAAACCTTGGGTCCTGCCATCTATGTGGATGTTACTTTAACACGTACCACCTACCTGAGCGTTATTGCAGATAATAAACACCCTTTCGTGGAAACTTCCCTAAAGGCTGTGGCCTCTTTCAGCAGGATAAAACAGCCGGCCACAAAGTAAAAAGTTTCAGGAATGGGTTGAAGAGCACAACAACAAGCTTGAGGTGTTGACTTGTCCTCCAAATTCCCCAGATTTCAATCCAATTCAGCATCTGTGGGACAAACATGTCTGATCCATGGAGATCACACCTCACAACTTACTCGACTGAAAGGATCTGTTGCTATCATCTTGGTGCCAGATACCACGGCACACCTTCAGAGGTCTAGAGGAGCCCGTGCCTCAATGGGTCAGAGCTGTTTTGGCAATATTAGACAGATGGTTCAAATGTTATGAGTTATACACAAAACAAATACATTGAAAGAAAGTAGTTGATCAGATTAGTCAATGTTGTAATAATAACTGTTTCTCAGTTATAATCCCGGTTGTTAATATTAAGTAATGCAGAAAATCGAGCAGATATTCATGAAAAACGATTTTATGATAATGTAATAAGGATATACAATCAAATTTTTATTAATTTTTTACATTATTTTTTGTAGAGATTGTGAAACCTGCTATTAACTACCTCATACTGTAACGACACACTTGACAGAGTGAATCTGATGAAATAACAATTATTATTATATAAGGGTCTAGGATCCTTTACCGCTTACTGAGTATTGTGACTGTAGCTTTCATCCTTAGGGCAGCACCCTGTAAGAGAAGCACTGCAGTGTGAGGGGGTATTTATCAGCTTCCCTTTTGGACTAAACAGAGAGAGGTTTTCCAAGGTCTTAGCGCTGAATTGCTTCTGTCAACATACTGTAAATGCAAGCATGGTGGGATATTGGCAAACAAAGGATAACTTCAGCATTCACCTTCATGGTTCCACTGAAACAAAGTTGACCGTTTCAGGCTGGAATCAGAAAATAAACTCATCTGCCGAGCAGGTTTCACAGACCAGAATGTCATGTCTCTTTTGGTTTCTCGGCCGTGCTTTGATGGCCGTCTCTGAGGAGCACTGAATGAGCTGTTGATTAGATTAATAAGGCAACAGACTAAATGTGGTGATGTGTTTGGTTTACAGGTCATTCCCAGAGCCCCTCTCACTCTGCGGTCGCTGTACAGGACCAGCCAGCGAAGCCATTTGTTCTTACCGCAGATGCTGATAGGTCCCTTGGGTACCGGCGTGGTTGTCTTACTGCTACCACAGGCAGGCGGTCATGTTGCAGGGAGATTTCTCCTGCTTTCCCTCTTTCTCACATCTGCGTGTCTGACAGTGGCATCTTATAAAGTCTGCACAGAACACATTAAATCATGTGGGACAATTTTGAAGCTGCTGCTAGCACTGCCCGAGCGCTGGTTCCCTTTGATATTTCATCACAAGAACTGAAGTGCAAAAACTTTAAACATGGATTTCTAATATCCTGGTGTTGTTATTGCCTCGCTGTTATCGAGGTCCACTGAGGCTGTGTAAAACATTACTCTATGAGATAATTGAATAATGTCTCACGCTAGCCTCCGCTCCTCATTTCTTTCCCTGTATAATCACTGATATGACGTGATATAACATGACAAATGAAAAATATCACATTTCAAAGCAGGCAACATCTCGCATTTATCATTGTTTCAGGAAATACCCATAGGGTGAGCCGCGGTGCTTACCTGAGACTGTAGCCTATTGATCTCAGCTGGCAACGCTAACTGTGCTCTATTCATCCTGTTCTGGCTGAGCTCTCGCACAAACAGAGCCGTCAGTCACTGTCTCAAAGCAGCATTGGCACCACCTTTGACATAAAGCTAACAATATCATTTGTCTCTTAAGTCACTCTGCCGCATACTTATTTAGGGGCAATTGTGGAAGAACGCGCTCGCATTTTGCTTCTAAAGATGCAGAATTAAATTTAAAGTTTAATTAAGCAGTAATGAAACTTCAACTGGCGTCTGCATAACCCATGTTAAGCTCTACTTGTGCTCACAGCAGCCGTTTAAAGGATTCAGACCTGAATTATCATATTGAAGCAGCACTGCCTGCATGTAAAAAAAAAAAAAAATGCATGATACACTGGCAGCTGCTAATTTATGCTAAGCAATGTAACAGACCGCAGATGAGCGTGCTGTGTACACGCGGCTTCTTGGTGGCGCGTGGCAGGTGTGATCCCTGTAAGCATTCTGCTCAAGGTCGGAGCATCAACGTCCCCGCGTTAGGGATCGGGATCAGCGCTTCTTTCTACAGAAGCAAAATCAGGAAATAATATTGACACCTTAAACAACTGATGAATTCATTCGGAGCTCAAGAAAAATCCATCCCAAATGATTTGCCCATCAGTAAAAAACAGAATGTGGGCATTAATAATTCATCCAGAATCAGAGGGAATTGATCCATAAAGCTGGCAGAGTCTTCGCAGACAGCAGGGTTGGAGATTTTCTCCTTAACGCACGTGCTGTAGACTTGCAACTATACCTTTTTCTTTACATCTACATGTGTACGCGCCAACCCAAAAAGAAACACACACAAAAAGCGGAACTATGCGGGCGTTGTAACAAGATGTACATGTCCCCATACGTTAACGTCAGGATGACTTGCATTATTAAATAAAATAACGAGGATGGGTGAAATGCCACAGAGGTATCGGGTATCAGGTAAGTGTTTGCGTTTCCTTCCTGAATATATTCAGCAATGCCCCATTTCTGCAGCTGTTAAATGGTGCCTCACTGTCTTGGTTTCCGTGAGCTTTCGCTTTGAATTGAGTTTATCCAATTATCTTGCAGGTGTGACATCACTGAAGCTGAAGAAAGTCTAGGAGGCAGAGAGAGCGCTGCCGGTTGAATGAGAGATAAGCAAATGAAAAAGATGCAAATGGAGAAAAGTTATTTTGAATTTTTTTTTCTGAATGTCTAAGCTAATTGGTCGCTAGAGAGAAGATGCTGATGCAGAGGTTTCGAGGCGTGCTGCAAAGCCACCCACTCTATGACTCGCACAAAAGCTCCGAGGCGAGCTTGCGCGCACACAATGCACACAAACTCATAAATGCATCTGCCACATCTCCCGTTAACACCCCGCTCTGCTCGCCTAACAATACTCTATTCTACCTTAGCTCACTCTGGGTTGCATTAGACATCACCTTGTTTTGTCTTCTGCATCATTTTCCTCAGTCTCAGCCCTCTTTTTATGTTTTTTTTGTTCCGTGTATGTTAAAAGCTAACATTAGCATACCAGAATGTCCTGCTTTTGTCCTCTTTTGTGAAGCATTTCCATCTCTCACCTGCCATTAGGCAACATGATCTGTCTGCCTGAGTCACATTTTACACAAGGGAGACTGTTCTCTACACACCCCATTAGAGACTAGGAAATAGCCCCCAATATGTCTAGGACACTCTGTGCAGAACATATGCACCCTCGCTCTCTTGCCTCACATCCACACACACACACACACACACATTTACACAGTTATTCACTCAGGAAGCCTGCTGTTCCTTCAAAATAGTCACTGTTCGGTTGATAAAGATGCAATAAAATAAAGCAAAACAAAATGAGCGGAGGCATAATGAGCTGCAGAGGGAGTGGAGGACACCTGTTTGTTTATACAATCTTTCACAAATACAGTGCAGCTAATCACCTGAGGTGCTGCTGGGGTGACGCATATCTGCATCACAATGGAGGGGTCGGCCCGCATTAAACACAGAGGACAGATGCCGTTCCATTTTGCTTTGGCTTTTCGATTTTAATGCCTGTTTTCTTTTTTTCTCTCTCTCTCCACCGAGACGTAGATGCAGATGTTCTACATTGTGCTGCACCTGCATTTCCACCCCAGCTCCTGCTTGCCAACCATCAAAAAGCAGCCAGACTGAATGTACTCACAATGATCCAAGTAAAAAAAAAAAACAACCTCCCCCATCAAAGAAGGGAAAGTAAGACATCAAAAACACTTTCAATCTCACCTCAATTTTCTCTCAATCGTTGTCTGCAAAGCAGTTCTCCTCTATCAGAAATAAAGAGAATCCTATTACATATTTCTTACTTTTACTGGCTCTGTTGCCTCTGACGCCCTTTCAATAGCTGTAGTTACCACTTTATTTGCTGCCTCCATAAAGGTGACTTATAAGCTATTATCACAAGGCTGGCAAGAAACGTCAATACAAGATTAAAAGGTGTGAGCAGAGAATGGGACAGACTTCATTAAAGTTGATGCAGAGCTGCAAACACCTATTGATATGTGAAAGACAAGAGTGATAGTCGAGAGGTTCGGTTGAGTTTTGGCCCCCTCATTGACACCTATTGACTGTGACTGACTTCTCATATGTAGTGTACTGATGAAAGTCTTCGCTTCACCAACACCCATTTTCAAGTAATGGAAAATGTTGGTGATACGTGGTAATGGTGAAGATGGCATTACTCTTCTACTATAATTGAGATTATACAATGAGTAAGAACAAGTGCAACTACATCCAGGATCCAGATTATCTGGATGTACCTCTGTCAGTGCGCCCCAGGGTGGCTGTGGCTACAATATAGCTTGCCATCACCAGTGTGTGAATGTGTGTGTGAATGGGTGGGTGACTGGATGCGTAAAGCGCTTTGGGTTCCTTAGGGACTAGTAAAGCGCTATACAAATACAGGCCATTTACCATTATAAGTTTATGCCTATTAAAAAAACAAAAACATACCTCTACTACTGCTGCTAGTTCTTAAATGCTTCCTAGAAGTCCCCGTATGACCGTTTGTGTTTTATCTGCAATGAGCAGTGGATCTGGTCTAATCCAGCATGTCAAAACAGCACCGGTTTAACTTCAATTTCATTTTTCTGAAAGAGGACTAAGTCACAGGGAGCCAACTGTGGCGAGCAGGGCTGGCGGTAAGCTAAGATTGTCTACGCGTGGCCAAAAATCTTATGTCTTTTCAGCGTGCTATGTGCTATCTGAATGGCACATTGACATGCTTTTTGGTCCCTGGGTCATAGCCAGAAAGCCAGTTCTCATTACCAGTGAAGATCCTCTACAAGTAAAGCTGGGTCACTTTGACACAGAAGTTGCTCTGTGCCCAAGTTTAAGGTCCATGTTGAAATCAGGTATAGAATAGAATAGAATAGAATAGAATAGAAAACTTTATTTGTCAATTTCTTCAAATGTACTTGCCATACAAAGGAATTGAAATTACGTTTAACACTGTCCCATGCGTAGACATTGACAACAATAAAGTGCAGATGCACAACAAAAACAGCCCTAACAATAAGGTAATATTAAATAGGTAACAGGATAGACAAAAAATAAATAAAATAAAGTGTTCCAACAGTGTTCCCTGGAAAATAGTATACTAGTCTACTTGAGGTAGTCCCAGGTTGTGGTTGGTAGGGGTATTTTGTTTTAATGCAGCATAAGACTATAGCAGCAGTAATAGTAATATAATAATATAAATAGTGCTATGTTACGGCCCGGCTCTGCTAGGCGGCAGCGGACGTAACATAAACGAGCCCAGAGACCAAGGAGTTAGATAGGAAGACAAACATAAGGTTTATTAACACAACTGAAATCCGTTAGTGAAACAACTCACTAGGCAGCAGAGAAACTTTAAGCAAACACCACGATTAATAACACCAGTAGAGCACTGCTCTACTAAACGTCTCGCAGGAGGCAACACAAAACACAGGCAGAAGGCAGAAGGCAAAAGGGAGGGACTCTCTGTACAGTCTGTTCAAATCAACAAGTCCCTCGACGAATGAAGACTCCTCAGCCTTTTATACTATCAGTTAACTGCAGTCAGCTGTGTCACTTGTCATAACTGCAGACAGCTGTGTCACTTGTCCGTCGTACTCCAGGCTCCTGCGGCAGCCAATGGTGTGCGTAGTCTGACAGGCTCGGATCCGCATGAAGTTGGGGCGGGCATATGTCCGGGCCAGCCAATCCCCCGTGAGTCCTGGAGCACTGTAGCTTCCATGGAGGAAGGCGGGGCCACCTGAGGCCAGCGGCCGTAACACCCCTCCCCTTAAAATACCAACTATGTTGGGCTGAAGCCAACGTTACAGAGCATAAACAACAACAAAAGACAAAAGCAGTAAAACATGTTTACAAACGGGACAGACCGTCAGCTAAAACATTTTCAGTCCCCTTTTTGTGGTGGATACTTAAGTTGTATTCCTGCAACAACAGAGCCCAGCGCATAAGGCGCTGGTTGTGATTAAACATACGCGCCAGGAACACAAGTGGGTTGTGGTCTGTGTACACAACAAGAGGCAACATGCTGGACCCCAGGTACACGTGAAAGTGCTGAAGAGCCAACAACAAAGCCAGGGTCTCCTTTTCAATGGTGGAGTAGTTTAACTGATTTTTATTGAACTTGCGGGAAAAGTAACAAACGGGGTGGTTCAAACCCAGCAAGTCTTCTTGCAACAGCACTGCCCCAGCCCCGACAGCACTGGCATCAACCTCGAGTTTGAATGGTCGCGTCAAATCAGGTGCAGCTAACACAGGAGAATGGCAGAGGAGGGCTTTTGCACTCTCAAAAGCATCCTGACACTCACTCGACCAGCTAAACTCAACCTTTGGGCTGAGCAGGTCAGTCAATGGCTTTACTACAGAGGAGAAATTCTTACAAAAGTTCCTGTAGTAGCCCACCATCCCTAGAAACCGACGTAACTCACGCCTGGTGGTAGGCGTGGGAAACTGTTTAATCACTTCCACTTTGGCATCTATGGGCCGGACCTGTCCACGTCCCACCTCCCTGCCTAAGTACGCCACAGTAGCTTTGGCAAACCACACTTAGCTAAGTTGAGAGTTAGGGTAGCCTGTGCCAAACGGTGAAATCCCTTAGACTGAAAGTTCGAGCCCTGGTCGGTTTGTACGAACTTAGGCAAGCCAAACACTGAAAAGAAGGTTGTCAACGCCTTAACGACAGATCTCGCTGTAATTTTATGTAACGGGACAGCCTCGGGGAAGCGGGTAGCGGCACACATTATCGTGAGTAGGTATTGCTTTCCTGATTTTGTTCTAGGTAGTGGACCCACACAGTCTACTAGGACATGGTCAAACGGCTGATCCACTACAGGAATGGGACACAACGGAGCCGGGGGTATGACCTGATTGGGTTTACCTGTAATCTGACATACATGGCAACTGTAGCAAAATTTAGAAACATCACGCTTCATACCAGGCCAAAAGAAATGTTTTAATAGCAGCTGCTTGCGAAACCTCTGCCTATAGGCCTCTGGAACTAGCTCATAGGCCTTCAAGACAGCTGCTTTAACACACGAGTAATCTAAACTGTCCTTTAAAGAAAGAGCAGCCACCACCTCTTGAGCTTTGCCGGACAGTTTGCACTGTAGCAAAAGAGGCCAAATCTCACTAGGCCACTGCAGCGCGCCAGCGATTCGTTCAAATGCTGCAAAGTATGTATCCACCTCAGTTTCTCTAAAAGTGGGCAGCTGGTATGTTTAAAGAAATGCACTTATCAATTTTAAAAGCAGAAGTGGACGTGGAGGTGGGACCGGAATGGACAGCAGAGACAGATGAGGCTTGAGACTGTGACTCCAGCTCAAGCTGTCGGAGCCTAACGGCCTTGTCTGCCTCTATTTCCAGCCTCCTTATTTCAAGCTGAATCCGCCTGTTCTGAGCCTTCTCCTCAGCCTCCATCTGGAGACGTGCCAGCCGCACCTTCAGCCGAGCTCCTTCTCTCCCCTCGGAACTCCCAGAAGAGAGTGGATCATAGCGAGGAAGCGTGCGCGGCGTTTTTCCCCGCTCATCCCCCTCACCATCCCCACTGGAACCATTTTGGCCCTCTTCAACTACGGCAGCTTGGCTTGGCACACCAGAGACCACAGGCAAAACAGGCGCTTGAAGCACACCAGCTCCCACCAACTTGTCCACCACTAAGGCTTTTATTTCACTCTTACGGAGAGTTTTTGAAACCTGCAGCTGAAAGTGATCCACAATTTGCAGCAAATCATTCTTGCGACAGCTATTAATAATCCCTAGAGACGGGGCAGCTATAAAGTGCTGCAAACAAAACGCAGCTGACATAGTGCTTAATCTTTAGCCAACTCAATTTCTCTTTTTTTTTTTTTTTTTTTATTTATTTTTTTTTTATTTTGACCCCCACTCCCAGGAACAAAGACCCCCTATGAGGAATCCCGGACGAGCCCCCACTTATGTTACGGCCCGGCTCTGCTAGGCGGCAGCGGACGTAACATAAACGAGCCCAGAGACCAAGGAGTTAGATAGGAAGACAAACATAAGGTTTATTAACACAACTGAAATCCGTTAGTGAAACAACTCACTAGGCAGCAGAGAAACTTTAAGCAAACACCACGATTAATAACACCAGTAGAGCACTGCTCTACTAAACGTCTCGCAGGAGGCAACACAAAACACAGGCAGAAGGCAGAAGGCAAAAGGGAGGGACTCTCTGTACAGTCTGTTCAAATCAACAAGTCCCTCGACGAATGAAGACTCCTCAGCTTTTTATACTATCAGTTAACTGCAGTCAGCTGTGTCACTTGTCATAACTGCAGACAGCTGTGTCACTTGTCCGTCGTACTCCAGGCTCCTGCGGCAGCCAATGGTGTGCGTAGTCTGACAGGCTCGGATCCGCATGAAGTTGGGGCGGGCATATGTCCGGGCCAGCCAATCCCCCGTGAGTCCTGGAGCACTGTAGCTTCCATGGAGGAAGGCGGGGCCACCTGAGGCCAGCGGCCGTAACATGCTAAAAGAAATACTAAAAATATATAGCAGCAGGTGTGTGCAATTGCAATGCAGAGGTAGTTGTTTCCAGTCAGGAATGTATTCAGGAAGAATGAGATTTTCAAGGAGGCCTCTTAATTTAGCAGACAGAGGTCTGAAGTAGTGGTGTACAATGCCGTGATCCAATACCAAGAAAATACAGGGCGAGTATTGATGATACCAATAATGACCTATAACCTATAAAGGCAGGACCAATACCAGCATTGGTGTCAATACTATTGACATTTGGATTAATCAGCCCACCTCTTGTATAAAGATACAGAAGGAGATGTAGGGGTGATCAGCCACAATAGGTCAGCCATTTCTGATTTTTATGCATCGTGTACGACTGCCCAACAGGTCCTTAAAAGTATTTGTTTCCAATTTCTTCCACCAATGATATCTAGTTCCTAACAGACGCTTGTCTCGTAGCCTGAGTAAAAACAGACCTTTATTCTAAAGCGTAATAACACAAATAAAATATATAATAAAAACTATGTAAAAATCAATTACACAAGATCACAAAAATGAATTCAGTGACAAAACATTACTATTAGAATCATCAGTGTTATCTCTCACCTGTTTGCGCAACATATTCAGTTTTTTAGCTGCTGGCACATTAGTATAATTAAATTGGGTGCTCTATTATTGTAATGTCATTGTTCATTGGAAACTATGTGGGGAAAATTATATTTTATGATAATTCCCCACTCGCCCCTGTGGGCAGTCAATCCTTCAAGCTAGAGGCCTGGGAGCTTGAGGGTCCTGCGCAGTATCTTAGCTGTTCCTAGGACTGCGCTCTTCTGGACAGAGATCTCCGATGTTGTTCCCGGGATCTGCTGGAGCCACTCGCCTATATATATACTATACGCTTCTTCTGGGCTATATTCTCAGCAGCATATTAAACATATTAGGTCCCCATAAGGAGAATCATGTGCTAACAGCTGTCTAAATGACTCGGGTAAAGTTTGTAGCATGCGTTGTTTTTGTCTGCTTCCACTTGTCTTTGCACTAGGATGATGTCGGCGTAAATGTGCAGTCATATTCATTGTGTTCCCACTAGTGCTATCAGCGTTAATCTCGTTAAAATGACATTAACGCCATAACGCAGCAAATCTCCGTTAACAAGTTACCGCGGATCGCCCCGTGCGTGGGGCTGGACGGCGTCAACACGTTAATAAGCTAACTAGTTCCCACAAATTGAGCATTGCGTGGCACATCCAACATACTGTTTTACTTTTGTCCATGACGCGCTTACCATCAGGGTCACGCTTCACATGAAAACCAAGATAGTTCCAAACGCCAGATCTGAATGAGGGTGGGGGAGGTTCAATTTCGGGTAGCGCTGAGGTAGTTGCCATGTTGCAACGAGCTTAGCTTCTGTCTTGCTAGCTTGCGCTGCGCTCAGTGGATCTGCACTCGACAGTGCAGCCTAGGC
Organism: Aulonocara sp. 'chitande type north' Nkhata Bay; assembly: GCF_057382095.1. NCBI lineage: Eukaryota > Metazoa > Chordata > Actinopteri > Cichliformes > Cichlidae > Aulonocara > Aulonocara sp. 'chitande type north' Nkhata Bay. The sequence continues at coordinate 19,134,936 of NC_141345.1, forward strand.
GGAGTAGTCGAATGCAGATCCACTGAGTGCTCAACACAGACAGCATCATCAGAAGAAAAGTTGATAAAATAAATAAAAAATTTTGTATTGTTCAATACATATGTGTACCGAACCGAAAGCACTGTATCGAACGGTTCAATATCGATACGAGTATCGTTGCACCCCTAATATATATATATATATATATATATATATATATATATATACATATATATCGTTGCACCCCTAATATATATATATATATATATATATATATATATATATATACATATATATTAGGGGTGCAACGATACACAAAATTCACGGTTCGGTTCGATACTTTGGTGTCACGGTTCGATATTTTTTCGATACAAAAAAATGTTCATGCATTTTTAATTTGTCATTTATTAAAATTATAAATATATATTTTAACTCAAAAGTACAGTTTTTAAATTTAACCCTAACCCTTGTGCGTGTTTTTTATTTTGACAGCGAATGCGCACCTGCGGACCACTTATGTGCAGCCCTGGTTATTTAGCTCGTCATATTGCAGCCACAGAAATTCTTTTGTCCATGAAACCATAAAGCTGCACTTTCTTTTTGCCTTATAGTCTGATTTATCATAACTTCTCCGTTTTGTGGTAAGCTTTTCTTTGGCTGTCACTTCTTCACCCTGACCTGTCTTATTTGGCTCAGCAGAACTGAAATGCTTTTACACACGCATTCACATAAGCTCAGCGATTCTCTGCGCGATCAACCTCTCACATGTTTAAGCTTGCTGCGGGAGATTTCACTTGTCATGTTTTTTAGATTAGATAGAACTTTATTAATCCCTCGGGTGGGTTCCTCTGGGAAATTTGATTTGCATAGTTTGCATAGTAAGCTAACGATTAATAAGACGATGTCAGAGGAATTGGTGCACAAATTATCATCACTCACAGATCAGTGCTGTCGCTCTCTATACACAGTTCGCACGATTGCAAAGTGAAAGCAAAAAAACAAGCGAAAATTCAAACGCGACTTCAATATGTCACATATTGACAGTGGCTCACCGATGCCAATGACATAATTACCCAGCTACATTTCTGAAAGGATGCAAAAGCATTGACATATATTTTTCCTACAATAGCCCGACGGGCAGGGAAGAGATAGATTTTGGTAGCCCGACTGAAAAAATCGCTAGCTCCGGGACGTCGGGCTAGCGATATTGCAAGCCCTGTATCTGATTGAGGAATCACTCATCTTTGGAAAAGAGAGTTTATTACAGAGAAATGGCTCTTTCCAAAATAAAAGCTATACTATCCGCTTCTTCTGGGCTATATTCTCAGCAGCATAAGGAGAATCATGTGCTAACAGCTGTCTAAATGACTCGGCTAAAGTTAGTAGCATGCTTGCTTTTTTTTGTCTGCTTCCACTTGTCTTTGCACTAGGATGATGTCGGCATAAATGTGCACTCATATTCGTTGTGTTCCCACTAGTGCTTTCAGGTTAATCTCGTTGAAATGACCTTAACGCCACAACACGGCAAATCTCCGTTAACGAGCTACCGCCGATCGCTCCGTGCATGGGGCTAGACGGCCAACACGTTAACGAGCTAACTGCGCTAACACACTAGTTCACACCAATGTAATTGAGCATTGCATGGCACATCCAACATACTGTTTTACTTTAGTCCATGACTCGCTTACCTTCAGGGTCATATGTCACATGAAAACCAAAATAATTCCAAACGCCAGATCTGAATGAGGTTCAACTTGCCTGTTGCAAGGAGAGCTTAACTTCTGTCTCGCTAGCTTGCCCTGCGCTCTTCCTTCTGACTATGCTGTCTGTGTTGAGCGCTCAGTGGATCTGCGCTCGACAGTGCAGCCTAGGCGGAGTAGTCGAACACAGATTCACTGAGCGCTCAACACAGACAGCATCGTCAGAAGGAAAATTGATAAAATAAATTACAAATGTTGTATTGTTCGATACATATGCGTACCGAACCGAAAGCACTGTATCGAACGGTTCAATATCGATACGAATATCGTTGCACCCCTAATATATATATATATATATGTATATGTATATATATATATATATATATATATATATATATATATATATATTATAATATATATATTATAAATTCATATCTCGATATTTTTTAGCTGGATGGCGATATAAGATATATATCTCGATATTTTTTTTAAGCCATAAAGTAAGAACAAAAAGAGAGTTCTTAGTCAAAGCTGTGTCCCAGATGTCACACAGGCACTTTTATTAACATACAGCACAGATGTACATGAAAAATTACTCAAAATTAAATTATGAGCATTCATTAAATAATAATGCTCCATAAATAAAAGAAAACAATGTTGTTTTTGTGCTAAACAAAGAGCTCACAATTGTGCAGTCAAAATGTAAACTAAAAGACGCTGAGCGTAATAACAAAGACAGACAGATTTCACAGCTGCTCTGTTCCCAAGTTTTACTGTGTGACTGATAGCCTGGAGTTTGAAATCCGCTTCATAACCACGTCTCTTACAGGTGCCATTTATGGTCCTTATACACAGTAGGGTAATATTACGTTGAAGCACAGTACGTATCACTCCGCGAAGCTCCTCAGTAGCCGTAATGTGCCGACAATCTATCAAGCGGTGCAGCTCCGTAGCTTACCAAAGTCGTACTCAAACATTTGTGACAGATTGCTGAGCGCCGTGTACCACATAAAATCGGTTCGCGGCCATCAAGCACAACCAGAATTCATACATAAGGCGCGCTATCAACTTTTGAGAGAATGAAAGGATTTTAGGGTTAGCGCGGTTAGCTCGTTAGCATGGTTAGCTCGTTAACACGTTGACGCCGTCCAGCCCCACGCATGGGGCGATGCGCAGTAACTCGGACACGGCAAATCTCCGTTAACGTCTTGTCGCTGCCTGCACGTGAAGCGATGGGGGAGGAGGGGGAGTTGTCTTCAGTGAAGGAGAGAGGCGAGGCCGAGTAACGTTGCGTAGAGACAAAAGTGGACGAAAGAGAGGCAAACTTGCGGCTCCACAACTATAATTATAACGTAACATAGACTATATCGATATAAAGGATATTGTCACATCTTATATCTCGTATAAAAATATATCGATATGTTTTAAAAACTCGATATATCGCCCAGCTCTAGCATGTATGTCTATTCCCTAATGCCTCCTGGACACATTAATCAATTGGAAGGAAACACACTATATATGTATATGTGTCTGTGTACATTGTTTGTTAACAATTTTCAGCGCAGTGGCACTTTGGGGTCTGTAAATAAGTGTTCATCAAACAGTGATGTTAATAGTGCGAGTATTTAATTTTTCTTTAGTTTGGGATTCTTAGGTTTCTCTAGTTTTGCAGTTTTGGTTAATCTTGATATTCTGTGTAATTGTTTGCCATTCTGTTTATAGTGGTTGTTTTGCTTTTCCTGACCCTTATTAGTCAGTTATCTGTGCCTTGGCTACTGTGGTTCCCTCTGTGGCTCACTCTTGTCCCCGTCTCTGTTTGTTTACCTTTATGTCTCAGTGTCAAGCCCACATTTCTGTTTCAGGGTAGGATACTCCCCGGACAGGTCGTCAGTCTGTCGCAGGGCTAACACATAGAGACTGACTGAACCATTTGCACTCACATTCATACCTATGGGCAGAATAAGTAACCTTACCCGACTAACTGCATATTTGCTATATTAAATAAAAATATATATTTTTTAAACTAACTGAAAAAACTGTGTTTACTCACAAAACTAAATAAAATAAATCAATATACCAACTAAAAGGCTTTCATCTGAATTCTGTCAAATCTGACAATACAGTTAAGAACGGGAGGCATCTTAGTTTGACTCTGGATGTCTACCTGTTCTGAAATTTCAAATATTTTGTCCCTACAACACTGAACTAAGACTAAATCTAATAAAAACCAAACTAAAATGATACATTTTTCAAAATGAAATAATAAAAAAAACTAATAAAAAATTTAAGTAACTCTGAGTTCTGCCAACAATTTTCTATTTTCTATTCTACTAAAGACTCATTCCTCAGGGCCATGGAACAATATCGTCCAAAACCACTAAAAACACATAAATGAGTTAGATTATTGCACTGCATGCCTGGTTTAAATGATACAGAGTCTCTTGAATTAAGTTTAGTTAATTACGCATACTAGTACAATATGCAGTGCTATAAATATTCTACACTACACTGTGGCTATCTGTAAGTAGGGGCAAAAGGGCCATTGGCCTTCCCACTTAAAACCCCTTGTCCCACATTATTTCTAGGTCAGGCATCACCACTGTCCCTGGTTCATCCATCATAATCCAGTAAAAGGCATAAGGTAAAAAAAAACAAGTAATCACAAAAGAGGGTAGCCTATTCTATTAATCACAGGTTTTGTCATTTTCATCTAAAATAATTTTATTGTAAACTGTGACACAACATGGGAAAATGTAAAGACAAGAAATGCAGCACTTTTTATTTACAAAAGAGTATTTGGTTAAAACGATATGTTTGTTCAAATATGTTATTTTCTTCAGTTGTTTTAAAATAATGTGTGCCCGAGTCACCGATGAGACAGTACAAGAAGAGTAGCTATTCCTCCGTTACACCACAAGAGGGAGTATCTCCTAAAATGAGCAGCTCTAGTGGGAGTAAAGTCTATCCGGTTGTTCAGTCTGACGTCACTAGCCGTGTCTGGGTCTAAACTCCGCTGCAGGTCCATATATCAAACGATCACTATGGCATTACTGAGAGTTGAAAAACTGTCTAAAGTCTTTCATCATTAATAAAATGATCAGCGTTCTGCTCTACCAGGTGAGTTTAACATCCAGGCATCCATGAAAACGGAATTTAGGTTCTAGTGAAACTTACATAATCTACAGCACGCCAAAGTTAAATAGCATAGCACGGAGTTAGAAGTTAGCAGGGAGTTAGCTCGCTAGCTTCTATCTAAATACAATATAGCATGTCCTGACTGCGGGGTTTTGGAAACAAATTAAAACGTACAGCTCTGTTATCACTTCCAGCATAAATGAAGACAGAAAACTAAACAGCAGTGACGTTTGTAGGGTTACTGAAGTTGGGCTAGCTGGTATATAATGATGTGCTACGTGACAGCTAGCGACACAGCTATGTTAGCATAATATAAACAAGCTAACTTTTTTTCCACTCGATAAAAGTTAACGTGAGTGTTGTCGGTGGTCAGGAACAAATGTAATCGCATGGCAGGATGCTGTAAAAGGACCAAACTTCAGCCAGGAGAACAACTGAGATAATCCATCCACAATACGAGGTTAGTCATTCATATACTGCTGCATGGGCTGGGCTGTAGTTACATCCTAAGGTTTTAAAAACTGAGCTTAAATAAATGATTAGCGGTAATAAAAGCCGAGGGAGGTCAACAGGGATCACTGACTGTTTTAGGAGCTTTTTGAGATCAAATAGAAGAAAATACACAACATTAAACATGTTAACAACACAAAAGCCATATTAAACGCAGACTACTTTAGACCCGGAAGTAGGATTCGTCGCGTCATCACTGAACAACCGGATAGGAAAGCAGATACAAAATAGTAAATAACTTAAACTTGGTCTAAGAATAAGTCCACAGGGTTGCAGAGAATGTGAGAAAGCTGGCCGTCAATTACCTTTATTTGTGTTTAGTGTACATTTATTGGTAGGCATATAGATTAGCCATGAAGCTAACGATTAGCAGCTAGAGCTAATTCGCTAGGTGTGGAAACCTTGTGGCGCTGTGGTGGATCTACACCTGTACCTGGCTGTTTATGTTTATTTCATTTATTGTACTGTAAGAAGTATTGGTGTTTTGAGTTTGAATCAGGCCAGACGACTCAGAGTAACGCAGTGCGCCTAATGAGCTGAGTGAGTCAAATATGTAATGATTGCAGAATATACAGTAAAGGCAGACTCACAAAGCCACACTGATTTCATATCCTTTTAATCTAAGTGTGCAACAGAAATAACAAGAAGAAAAAAAAAATCTTGACTCACAGTTACAAATCTACATGTTTCATACACCGTGCAGCTATAGGATTGCTGTTTTAAATATACTGTCGGTAAATCACGTGTTCAGCCTCAGCCACAGTGGCCTCCTGCTAAGTAAGCTTCTAAGCTTAACTCTTTTCTAAACCTCAAAAAAGACAGAAATAACATTAAATACAACATAGGAGCAGAAGCAATAGCAGTAATGCTAACTTATGATGTGGAGCAAGAGTTTTAACAGTCCCATGAGTCTTTGCTCTGCCCATGGCCAAAGCACCGTCCTCTGGTCACTACAGGATGTTAGCCGAATCTTTTTCTTTCTTCCTCTTCTTAATGAGACAAAACCGCTGACCACCTAATACCCCCCTACAGTTCAGTGATCACAACGCATTTTAAGTTTCACACATCATCTGACCTCACACTGTTTTGTCTGTACTGGATGTCTGAATATCTGCGCTTTCACTCCTGGTCCAGACCTGGGTGGATAGAAACATTGTGCCTTAGAGAAAAGTAAGAAAGAAAACACAGAGGATTATTTTTTTATATATGAGAAGAATGGAACAGAACAGAAGTTTAGGAAAGTAAAATGGCTTTGTTAGAGAAAGGTCATGGTCACAGTTAAAGTTACTGAAGATAAAAAGAATCTTTTGTTGAAGAAACAGGATATGAGCACATTTTCCTGTGGGGTGAAGCCGCACACTTTGTGCTCCCCAAAAAGCGTGACCTCCTCCTGAAAAGCTTTTGTAGTTTTAAAACAATATCACACAATATCCGCCTTTGCTACGAGAGGACAATCTTATTCACGAAACAGCAAGGGGCCGCTTGTCTGTGGGAAACATAAACAGACTTTTTTTTCAAAGGTTTGAACAAGAAATTTCATTGTTTTTCTGGTGAGGACAGTGGCTGTGGATGAAAAAAAAATAGCACATCTCTTTTCAGCGGTTTACAACATGCAACAAAAAATACTTCAGAGAAAAACAGTCCTTCTGCCGCCTCTGTAGCTGATTACTTGCTTAATGCAGTTTCACACTACATCATGCTGTTCTGGTCTAGCTTGGCCCTCAGCTTCTGACAACGGAGCGAAGGCTGTAGCAGGTGAGAGAGTTCATTAGAGCAGCAAGCTGGGGTCCACAACAAGCAGCCTCTTCACATGGAATAGCAGAGCTTAGCCTCCAGCTGTGACCTCTCCCATCCAACATGCAGAGATAATACAGCAGCAACACAAACTCAAGGCAAAAAGTCTTCACATGGAGGCGCACACTTAAACCAAGGCGGAGAGTTTAACAAACGTGGAGAAGCACAACCTTGCCTTTCAGCGCTCTGCCCCCAAACTTACCACCAACCCAACCTCCGCGGTAACTCTCACTAGCTTTCAGATACATACTTTTTTTCTTCATATGAATATTTACAAAGGTCAAAGCTTCAAAAGTTTGGAAATTGTTAAAACAAATATGGAGAGTTAAGGTCAAGGTTAGGAGTGTAATGAAGGCAGAAAGCAAATTTTTGGCGCCCAGATTTTTCCACCGTGCATGCTGATGAAGTTTGCCCTCCACTAACCCTTCAAGCAGAGCTGATTGTGTA